>NC_068341.1:43758768-44080435 GCF_014633365.1 Diospyros lotus | reverse complement strand
CCTCAAGGTCAACCAACTGTATATTAAGAAGTCAAAATGCGCTTTTGCCCAAAGGCAAGTGGAGTACCTGGGCCACATCATTTTAGATCAAGGGGTTAGCACAGATCCAAAGAAAGTGGCATCCATGTGGGCATGGCCGAGGCTAACCACCATTAAAGCCTTGAGGGGATTCCTTGGCCTAATAGGGTACTGCAGGCGGTTTATCAAGAATTATGGGGTGATTAGTAGGCCATTAACAGAATTATTGAAGAAAGAGGGTTTCAAGTGGGGCCTCGAAACTGAAGTAGCCTTTGAACAGTTAAAAAGGGTAATGAGTGAAGCGCCTGTGCTGGGACTGCCAGATTTTAGTAAAGCTTTTGTATTGGAGACTGACGCCTGTGGAAAAGGAGTAGGGGTTGTGCTAATGTAGGAAGGGAGACCCCTGACATTCATCAACTAGGCTTTAGCCCCAAGACATGAAGGTTTGAGCATTTATGAGAAAGAACTATTGGTGGTGTTGATTGTAGTAGATAAGTGGCGGCATTACTTGGAGCGAACCACCTTTGTGATTAAAACGGACCGCAAAAGTCTGAAGTTCTTATTACAATAGAAACTTCACACCCAGTTGCAAAAGAAAGGTATGGCCAGGTTGATGGGTTTAGACTATGTAATTCAATATAAGAAGGGGAAGGAAAATGTAACCGCCGATGCTCTATCCAGGTGCAAAGAAGAGGGAGAATTATTTGCCATTTCCACATTAGTGCCTGACTTGTACTAGGAGGTAGTTAGTAGCTATGAATCAGATGAAGGGTTGAAACATTTGATGGAGCAGTTGGTTTTAGACCCTACTAGCAGGAGGGGTTACACACTAAGGAATGGGCTGATTAGATATCGGGGAAGGATTGTAATTGGGGATTTACTAGAGCTCAAGGAGAGGATATTGCAGACCTTGTACGAGTCACCACTATGAAGGCATTCGGGGATACAAAACACCTACCATAAAGGTCAAACAACTCTTCTTCTGGCCTAAATTGAAGGAGGTTGTGATTAGATTTGTGATGGCTTGTGACATCTGCAAGAGGTGCAAGCATGAAACTATGGCTTCTCCAGGCTTGTTGTAGCCCTTAGCTATACTAGGGCAAACCTGGGAGAGTATATAGATGGACTTTGTTGAAGGGCTGCCACGGTTAGAAGGGAGGAATTGTATATTGGTAGTGGTAGATAGGCTTACGAAATTTGCATACTTCCTAAGCCTAACTCACCTTTTCACAACATAGTAGGTGGCGAGAGTGTTTCTGGACCAAGTAGTTAGGTTGCATGGAGTCCCCAGCACCATAGTCTCTGACAGAGACAAGGTTTTCACTAGTCTCCTATGGTAGAATTTACTGAAGGCTTTAGGGTCCAAGCTAAGTGTGTCCTCGACTTACCACCCCCAAATCGATGGGTAGACGAAAAGAGTTAACCAGTGCTTGGAGAATTACTTGAGGTGTTTGTGCTTCCTACATCCTAAGGAGTGGCATAAGTGGCTAGCCCTAACTTAGTGGTGGTACAACTCTAGCCACCACAGTTCAATCTGGATGTCACCTTTTGAGGCTCTATTTGGGTATAAACCACCCCTTATACCCACCATCCATGACCCTACCAATGTGGCAATGGTTGATGCACACCTCCAGAAGAGGCATTGTTAGTGTAGGTGCTCTAGATCCAATTAGATTGGCATGTTGTACACTAACAATTACAATCATATTTATTATTGAATAAAGAGTTATTCAATTTCATAAGAAATCGTCCTATTAGTTTCTTATTATTGTAATAATCGGATGATACTAGATAGAAGTCCATATGAAGTCCATAGGATGTGAGATGAAGTCCATAGGCTGTGATTAATCTATAAAGATGTGAGATGATGCATCACAATTTATATACATCATTAAATGTTCCAAGTCATAGCAATGTCAAGAATGAACATTGACAATTACGGTAAGACTTGTATGTGCTATGTTTTTGTTATCTGATAGCATTGAGGGTCTCACAACTATAGGCATAGGGATGCTTAGACAAGTACATAGGTGATCAATATTGGAGAACATGTCACTGGATATGACTCGCCATGAGAATTTATTTTGGTTATATATTGATGGAATTCTCATACGAGATGGGTGTAACTAATCCTTGGACCTAAAATTGTCACGGTTATCTCATAAGAAAACTGGTATGTTTTGACATCGTTACAATGGGTCTAGACAAAGGCTGCACATGGGTGATTGTTGGGTATATCGTGAGGCTTATGAAGATGGGTGCATAAGCAAAATAGAACTCGTCTATCCCTTGAAAGAGGATAATGTATCTAAAGCGCCTCTGGTGGATATTCACTTTAAATCCATGGCCATGGTGAAAGAGATCAATAAGGAGTTATTGATTCACTTTCTATTAAGTGAAGATATTCGGAGGATTGAAGAAAACTCATGTGATCGTAATCAAGCAACACATCTCCCGACTTGAGATTACAGAAGATACATTGACGAGAGGATCGAATTACATGGTAACTATGCTTGTGAAAGGTTGTTTACGGATTATGAATCATTCTGAATAATTGGGTAGACATGATGCCTTACTAGAGGTCAATCTTGTCTTATGTGTTAGTATCGACATATTGTCAACATATTCGGAAGTCTAATGAGTCATATGCAAAAAGTACGGTCCTTGGCTTAAATCAAGAGAACGGGCATATGGTTCAGTGGGACACTTCGACAAGAAGTTGTGCTGTCGTAGGTTCTCATGGAAAAAAAAAATAGAAATAATAACGTCAATTTGACGATGGGTCATCTTAAAGGAAAGAGTTTCCTAAAATGACAATTAATTAAATTAGAAAGGAGTTTCTAATTTAATAATTTTCTATATTTGTTGGAGTGACAAATAGGAAATAAAATATATAATATATATTTGGACTAAATAGAGTATTTGAGTCAAATATTAAATTAAATATTATATTTGGGCTAAATTGAATTTGGACCAAATATTTTATTTAAACTTATAATTGGATTTGGGTTATTTAATTAAGTTATGAGTTGGATTAGAATAAAACAATTTAATTAATTACTAATTGGACTTGTAAATGGCTGACCCATATCCATTAGGGTTTAGGAAATCCTAGGAGGCCTTGCTCCTCTATAAATACCCCTTTAGGGGTTGCCCAAAAGAGATTAAGGTTTGTGTGTTATTGTTTCTCAAGAGTTGAGAAAAAGATTGCCATTCACTCTCTCCTTTTTTCCTTTCCGCATCGATTTGAAACGGGGAGGTTCTTGTCGTTCATACACAAACCGTGAAAAAGAGAAGGAGCTAGCACTCATATTCCACTCTCCTCATCAAAGGACGTGTGCCGCGCATCACAAGTTAGAGGCCGGACACTTGGATGGCTCAAATTCGCGAACGACTCAGAAATCTAAAGGTTAGATTTATTTTATTATGTATGTGAATATTTTGATTTTGACGTTGATCCAATCGCTGAGATCAGAGTAAAGTTTAAAATTTTTGAATTACGCTGCTTGCCCCGTAGCGATCTTGATTTACTTTCAGCCAAGAGGTCTTGCAGCACCTTAAAAGGGAGTTAGCCATGGCCCAAAATAGAATGAAGCAGTAGGTGGATAAGGGAAGGAGTGAAAGGAGTTTGAGGTTGGAGAAAAGGTTTACTTGAAGCTGCGACCATCCTATCTCAAGGTGATGATGGTCGGCCCTATATCTAAATTATGTCCAAGGTACTATGGACCTTTCCCCATTATAGCCAAGCTGAGGAGTGTGGCTTACAAGCTCCAGCTTTCAGAGAACTTCCAAATTCATCCAGTCTTCTACGTCTCCTTGCTCAAGAAGTCCATAGGGAACTAGGCTATGAGTCCCAACTTAACCCCAAGGATGAGAAGCCATGAAAAGGTGGCAGAACTGACAGCTATCTTGGACAGGAGGGTCATCTACAAGCATGGCACCCCTATTACCCAAGTTCTGGTGAAGTGGTCTACCTTACATGCAGACAACACCTGGGAGTACCTCCCTCCCTAGGGTGGCTAACCTATTATGTATTTCTTGAGGACAAGAAATTCCTCAAGGGGAAGGAAATTGTTATGTACCTACTTAATATGTTATACTCAGGAATAAGGGGGAAACATGGGGTGCATTGTACTTAGACGGTTATTCGATTATTCTCTTGATACTTAGTTGGTTGCCATTTTTGGCAGGAATGTATTTTGAGAATGTGTTTCCATGTGACTTGGGGAATCAGCATAAATAGAGGCTGATCGCCCCCAAGGAAGACATTCGAAGTATTAATTCAAATTCTAGAAATTCTCTCTCATTTCCCTCTCTTTTCTATCTCTCCCTCTCCGTTCTTCTTCAAGTTTTCCCTTGTTCTCTAGAATTCTTCCCAGAATTGTCGAGAACTCTTGTCAGGTCTCTAAGGTCCGACAAGGTTTTGTTTTAATCTACACTATATTGTTTTATCAGCTATTTTCAACTTCTTATGTGCTTCTTTTATGCCAAAGAGTCACTCGGAGAAATGATTGGAACTAACTTTACAGACACTTAAAAACATGCATATAAGTTTGTTTACTACAGGGGGTCTGGCATGGTAAACTGAACAATTTCTTATTACCTAAACAACAATACAAATAAAACATAATTTGCCACAGATATTATTCTCATTATTGGTCTATATTGAAGGTAAGTGATGTGGACAATAAGGATGCATAGGACAGGAGAATCTGAAGAAAAAGTGAAATTTGGAAAATCAGTTCAATGACTATGGCAAGAGCTCCTAGGGAGCTTGATGGACTTTAAGATTTATGCTGTTTTGAAGAGTTTTAATATGTTTTACTGTTGTAGATAAAGCCTAAATAAATGTTACGAGTTTTTTGTTGGTCTATTTGGTGACTGAAGTTTGGTTTACCATGATTCATTACTAGAAAAGTCTCTGATCTTTGGTCAATCACTGAAAAACTCTAAAGCTGGGCCTAGTTGTTAGAACTTGCTACCATCTAGTGAATGAATCCATAAAGATTGAATCTTTAGAACTTGCCTACCAAGATTACTTGGCCACTTTTGTTGCTTGACTGCCAAGCTATAGTTTGGGAATGCAATGTCTCACACTTGATGCATGGAATGGAGAAGTTCTCACAGGCTATAATTAGTGACAGCAGTTGTGTGATATGCATCTTTCATTAGGTGAGTATGTAAGAACATAATGGTTATTGCCTAGGTTCTTTTTCCTCATAGTCTTTTCTACTTTAACTTTTACATTGTCATTCTCTAAGCTGTCATTCACTTGGTGCTGAGTGCAAAGATCCTAATCAATTTCCCCCACAACCTACCTCCCGTTGTTTGCTTCTATCTTTACATTTTCATGCTTTACATGATTTACTGCATATTAAATTCCTAGGATGAAGGTTGTACAATGTGTTTGGATTCCTACAACCGCTGTTAAATATTAACCAAATATCCTTTTGTAATTTTATTTCTGCAGAATTTGGCAGTTTATAGAGAAAAGTTGGAGGAAATGTCCATTGAAGCATCAAAAGAAGAGGTAAGCTCTATTGGCTTGTCAAATCCTTACTAATTTATTTTGGTACTGATGATATCAAATGTGAGAAAACATAGAAAATGATCAACTGAGAATAAAGGAACAGAAACAATGGAGTTGGCAGGCAATTGTAGAGTTTTCTACTTTCACCGCATATTTAGAAGATTATACTGCATCACCCAGAAGCAGCACAAGTAAATTGTTCTATGGATGATCTTCTTGCTTGACTCGTTCAATTTTTCAAAGCAGAAAACATCAAGGGCCTATTTACCTGTGGAAAACTAGAGTAGTTTTTCAGAAAATATCTCTATAGATATAGAAAATTGGAAACTGTGTTCAAAACGGTTTTTCTTCTAAATTGGAGAATAGAAAACAATTTTTCTGAGGATTGAATAGCTTGTGTGTTGTAAAAAATAATGCATTAAAATGGTGAAAATGATTAATGAGTTTTACATACGTTTTTGTTTCTTTTTACCTCACATAAGCCAATTATTTCATACTCCCCAGGACTAAAGAATAATCAGAAAGCATCATGCATCATGATTCAGAGAAGTTGCAAGGATAAAGGTATATGTAAGCATAATCAAGGCATACTTTCAAGAGTAGGATCTGATCTCACTAGTCAGTGAGGGCCCACCCCTGCTTCTTTGTATGGAGGGTATAGTCATGCATGAAGGCAGGCAGCTTGTAACTTGTAAGTGTAACTCTTTTGCCTTTACTTTCTGCTTAGCTGCATTTGGAGTCTTTTCCATAATGTGGCATTGCTTTATCCAATTACACATTGGTTCAATGCAATTCTCTTTTTGTTTCTCAGTTCTGGTGAAAGGCATATGAGAAGTTGATATTATGTGTTGCACAATGTGTACATTCAGCAGTGCAACTCATGGAATGGTGCAAGTATCATTGTTGTTATTTGTGTAGCACGTTGTGATGCACAATAGCGTCCATAGATGCATCTAATGTGCACATAAAACACCAGACAGTCTATGTATTTCATTGCTTTGTTTTCAACTAAGAAAGAACCTGTGTATCTAATACATGCAAGGAGGCTGTTCTGAACTTCTCGTTCACTACCTCCACCCAAAAAGACAGGGGGAGAGAGCTGGTCAACACATTTTTATCTGTAGATCCAATTAGAAGTCATGGAAGATCAACTGTATGAAAATGCTTTTGTGAGGCAAGGCTAGGTACTCTAAGTAACTTCAATATACATTACATGACCACGGAACCTTGGGCTTTGATGCTTTTGGAGTCATGTTGGTTAAATTGCTCATCTTTCACATGGTTGTCCTTAAAGGCTCTCTAATTCTTTTGATGTGTCTTCTTAGCTCTCAAGTGACCTACAAACCATGGCCGTAACATCCACGGTGATCATATTTTGAACGTAATGGTTGGCCATTATTTCTTTCATGGGCGAGAGAGTTTGAGTTTTGGTCAATTTGAATATTCATGTTTGGAACGGCATACTCTGTGTGCGTGTGTGGACACGCCATTCATGTGTAATTCCCTGAAAACATTGACATCATCACTGAAAGCACTGAAATGTTAAAAAATCATTTGGCAGAATTACATGTTTATGATATTTCGGAATCAAATATAAACTCATGCTCGATGCAATAAAGTTTCTCTGTCGTTTTAGTTACATTTGGACACCCAAATTTCAGTTTCAGATATTAAAAGGAACTAAACATGGAAACAACTTTACTTTTTAACTATTATTTATCAAAAAATAAAAGAAAAAAACATTTACGGGTTTGTATTAATTTGGAACTTTTAGATTTCCTTTCAAATTTGGGTGCTCAATATTACTGTTTTCAAATACAGATAACTTCTAAATGATATATGATTTAACAACAATCTCTGAAGACTAATCTTGCCACTATGTGATGCGATCCATTTGAATGCTTGTTCAATCATTCTGCTACATAATTTATTGATGGCTGCATTAGCAATTCCCTGTAATTGAACAAGATTGTTGTAATTCCTTCAGGTAAATCACACCAAAAATGACTAAACTTTAGTGTGTTTTTCATTCTGATCACTAAACTTTAATATTTTTCAATGTGATCACAGAAATTTAAAAAATTTTGCAATATAGTCACATATAAGATTTTTCAGCCACTTTATAGTCGGAGTGGGTGATGTGGCGTTGATGTAGCAAATAATAAAAATATTGTGCAATAATATTTTAATATAATATTATTATATATTGACATGTGGCACGTTTTGATTACTTGTCATTGCACAATAATTTTTATTATTTTCCACATTAGTCAAAAAATCTTTTATGTGATCATATTGCAAAATTATGTGATCACATTGAAAAGAATTAAAGTTTAGTGACCAAAATGAAAAACACACTAAAGTTTAGTGATCTTTGGTGTGATTTACCCTAATTCCTTCTCTCAATCATGACTTGTTTTTCTATATCTGAAATATGATGAATAATTTCAATCTTGTAAGGCAGAAAGCCAGTTGGCTTAGACTTAAAGATTTTAGAAACCATTGCAAGACAGAACTATCTGATCAGTGGGATGCCTTTGCATTGATGGAAGTGTATGTCTTTTTCTTGGTGCTTGTAAGATTGTCTTATCATTATACTGTTCTAGTTTCCCTGCTAGTAAATTATACTGTTAGAAGACCATAGAAGTTTATTTCATTCTCATGAAGATGTGAAATATTTGCACTGTATGTACTATTTACTTTGCCATATGTGCAGATACATGAGAGACATCTTTTCTATCTGCAAACTAATATTGTTTTTGCCATCATGCTCATTATTTGTTTATAGTTTGATTTAGTTTGTTGATTAGTTCTGAGATCCGGTGTAGCTTAGTTCTTTTTATTCTGTTCTAGGTTCATGTGTCATTGGCTTATAATATCTGTGAAATCAATGGATCTTGCATCTTCATGAATGAGAATTTTAACTGATTTGTATTTAAAATAATTGGAATGTTACAGAACCATTAGGTAACGACAAACCTCAAATAAGCCATGAGCCATCTATCTTCAAATTTTTGGTCATACATTTATGCTTTAAGGACGGCTGCTTATCAGCTGTTTTATTCATTCAACATTATTGTTATAGAACTTATTGTCTTCTTCTTCATTCTTTCTCTTATATGTTTTTTTTTTTTCCCTATCTTGGTTTCTGTTGAACTATACAGTAAGGGCACTAGAAGAATCATTGAATACCAACTTATTTGCTCGTGATGGTAATTAGTTGTCACCCTTAGTAACTCTATTTGATGTAACTCCTTGATTCTAATAGTAAGATTGCACGTGTGCATGTACACTGTGCAAGATTGGAAACATATACATTTAGGGATAAATTACAAAGACTTGCCCCAAGGTTGGCATACTAAATTTTGTGTGATATTATATAAATCCATTTTGACCATCTTTTAACTTCATAAGACCTACCTAAGATTCTCATGATGAAAAAATAATCAGCATGCTAATCAAAGGTAAAGAAAAGTGTTCATGAATTGTAAGTTAAAAGGAAAAAAAAAATAGTTGAAGAGTTTTAGGTACCAAAAGGTCAACTTTGAGGGAAAATTTTTTAAACTATTTTATATCGAAGGGGTTATAAACCAAAAAGTAGTCTTAGAGGTTTAGAAAAAATTGTTAAAATAGGCTACAAGTCTCAATGCCATTTTAAGTGTATTAGGAAGGTTTCATAGTGAAAAAGAATAAAGTTTTATATCTACTTATGTCTCTATTTAATTAAAGACGATCCTAGTAACCATATTTAGGGTAATAATAAATTTAATGAAAAATGAATATCATGTCAAATCTCATATATGTTCTTGTAATTGTCTCTACATTTTAAGCTTGGGGCACAAGAAAACCGATACCCCTATCCAATAAGTTACATGTTACAACTGAAGTAAGTTAAAACTATTTTTGAGAGATTTGCCTTGGGATGACAATAGGAATCAGAATAGGTTTGTTTCAAACTTGATTTTAATGTAAGGGTATGCTTAATGTACAAGGCTTCTTACTTTATAAGGATTGGAAGAGCGAGCAGTTGTACTTGCATGTTGTCTTTTCCCAGAAAAAGGATATTTTTATAATTCGAATTCATAGCCTTATTAAAATCTCTCCTATCTTGTTTAAGTTAGAAGGTTTGGGCCGATAGGAATGAGCAAAACTAGAAAGAAGTTTTTGGCATTGCCAAGGGAGCATTCACTCAGAAGATAAGAGATCACTGGATTCCTTTTCAATCAACAATTGTCGGAAAGTGGTAGTTTGGCGAGCTCTTATTTTCCTATTGATGTGGTTCTTATCTGCTAGTGTTATGTAGTTATTCTTATTTTTTTGTATCTTTCAATTAAAAAAAAAACTAGGAATAATTTTATAAACAAACATTTAATCAGGTTGGATATGATTAAAAAAAAATCAAGTTATACACGAACAAATTATGCTCTTTTAAGTTTGAGGCAAGTCCTGACTTTTGGGGTCAAATTATGCTCTTCTAAGTTTGCTGGGTTCAAATGGGTGGAGGCTCTATAGTGGCCATTGCCTTGTTCTTATGCTCTTTCCAATCAAGCTTAAGTTCATCTTGGTTCTGCGCAGTTGGCCTCATGATTGGAAAAAGAATAAAGTTGTACTATTTTGGAAATTGAACTGAAACTCATAGTTTAAAAAATTCAGTAGATCTTGGACAACAGTCCTGTGTACTTTTATGTCTATGTATTATTGTATAGTTACATTAACTTGATTCCGTGTGTGTGTGTGTGTGTGTGTGTGTGTAGATAAGGGTTAAACCAAGGTTAAAAGATGCTTGTAACCCTAAAACTCTACAATTCTTTTTATCTGAGCCTTGCTCCAGAACACATGTTATAGTTCACATAGTTAGAATTTCAGGATTGATACTTCAGCCATACATTTTTGTATGAAAATTTAAATAATTAGTTTATGACATCCATGATTGCTCAAGGTGTGGGTGGGACCACAAAATGTACTTATTTATTTGTTTATTAGAGAAGGTGGACTCTGAGGAAAGCTCAAACTCAGAGCAATAGCCATTATAGTTTAACTTCATAATGCTCATATCACATTCCCATTGCATGAGCCAATCTTAAATAATAGTTCATGTTTTTTATTTAAAGTTGTTATTTTGGCACTTATTTGTAATATGTTTATAATATTTATGTATTAACGTGTTATCTTTTGTATAACATTAATATAAATGTATGATATATTAATGTATAAGTGTCACAACTAACCATGTAGATAACATTTTCGTTTTTTTGTTCATCTTTTATGTTTTGACTTGAGTTTTTTTAATGTATATATGTTGTTGGAAAGGCATCCATTTGTTAGGTAAGCTCAGATTGTTGGTAGCCAAAACATAGATTTGAATAGGGGCCACATAAGTTGTGGAGCTCACAATTGATAAAAGTTAAAAGTCAACTGATGAAAAGGTTTTCAGATTTCTTTTAGTGTTGATGTGTTTGTGCTTAGCTGGGTATTGGGTATTCAAGTGTTATGGAATGAGTCACCTAAGCAAACAACTAGTGGAAACTGCCCAATAACACCAACTGTTATGTAGTTGACATTTGATAAATGCTTTTGACTTCCAATTATTTATGTGTGTGTCTATAAATATATATATATATATATATATTCCTAGTTGACTTTAAGCCATTGGCCCATTGCCTCCCTTGACATAAATGTCGATATTGTTACATAGGAAGTTGAAAACTGATATCCTCATAATAGCTACTTTACTAAAATAAAAGGAAAGAAAAAGTAAGCAATATTTTATGATCTGATAATGACATTTCTGCACTTACAAATTACTTAGACTCTTATCTGTGATTAATTTAGTTTGATCACATGAGAAAAAGATGAATAAAAGTTTATGTGAATAGACGAGGTGAAATGAAACAAATCTATAACCAAAAAGAAGTAGAGGAAGATTTAAAAAATTGGTGAAACATTTAGGCATAAAATGAATTATAAAAGATAGAGTTTTGGTCAATTTGGAGGCTAGAGTTTTGGCCTGTGATGTCACTAAGTTGGTCCACTTAGTCAATAATTCATGCAAAAAGCAAGCACACAACTTGAAGGAAAAGGAACATTAAAAGTAGGGGAAAACCCAACCTTATTCACATAGAGAATAAAGGAAAATAGCTTGAAGGGCTAGCCCTCAATGTCTACAAAAGTGCCCCCAATGTCAAGTATTTATAGACAAAAATACTAACAATATACATTCCCAGCTGCCACCTTTGGAGTTTTGTCATGTGTTGTAACAGTCCCATGCCTGGTTTTGTTGCACGCACAAGAGCGATTCAATGCGAATGGGTAATGAATTAAAATTTTTGTAATCAATTTTAATAATAAATTATAAATTTATTACATTATTGTTGTTGGTGTCATTGTATGACTATTTTATTTATCACATAATGTTAAGCAAAATTTTTAGTTATATAATGTAGGTGCTATCTGGCATGGAAGGGGCATTGTTTTGCTTATTCCTTATGACATTCTTCCCACTCCACAGGAGGAAATGGAGGGGGCATGGAATGGAAGGTGGAGCACTTGTTGCAGTTCTTCAGCTGATAAAAAGTCAAAACTCTCATCTCTATCAAAGGTATTTGGATCCCCAAAACTTAAATTATAGTTCCCAAACTTTGGTGAGTTCCAGGATTGGTTACTTAATTATCCTTATCTTATTCTCATTTTAACTCCATTGACTTTTAATTATGAAGGTAGGAGAGCGGCTCCTATTATTAGGTACATGTAACCTAGTATTGATTAATTAAGATATATATTAAAAAAGATAAGATATAAAAAATATTTTAAATTTTTATTTTTTTTAATATATTTGTTAATTTATTTGATGATGCTTAAAAAAGAAGTTACGTGACTTCTTATTTGACATTTTTTAGATATGTTTATCTCTCTCGTTCAGATAAATATATTTTGAATCTTACAGATAAAAAAAAAATGATATATATGTCTTCTAATACATTTCAAAAAATTTAACAAATAGTTTGACAAAAATTTTACAATATTTTTCAACCTTATTTTGACTATTTTATATCTTGATTTAGAAAATATTTTAATTTTATTTTAATACAATTTTATTTTTTAATTTAAAAAATAATTAATTTTTAAAAAATTAATTACTATTTAGAAGGGATGAATTCAAAAATAAATTAGATTTCGATTATATTATTGACCAATTGTCTTAAATCATTATTTTTAATTATTTAAAATTAATTAGTGGGTCATAATTATTTTTAATATATAAATATAATATTTTAAACTAAAAAATAATGTTAAGTTTAAACGTCTCAAATTAAAAAGTTTTACAGATTTTATAGAATTTAGTCTTTTAAAGCGGTTTTGTCGGAGTGATGTACACGTAGGAAATGACGTGTTAGCGGCATCAGAGTGGTCCCCACGCGCCAATAAATCATCAGTTTTTGGCTTCGAATCCACGCGCCGCATTTCTTAGCGTTTTTAGTTTTGACTTTGAAACAGACAAAACATAATTCTGGCCTAACCATGGTTAACCTAACCTAACCCATGGCCAGTCCTCTCGCTCTCCGAGAGCTCCCGCCGCCGCAATTGACGACGGCTTTGGCCCACGCCCTGGGGCCCACCAACCATTGCCCCTTAGATTATCTTCCTCGTACCTAAGTTAATTCATCTTATATAATTTTTAAACCTATATTTATATTAAGGGAAATTATTAAAATAATTTATTTTTTTTGGGTGAATTTATAATTTTATTAAATCTTTTTAATTTTAACAATTAAGTTTAAATTAGTTCAATTAACTATAATTTTATCTCATATGTAAAATTATTTTAAAAATAATATGTCCATGCTATCTCGTGACTCAACAAATTTCTTGAATTATTTTTTTATTTATATATATATATAAATTTTATAAATATTATTATTATATGACATTTGATATGCCAAATTAGTATAAACACACTCTCTCTAATTCTATTTTGTATGTTAGATAAAATTATATCAAATTGAGCTAATTTATGACTAATTACAAAATTTTAAAGGGTTTGATAAAATTATAAATTCGTAAAAATAATTATATTATTTTCACGATTAAATTTTATATTAATATATAAATAAAATGATTGGATTATTTTCATAGTTCAAATTATAAAAAAAGTGTAATTCAAACTGAAAATAATGGTAAAATATATATTTGAACTCTTATACTTGTACATTTTTTTTTTAGACACTCGAATTTTTTTGTTATTTCAAAGACACCACTAAACTAATAATTTCGAGTCAATTACACCATTGAACTTTTTTATTATTTAAAGTATACCTTTGAATTATGTAATTTTTACTTAAACACCTCGACAAAATTATTGAGAACAATAAATTCAATAATATAATTAAAATAATAAAAAATTTAAAGGCATAGTTAACTCGAAATTGTATACTTTAAAACTGTCTATGAAATAATAAAAAAATTAAATATTTAAATAAAAAATATAAAAATACAAAACTAAAATATATATTTAATCAAAAATAGTTGATCTCTCAATTTAATATATATTTATATTAATATAACATGATACATGAATCAAATTTGTTTTCTTTTTTATGTCGAATTTACTTGATACTGGCATGCAAGAAGGGTATTGGGGATAGAGGAGGTCTACGCCCTTCTTTCATTTTATTCGCATCGAGCGAACAAACGTTATGTTATTTGATATAAACAGTATAACATTGTCGATGATTGAATATATAAATATAATTTGGGAGATCTCATGCGAAGATGCTTTATTCAAGTGGATTTAGGGATAATCTCGAAAGTTGAATTTCAGCGGCACCGAATTCAAACCATGGGCCCCACAAGATTTGTCTTAACGGCTCTTTACAATCATCCTCTTTCATCCGTCCACTCTATCAACCGCTATGGGCCCATCGTAGGTTTTGTCACTAATAGCCAAAGTTTGCATTATGTAAAGCCTGATTAGATCGGGTTTGGTTGGTGTGCGTAATCATCATTTTTGTACTAGGAATGGGTGATTGAATTAGTTACAATCGAATCGAATCGGTTAAAATTATCAATCTCGTTCGATTCAAGTTATAACTTGATTTAATTTAATTTTTGAATTTAATTAAATTTTTATATTTAAAAAATCAAAATAATAGAATCAATTGAAGTGTATAAAAACAATGTGGGCTGAGTTTGATTTAATTATTTTAATTGTCAATTTTATTGCTATAAAAAAAATATCAAAATATAAGAGTTAAATGTATTTAAAAATATTGATATATAAATATAATTAAAATAATAAAAAAATTAAATTAAAAAAAAATAAAAGTATGAAAACTAATGTCTTAAATAATTTTACTGTTAGATCAAAACTAATACAGAGGCTGTGATCATCATTCAATTCGGGACCCATGATGAAAATCAACGGCTGGTGGCATCCAAGGGGGAGGGCACGAGAGCAGAGGATCACGCTTCATCATCATTTTCGTCCGGGAGTGGTGAGGGCGGAGCCCAGGCGTGCCCCAACAGTAGTAAAAAGGACATAAAAGGAAGAAGGGGGGATCTCTTCTCTTCTGTTCGTCCACGCGTCGCTCTCCCATTGGCTCTCTCATGCGACCATCATCAATCATGGCTAGAGCCAACCGCGAGGAGCCGAGAGCCGAGAGAGCCTCTACTAATCGATTGTATATATAAGACGACGGAGTTGGCTTCTCTCTACGCAGGAAGAATCGCCGGGGTGAGATCAAAAAGAGTTTCAGGACCCTTTATTATCTGATCATTCTGTCTTCCTCTTCTTCGTATTATCCCCCTCCTCTGTAATTCCCCGCTTCTCTGAATCCCGTTCTGTCATCATCTGTCTTTCAATCGATCTTCAGTTTCAGGGTTGGTTTGTTTTCTCTTCATTCAGAAAGCCACTGAAAGCCAGGTGATTCAGAATAGAGATCCAGGTTCAGTTTGGTTTTTCTTTGATCTTTTTTTTGTTGTTTCTTGGGTGTATAAATTAAAGTTTTTGATTGATTTTCTCTTTGGTTAGAGAACCGCCAAGAGGATTTGTTTTTCTGTCCCTCGGGTTCTTGCCAAGGATTTCAAAAGGGTTCTGTATTTCGAAACCTCTTTTCTTCCCCCTTCCTTCATTTCGAAGGTTTAGTTTTCTTCTTCTTCTTCTTCTTCTTCTTCTTCTGCATATCCAGTGTTTTTGGTGGATCCTTCCTTGCTGTTTTTGACTTTGTTCAGAGTTGAATATGGCAGCAGCTATAGATTTATACAGCAGCAACAGCAGCAGCAGTAATAGTCCAGTTTTCTCAGATCCCTTCCGGGAAGAGTTGATGAAAGCCCTCGAGCCTTTTATGAAAGGCGCCTCAACCACCCCAGCCGCCACTAACTCCCCATCTTCTCCTTCTCCTTCTCCTCCTCCTTCGACGACATGGACAGCCCACATGTTTTCTCAAGGGTTCTCGATCCATGGCCAGATGGGTATTGAGGAAACCGGTTCAATCGGGCTCAACCACCTCACCTCGGCGCAGATCCTCCAAATCCAAGCGCAAATCCAGCTCCAACAACAGCAAAAGCCTTCTGGGTTTCTTCTTGGCCCGAAACCCGTCTCGATGAAGCAAGTCGGGGCTCCATTAAAGGCGGGCAAGCTCTACCGAGGGGTGAGGCAGCGACATTGGGGCAAGTGGGTGGCCGAGATCCGACTTCCTCGGAATCGGACTCGGCTTTGGCTCGGCACTTTCGACACCGCCGAAGAAGCCGCCTTGGCCTACGACAAGGCCGCGTACAAACTCAGAGGCGATTTCGCCAGGCTTAACTTCCCCAATCTCCGGCACCAATTCACCGATCACCGGCCGCTCCACTCCTCTGTGGACGCCAAGCTCCAATCCATCTGCCAGACCTTGGCCAAACAGGCGAATTCCGGCAAACTCAACCCGACGCCCAGAACTGCCATAAAAATGCAACCTTTATGCCATAATCCGTCGAATGGTGAGCTGGTGGGTTTCGCTGGAGCGGAATATAATATCAAGGCGGAGAGGTCTCCGGCGCCGTCTCCGTCCGAGGAGTTGCCTGCCGGGTCTTCTTCCCCAGAATCTGACATCACTTTTCTTGAGTTCTCTGAATCGGAGAACGTCGCGCTGGAGAAGTTTCCTTCTGTGGAGATCGATTGGGCTGCCCTCTAGAGCTTTTCTTCTTCTTTTCCACCTAATAAAACATTAACACCCACCGACACACACACACACACATAATATATATATATATATATCTGATAAGTTCACTGTAATCTTGTTATCTGAGGGAGCCGAAGAAGCAGCTTCTGCTATGGGGTTTTTGACATTTGCAGGGGTGAAAAATCAAGCAAAAGCAGAGTCCTTTGAGCAGCACTGGTTAATTTGTTGTCAATATATATATATATATATATATGCATGTATGTACATGTAATAGAAGATGATGTATCTCTGTTCGATAAGGTCCGCTGATGTTTTTCCATGCTTGACCAAGAGAGCATCCACGATCCTTCTGTGTTTGTTGTGTTGGCTGAATGTATATTCTTCTCTTTTCTTTGCTCAACTGCTGCTCCTCCTTTCACTCTTCTCTATCTTTCTTTCACCTCAAAAACAAAGAAAATCAATTGGAGATGCAAAACTGAGTCAAGTTCACTCTGTAAAAATGAAGAAGGTCAGCAAGCTTTGAGGGTGGGTGGCCAATAAATAGAACCCAAAAGTTTCTAGTTTGAATGTCGGAGATTGCATCGACATAGACATAGTTTGGTTCGGTCCGGTTAAGCATAATTCAAAAGGGTTTAGTTGGAACTAAAATTTGCACTCTCTTGAGTGATCAATTTGGTCATGGGCTTCTGTTCTGGCTACTCTTAAAACTTATATAGATCGTGCTAGGCATAATCTTAGTTAAAAGAATCTGTTTCTTAAGAGGTCAACCCAACATAAATTGGGTCACATGCCCTAACTAACACGCAGTGTCGTACCGACACGGTCGGTCCATTTGATATGTCTAGACTCGAGTCAAGATTATACTTGGGCTCTTGATATGTCTTCTTACTAAATTACAATTAAAGAAAAGGAGAAATAGATACTATATAAAATAAAAATAAAATATAATTTAAAAAATAAAAATAGAGCACGTAAATAAAAAAAAATATTAGCTTTTTTTAATTATAATTTTAAATATAAATAATTATAAAATAATTATTATTTAATCTAAAAATAAATATATATTTCATAATGCATTTTTTTAAAAAAATTAAACTATAAATGAAAAAATTTCATCTCTAATTTCTTTGTGGACAAAAATGCATTTTTTATATTTTCTTAATATTATGAAACTGTCTCAAAATATTTTTCAAATTATAGAAATCTCTCCAAAAACAATTTTCCAAGTCTTTTTTGGCGTTTTGAATATAATTTAAAACGACTGCCTCAAGACGTTTTCGTGCATCATAGAATGCTTCTATTTAAATTCGTAAATGTAAAATTATTCAAGAGTAGTGATAAATTTAGAATTTGAATCACAAACCAAAACCTTAAACATTAAATGGAAGTCATAAACTCAAAACTTGTAGAGTGATGGCTTGGAAGATGAGTGACATATTAATTGGCCTTTTTTCAAGTGAAAATCAAATAATTGTTTGTATGGCCAATTTGGTAAATTGATCTCAAGAAATCTGCATTTTTAGCCAACTTGGTAGAATCCAAAAAGGTGGATGGAGACTGGTAGAGATCAGTACAAATTGCAAGTGGAGTTGGGATTCTAGTGAAGGCAACTTAAACCAGAAATATGTACTGTATTTAGATATTTTTAATAATATTTATATGTTAATATGTTACATATTTATATTAATATAATATAAAATACAACACATTAATACATAAGTATCATTCACGTGTTACGCTAAGTGTAACTGTGAGATGTTACGAAAATTATAGCGCAAAAGACAAATTATAAGGTCACATTCGATACAGCGAGATAGAGAAAAAAGAAAAAGAATTCACTTTCTTTTTCTCTCTCTCGCAATGACCGATTCCTTGAGAAATGGCCATTCAATCAAAAAGATGACAAAACAAAAAATGGATGAAAGTGACACGATCACTTTTTCACCCTCATAGTATTTTTTTAATTACAAAATGACACGTATATAAATCTTATAAAAAAAATTAAAAATTATTATTTTCACATATATTTGACAATTATATAATTATTTGAAATTAAATGTCATTTTTAAGAATTTTTTTTTTAATTTTTATAATGTAAGATTATATTTTTGTGAGCCGATTGATTTGCACAATTTCCTTCTATCAAAACGGTAAACGTACCGAATATGATAATAGAATTGAATGGTCATTATAATCCTATTCATACCAAACATGGCGATGAAATAAAATAGCTATTTCATTCTTATTCTCTTTTCCTTTTTCATTCCTTTTCCTTTTGAGGTTTAAACCCAAACTTAACACACTTTTTGCTTAATTGCAAGGATTTCGTCTAATTTTTTTATTTTCGTTTTTTATGTGCCAAATATTAAGACAAAGTCGTTTTATCTAAAAAGGAAAAATGTTAATAAATCATCACTAATTGACAATTCATTTAAGTATATATAATTAAAGTTAAATATAATTATTAGAGGTAAAAAATTAATAAATGTCATTAAATGTAATATTATGTGTCTCTAATGATAATAAACTGTCACTAAAAGTTCAATTAGCGACACAAGATAGACAGATATATCTGTTCTCTTTGCCACATTGTGCCCTGTTTGTTTACTTATTTAATTGTAACTTTAATGACAATTATTATTATTAATAACACCAAAAAAAAAATATTTGGCCAAACTCATATTTTTGCTCCTGTATTTTTACATTTTTCTCGTGTAACTATTGAAACTTTTCGTTATTTTAATTATACCCCTAGATTTGCATTTTTAAGTCAATTTAACTTATGTATTTTGAGTTTTTTTTTTGTGTGGTAATTCGAATTTTTCATTGTTTTAGTTACACTCCTATACTTATATTTTCGATTCAATTTAACTCCTATACTTTGATGTATATAAAAAAAATAAAGTAAGATAAGTTAGTTTAATCTTTTTTATTTTTTTTTCACATATTAAAGTCATGGGTTAAATTGAATCGAAAATGGAAGTATAAGAGTGTAATTGAAATAATAAAAAATACCATTTGCCATAGGAAAAAAAGTCAAAATATAATGATTAAATTAATTCAGAAATATAGATTTGATTAAAACATATTTAGATGATTTTGGGACTTTTTGTTACAATAGCCACATTTAATTAGTTTTTTTTTTATTTTTTTAAACAAGAAGCAAATAAAGAACACTCTTCTAAATTAAAAAAATAACGTAAATTCATTTATATACAATTGATAGAAAGAGACTGTAAAAGATATCTATTGAAGTACGAATTCTCAAACTCTTCCTGACGAATCTCCCTAAAAACTTAAAGGCTTTTAACATGAACGTTCATATTTGTAATACCAACACTAGGTTATTTATCTTAATATCCTTGATATGATAAACATTAATTACGAAATGTTTTCGACATTTAAATTTGATATATTTTGTATCAATATAATATATAATATAAGATATTAAATTTTAAGTATCTAAATAACATTTCTATATATCAATAAATGTAGAGTAAGCACAATATGGTGAGTAAAGCGAAAAGAGAAGAAAAAGCAAAGATAAAAAGAGGAGGAAGAATCTGGGGTTGGATGGATGTCTCTCAGCCCAAAGGGGTGCAATTTCTTATCTGGACGGACAGGTGGAAGCACCGGAGCCGTTGATCTTGCATGCTGCTATCTTATCCCTAGCTGAGATAAGGAATTTGGGTTGGAGGGAACCTTTTGTCACTGCCCTACATGGTTTAAACTTTAGGATTTAGGGTTTACGTTTGTTCTTTTTTTTTTTTTTAAATGTTTGCAAATTTATAAATTAAATAATAATAAATATTGATGTATCTTTATCTAAGATTATTCGAACGAGACGTCACACGACACCTAAAATCATCCTTACATCATGAGTAAACGAGACGTCACACAAAAACATGCCCTGATTACATTCGTGTGATTGACAAATCACTCAAATCTATATATATATATATATATATATGTAGGGTTCTTTTCTTTGGGACAAAAACTAATGCAAAGACAAAGTTCACGCTGCCAAGCAAATTGAGCAAAGGAAAAAGAGAGGCTCTGAAAAGGGCTCCTTAGTCTAAGAATCCATTCAACAAAAGCTCATGGCATCAACAAGGCTTTCTTCTTATCCTTTCTAGCTACATTGCATCCCCACTTGATTATCTATTTCCCGGGCAATGTGTCATAAACAAAAATTTATTAAAAGATTAAAAAAAATTAAAAACTCAAAATAACGATTCAAGCAAAAAATGTAAATTTTCCCTTAATTGGAGGGAGTACTGAATAAAGCGTAAATATGATAATTCCAACATCCAAAAATTTCTCTAAAAATTTTGTGAAAAGAATAAATATTATGTTTAAAAAAATTCTAATCCTAATAGATCCCGGTAAGTTTTATATTTCTTTGTACATAGATGAGTTCTTATTCTAAAATGAGTATATTTTTTATACTAATTTCAATACTGCCTTCAAATCTCAAATGTCTACCTTAAATATTAGAATGTTTGTGCAGAGACTTCACTACATCCTTTTGATCGTTATCTTTTTTGTAAATTTCAAGCTACTTAATGATAACGTTTTCGATCAATAAATCTATTATTTTGTTCAAGCGACAACAATTGACGATAAAAAAAGGTGGCATGCTTGAGTTTATGAAAATAATTTTAAAAAAATAAAATAAAATTAAGCATAAACAACAAAGAGTCTCGTGTCCAACCGCTTAGGGCCGGGCAAGATGAGTGTGAAACGGAAAAGTTTATTCTTTTAGGGGTAAAAGAAAAGAAAAGAAAAGAAAGATAAGAGCCAAGTTGGCGTTTCCGCTTTACATGCGTTGCTGAGGTGGTTTTTATGCTTTGCTTTGCCCAAACCTTTGCCTAAGGAATCCTTCTATGATTCTATCCTTAATCCACTAGATTTGTATTTATTTGTTAAGTGTTATATATTAAATGTGCCACTTGTATTATATACGTGTAAATTGAAAAATACAAAATTTTAAATGAAAGTTTATTGGATGTAGGGGAGAGTAGAAGTTCATTTTATTTGATCTACTCGAATCGAATCGATCGAACTTGTTGGTTTTGTATAATTTTTTTCGTGTATCGGTTCGATTTGTTTAATTTTTTTTAAAAAAATTATTTTTTTTGTAGGAATAACCGAATTAACCGAACCGATCGAATTTTAAAATAATATTATTTTAATATTTATAAAATAACATTGTTTTCTTCAATTGTAAGTGTTTGCTATCGGTTAGTTTAATTTTTTTGTGCTTCTTTATTTTAATCAATTAGATTGATTTATATGAATTGATTTTGATTTTTTCAATTATCAGTTAATTTAGTTTTTCAATTAATTTGGTTTGGTTATGATTTACACACCCCTAATTAGATGACAATTGAGAGTTGTAATTTATTTTTTATATATATTAAAAACTTTAAATGAAGATTAAATTTCGTGTGACAACAAATTTGAGTATGGGATAACTTAATAGGTCATGAATTCAAATTTTATTAGTAGAATTTTTTTTTGTGAATAAAAAAATTCATTGAAAAGAAACTAAAAATTGTCTACAGATTTATGTTAGGGTATATCCCGAGCATTATAATGAAAAAAAAAGAAAGAAGAGAAACTATACTAGCAAATAAAGAACATTCCTTTGAACAAAACAAAAACTATTTACAACTATATACAAATGGGAGAGAAAGTTTTTAAATGGTTGCTCATATAAATGCGGAACTCTCAATCTTCATTTGCCAAATTTTCCTAAGCACTTAAAGACTTTTTACTCAAATGTTGGTCTTTGTGATGCCAATACCGGATTATTTATCTCAAAATACTTGGAGTGGACACTAAACATTTTTAAATCCGTCAATTCATGGATATTTAATTTCTAAGCATTATAATATACATCTATGCGAATGAGAATTTATTTATTTTTTAAAATTTAATTTATTAATAGAATTTTATAATACCCAAATACTCTATTAATTGGTCAAAAAATTAGCTTAATTTATAACAAAAAATAAGTTTATAAAGAATCAAATAAGTCAATTTTTTTACAAGAACCATAATGTGTCAAACACCTCTTTAAAATCTATAATTTAAGAAGATTGCCTTTCTCAATACATTAATATAAAAACACACATTATTCAAATTTGAGAGAGAGATTTGGTGGGGATTGTTTGGCATTTAATCAAAAGATTGAGGGTTGTTGACAAGAAGAGATGGTGATGATTGTATAAGACAAGAGTCTATATATGAGTTTTGGATTGCATTATAATAATAATAATAATTATTATTATTATTATAATAAACAGTGAAAAATAACCAGCAATTGTTTAAGCACTATCATTGCTAGAACATACATGTCCCCCGGAAGTTATGCTACAAGAAGTACCTATTGGAGGTTTGGAAGTTTAACAAAATCATCATGCTTGTAACTTATATATACATCAAAAAAATAAAAAAAATTATGCCTCTAGAAGCAGAGTCCAACAGTTTGGGACGTGCACGAAAGACTTTTCACCTACTATAGTGAGTTTCACATCAATTTGTTTTATTTTTTGTATCCATAATAGTGGTAAAATAAAAATAAACAAGTCGAGAGAAAAATATACCACATTATACATTTGATGTAGTGATAAGATTCAACGGGTTAGGGCTCAATTAAGTCCCAATTAAAGGCTATGATCTGACTTAGTTGGAGGAGGCCCGAGCTAAGCATATAAATACGAAAAAGTTCAATTTTTATTGATTGTGGTTTTACTTGTTTTTCTGTCGTGGCTACTTATTCTCTTAGCTCTTGACTTGTATTGACTTGAGTATTGAAGGGCAATTTTGAAGATATCTCGAACAATCTTGACCCCCATTTTGCAAATTAGATGACAAGACTTTTCGTTTTAAACACCACAACGCTCTTTCGATTTAGATATTGAGGCGCAATTTCTAACATTCTCAACATAAATATGTTTATTGTTGTAAGTATTGGAAAAAAAATAAAAAAGTGATCTAATTTTATAACAAAAAAAAAAGAAAAAGTAAAAACAAATCAAAATTATGAAACGCAGGTTAAGTTTTTATTTTATCATTTTTTTTATCATTAGGCTTTATTGAAAAATGATTAAATTAATGGGTTCATGTGTTTTTGGGCTTTTTTTGGTTGGTATTGGGCCCAATTGATTGGAATGGGTTGGGAATATTATTAACCCATTCTATTTTGAGTCCAATGAAGGCATCCCGAGAACAGCCCAATCTTTAAAATTAGGCCCAACTCGGAGTTGTTGTTTTTTATAATAAGCCCAATCAATAAAAATAATAAACTTTTTAATTTTTTATGAATTTTTTTTCTTCCTTAGCTGGGATTTTTTCCTTTTTTTTATAATTTATAATGAATTTTAATAGACTTTACACTGTCTGTATGATTTATGAATTTATTGGAAATTAGTTAAGAAATTAAAAAACAAGAGATAAAAGAGCGTGTTAAAAGATATAATATTAAAATAAAAAATACATATACAATTTATAAAACAGAGAACGAAAATGCTATTTAGATACTTGTGAATTCATCGGTTATATAGTCATATTAATATAACACATTAATACATAAATAATATAATAAATATTACAACTGAATGTTGAAATAATATTTTTGAGTTTGTGAGGTCATGGGAATTGATGATTATTGAATGCTCTAATGTCAACACAAAACCAACAAAATTTTGTGAGCTAAATACATATTATAGCTCTTGCAATTGGGCATCTTTTTTTTGTTTAAACATTCAAATTTTTTGTTATTTTAATTATATTTATAAACTGTACAATTTTTTATCAACTGCACATCTAGTCACAATTGCTCCTGCACACCAAAATCCCTAAATTACCCCTCACGTGCATGAGAAATAATTTATATATATATTTTAACATACACGATCAACTATGATAAGATGTCTAATTAATTTAAAATTATATAATTAAAATAATAAAAAAAATTCAAATATCCGAACAAAAAAGACAATGCAAGTACATATGGTAAAAGATGTATTTGGCCAAATTCCTGATTGATGATGAGTGAGGGGTATAGCCAGGCCTACTCCTGCAATGGCCTTCAATTCAAAGCTCTCTCTCTCTCTCTCTCTTGGAAGTTTCAAAGATGGGCGGATGTCTGATGTCTGGTGATACTGAACTGAATGGATGGTGGTGTCATGGAAGCTAGAATATGTGTGTGACTGGATGCGCCAACCACAAGCAGCCACTCCCTTTTGGAGAAAACAGACGGTGCCTATCAGAATAGGAGTAGACAAGTATCTAGCTAGCTAGCTAGCTGGCTACGTACCTAACCTAACTAGGTCATTGGTGCTTTAACTACTTGAAAATCTGAAACCCTAGCTCATCTGTGTGATCGATGCTTCCCCCCCCCTCCTTTTGTTTTGAAAGAGGTTTATTATAAACTATGTTAGTTTTTATTTTTCTTAATGTTACTGCTGTTGAAAGTGTCATGTGCATATGTATCAAACTTTTAAAATTTTTACATCAAAGACGCAGAGGTTAATATCATCTAAATTTAACATTAAGATCATATCACTAATAATTATTTTTTTACTATTTATTGCTTACCTAAGAAGAAAAGAAAGAAAAAAAAAAAAAAAAAACCCTAAAACCCATTCTATTTTCTTCCACGGAATGGAAGAACCCACCACCAGGGGAAGGCAAGGCCCCTACATGCCATGTTGAACATTGGAAGGTCTGTGGTTCCAACAGGAGGCCTAAAAAGGTGGGTTTTGAAGTGACTCGTTGAAATGGCAATGGTTGATGATGATTTATATATATATATATGTATATATTGAGGGCAATCTTTTATCTTTATGTATATGATTGTATTTATACTCGAGATTATAATTAAAATAACAAAAAAAATTAAATAATTATACAAAAAAAAACATAAAACTAGGAAAGCAAAAAATATACATACAGACAACTCTCAAAAGAAACAAAAATATACATACAGACAACTCCCACATGGGCAGCTCAGTTGATCAAGAAGGGAGCACAAAGTGTCTTTCGTGGTGAATCTTGGACCAAGACCAATGATCGAGTCTCGCAAGCGATAGTGTGGGGTATCTCTCTCCAAAGTGAGGGAGACTCCTTGTGCGCGGTGAGCTCGAGTCTAGCCACTACGTCCGGCTGGATCACCATGATTAACCTCCTCTCACGTTCTATTGAATCAGGTGTGGAGAACACTCGAGGCGAGCGATTTCACCTTTTGAACAAGAATAGGAAACTCCTCTTATCCCTACATGCTAACAGTTTAGGTGGGAATGGGATCAAATGATTAAATCAATCCATGATCTTCGTTTAGATTAATAAGGCAAAAAGGTTCACACACACAGACACACATATATATACCAAAATATCAGTTTCCACGGTTCTTAATCATCACAACGTGGAAGGGCATCATGCCGAGCTGGACCCTAGTAGGAAAGCCCCAGCATCGGGATGATCACCGACACATTTTCCGGGAAAATGGCGAAGTGACGCCCCCGTTGATGAGAAAAAATCAAAGAAAAAAGGTCAAAAGATAAAGAAAGGGAACAGACGTTTATGTTACACAAAAACGAAAACGTTTTATATGAGTCATTTGCTTAATTTTAAAATATTTTTTATTTTCGTTTCGAATTTTATTTATATTTATTTTTTTTAAAAATATTCATTTTCACGTTTTCATTTTCTATCGAAAATATTTCTCATTTTCATATAACATAAACAGAGATGCATGCATGTAAGCTTGGAAACTCTTTGAGAAAAAAAAAAAGGAAAAAAGAAACGGCCAAGCCCATAATTGAACTTTGGTATTTTGATTTTTTTTCGTTTTGATAAGTTAATTTTTTTATTATTTTAATTATATTCATGAATATTATTTTTGAATTTATTGCATACACTGTTAGAATTGATTTAGAACGTATAATACATGTGTCTCAAAATGCCTAAATTATCCTTCTATATTTTGTAACTTATCTCCAAGATACCCTCTTGTCAACTCCCATTTTCATCATAACTTTTTTCATCAGCGAGCGACAACGATTAGAATGTAGAAGATGAAAAAGTAAATGAGTTAAAATGAATGGAGTTTGCAAGGGGGGTTGAGGAATTGGTAGAGATAATGCTCGAAAACGAGACTGCTAGGTGGGCAATGTGGCACGATAAGAAACAGTTGGCAACGAGGTAAAGGAGATCATCGGTGAAAAATAACTAAATCGTTAATGATATTAATTTAAAAACACTAACATAATTACATAAACACATTTATGTTGGAGATATAGTTGATTATTCTTGGAGGGAAGATATTAATGGATGGATGGATAAGCTCTTGATGAAGATGAAGATGATGGCAACCCCTTTTTGTTGATCAATCATCATCATTATCAACGTCAGATTGAAGGGTTTCATGGGAAGTACAAGACTTTTGTATCTATCATTACTTTGTTAAAGTGAGCACCACTTGGGATTTGATTAAGTGTTACCAGATTAGGATTCAAATCATCACGAGGTTATACATATATATATAATGTTAATCATCATCTGTAAATAATAATTAAAATATATTATTTTTCACATAATGTGTATCTATTATATTTTATTTTTAATATTAAAATAATTTTATTAATTAATTATAAACATATCGTGTTTTAAATATATATATATATACATATTCGATCAAACAAGAGTTTTGCTAATAAGTGTTTTGTCGATACAATGTAGAGTGTTAATTCGAGTATTAAATTTAAGAATTGGTAAAAAAAAAAGAAAAAAAATAAATCTACTGATCCCATGTTGGTTGATGGAGGTGGGATTTGATGTTGGATGGGGCCCACCAGGCATGACCAAAATGTTGCATATAGATCGAATCCATTCATTTCTATTTGGTTGGCAGTTATGTTAGTTGTTTGATGGATGGATGGATGGAGATCTCTTTGGAGGGAACTCAATGTTCCAATGCGTTTGCTTTGAATAATCCATCTTTTTCTCCTCTTTTTTTTCTTTCTTTCTTTCTTTCCTCCCCACTGCTATTTGTCATTTTCGCCCCACCAATAATTACTTCTTCCACTCTCCATCCATCCCATCCCATCCAACTTAAAGCCAACTCCAATTAATACCCTAAATTTTCACTAGCCATTTTCGCTTTGGGTCTTGTCATATGTAGGTTCTTTTTAGGAATTTTTTTTTTACCTATAATTTATTATTAATTTAAATTTGAGGTGCCGTTTGTGTTACGCACTCTAAATATACAATTGAATTTTAATCTTTTAGATAATATTTATAAAAAGATAAGTTTGAGTGTAACAATACAATTAGTTAATTTCATATTAGATGTAGCATATATCACACATGTTTAGGAATTTAGGATACTGCAAGATAGCGAGTTTGATTTTGTTCTAGTGCAAAATTGTGCAATTACGTGTGTCTATTCTAAGGGATAGGTCTTTAATTTCAGCTCACAACAAATCTATTTATACACTTAGACTGAGATAAGACGAATCGTGAGTTTTGAAGAAAGTGGGATGGTCTGAGATAAATGTTATATGTGATCAGGGACTCCTCGAGTTCTCATGCTAAAAATATATATATATATATTTTACTAGTTTTCTAATTAATTAGTTATCTAATTAAAGAGTGAAAATGCTATTTTCACACTTAAAAGATTGATATTTATAGTGATATCAGGTATTGATATTTTATATCTTTTATCATATTAATATTGTAAATATATAAAATATTATTATAAAATATAATAAAAACGTCATATTTAAGTATTCAAATAATATTTCCGTTTAAGGAAGTATTTGTTACTAACCATTTTGCATTCACGTAGAATAATCAAAAGTAATGTATGAATAATAATAATTTGATAATTCTTTTATAGATAATGCTATAAGTAATGATTAAGATTTAATAAACTCACCTTATTTTAAAATAATTTTATTAGTTGATCAAATATTACAGAACACACGATACATTTATCATCTACGAATAAAATTATTTTACAATTGAAAATAATTGTACATTATCTAAAAACAAGATATATTTATTAAAATTTAATGATAACCCTTAAAGCAGTGATTAACCCTGCCTTATAAAAGTTATGAAAATACTATTTAAGCACTCGATTATGAAATTTTTAATAATATTTAAACATTAATGCATTATATATTAGGATTAATATAATATAAAATACAACACGAATGGCATAATTATAATTTTCTAAGAAAATACTATAACAGTGGTATTTTTATAATTAAAAACATTAACTTAATACAAATTAATCTATTAGGATAGTGCGAAGAGTCTACCACACACGTTTGAGATAATGTGAGATCATGGATTCAATTCTACTTTCGTACAAGACTGTGTAATTGTCTGTATCTATTCAATGGTTTAGGGCCTTCTAACTTTTACCTCGCAACAAACTTGTCCACTTACTTGAGATCGTGAAATAGGCAGGCTATGAGTTTTTTTAGAGAATAGTGAGATAGGATTATGAAATACGTAGATCATGAGTTTTTTTGAGTTTTTTAAAGAAGGGTAAGATAGTTTGGGCAGAAAATCGTATTTGTAGAAGTTCTCAAATTTTTTATGTTAAAAAAAAATATAAATGAGCCAAAAAAAAAAAAACACAAGAAAAGGAAATAAACAAACACACAAGACAAAGGGGAGAGATGATGGTTTCAGTTCCAGTTCCAGGGAGGGGACAGAAAATAGTTTTGTTATGTACTACGCCAACAAAGGCAGAAAGGCTAAAAGCCTAAAATATTAATTAATTTATGGTAACAATTATTGACATGGACACCATCCAGCATGAGCATGCATCACCCTACCTACCTACCTACTCCCACCATTATCATCCACCAACTTAGTCGTCTTTTTTAAGTTTGAGTTTGATGTCTAGTGATCGTTCGTTTTAAGTAGCTACGAACTGTTTGTAATATTGTTTAGGATCTTAATATTTTATCTGAATCGATTTAAGTATTTTGAGTTTGAATAAAAAGAAATTTTCACTGTAAACGTTACATCTTTTTTAAGTATAGTTTTGAAGAAAAAGACGAACTTGACTTGACTCCATATATATATATATATATACACAAACTGCTCTATTCGCACAAGTTAGGTAAAGTTCCACAATTAATGTAATAATCGAAGCCTATATATATTAGCCATAAAGGGCACAAAGTGATTGTACAAATCATATCACACAGTGTAATGATTGGAGCACTATATCAGTCACAAGTGACATGCATGCTAGACAATACAAACCCCACCGCACATCATGAATGGTGTAATCTTAGGCCGCGTTTGATATTCAGTTTTTTTTTTTTTTTTTTTTGGTGAAAAGGCAAATTTTCCAATCCAATTTTCAACTCGTACATTGTTTGATTGTCATGTTTTTTTTTTAGGAAACTCATTTTTTCATTAATGGTCACGTGAGGGAATTTTCCTTCAAATCATGAAAATCAAATTCCTTGAAAGGGGAGATAGAATTTTCTTGATAATTAAAAGTAGCAACTTACCGAGCGAGAGAGTCCAGAGAGTCAGAGATAGCAAACGAGAGAACGAGGGGAGAGTCGGTGGCCAGCAAGGACGAGTGACGATTGAGGATGAGGGGCCAAAGAGGCGACTGGCGAGACTGAGGCTGAGTCGACACCGGTGAGTGATGGAACCAGACAAAGACAAGAGCGATTGAGTGAATAGTGACTGAAGTGAGCGAGTAGTGATTGAGGAGGGCAAGCAAGGCGGGAAAGTCAACAACGATCTGAGTCGTTTGATGGAGGCTAGAAATGGAGAAAGGCAGAGGGTGGGCAGCAAAAACTAACAAAGCAAGAAAGAGAGAAGGGCAAGGTAAGGGGTGGGCAACAGAAACTAGCGAAGCAAGAGAGGGAGAAGGGGGGTGGGCGACGAGTGGGGGATGAAGGAGAATGGCAGGTGGGTTGGGGAAGGTTTGCAAATTATAACGTATTATTTATATTTTATATTTTTAATAATTAATAAATATAAATATATAAAAATAAAAAAATATTTTTAAATAATTTCTTTGAAAAAGAAAAAAAATAATTTTGTAGTTTTATTTCTTTACAAAAATAATTTAATTAATTTAAAATACGTTATTATTTTAATTTTTCTGTACAAGATTTAATATTTTCAATATATTTTCACCATTGTATTTCATGAAAAATGTGTCTATCAAACACAAAATGCTAAGAAAATAACCAAATTTTATAAAAAAATATTACCAATTAAACACCAAAAGATAGAAATTAAATAACATCATTTTTCAGATAAAAAATTATACTAATATTCAAACAGTTTAAACTTTCAATTTCTAGGAATTTATTTTCCCTACAATTCAATTCATTAGAATTCATTTTATTTCCACTCAAATTCCACCCTCGCAATCAAATGCATTTTTATAAGAATTTAATTAAAAAATATCTTTTATATATCATTAATGCACTCAAACTTTCATCAGACAACCTTAAGATTACAGCAACGATTAACTTGGACAATCCCAAGGACCCTTAGCAACTTTCATTATTTTTAATTTATTTTAAATATTAAATATTAAAATTATTAATTTTCATTTTTAGAGGTAGATTATAAGGACAAATACAATTTTTGTCCTAAAGTATACTTTTAAACGACAAATTATTATTGACAAATGGTGTTTCAACCCTTAAAATAGTAAAATAATGTTTTTTTTTTCTCTAAAAATAGCAAATTAGGTTAACTTTTTTATATCATGTTTGAAACCCTCTAAAACTCTAGCAGGTTTAGAAGTTTAGGATTTAAAGTTTATTAAGCAAAAACTCTGATGGCTCGTAATTAAAACTTCAATTTCATCATAGTTCTGGGTTTTTTTTTAGGATAAATATATATATTTATAATTTCTCAAACTTTGAAATTAGTATTCTGACCATCTTGGAGACAATGGGAAAGTACCATCATCATATATTAATTTGGTCAAAATTATTAGGCATTAATAGTTACCAAAACTAGAGAGGCATGCAAGAGGGTACGTATCTCGATTTGTTTATCTATATTATTATATAAATAAATATCCTATTTTGATGCTATAAAATTTTGTCAATAAAATATTTTTAAAAAAAATAAAAATTAATCTTACGAACAAAATTGGATCATCTTGGACATTTTCACAAACATATGTCTTCAAATTAATATTATAACATTGTTAGTAAAGAGCAATAATATAGGCGAACAAAGCGGGATCACTGTACCCAGACATTTTCTTCATGGGCGGGCGTCTTTCTAGGAATTTTTCTCAGCAGCCAAACACCACCAGTAGTCTGAGCGCATCTAATATACGTACTTTGGCACCGATTTTGACCAGCAGAAAGTAGAAGGATTAATGAAGATCTGGTACTTAAACAAGGCATGTGATGAGGAGCAGGAGAATCCCATACCTTGCGTGGCCATGCATGCAAAATACAGTAAGAGAGACCGAAGGCAAGGAGAATTTTCCAAATCTGCAAAGGTTTGTGTTGTGTGTCGGACTTTTTTTTTTTATTTTTTGGTTATGTTAATATTATTACTTTATTTATTTATTAGTAACTCATTGATCAACTCCAACTCAAAAACTCAATACTCGTTAAGAGATAATGATTTCCAGACTTATCTTTGCCCGAATGAGTGAAATCCCAGAGGTGTGCGATGAGGGTTTTGGGATGAATTATCAATCTGCGTTACAATTGTGTATTTTCTTCATATTCTTTTCAATTTTGAGATAGTCCTAACAATCATTGGATTTGTCTAGACTAGTTATTTCTACAAATAGACGGCAAGGACTAACCCCTCTAATGGATCCTTTGACGTTGAATCAGTTATTGTGTTCAAGAATATTAATATTAATGATGCAATAAATATGTAATAAATATCGTACCTAGCTTTTAGAAAATCGTGCCTTTACATAAGCAAGCTAAAGGGTCAATATAGACCAAAATAATATCACATGGATGGTCGAATATTTAATTCTCTAAATGGATTGAGTGTTGTCTTGAGCTCAAGCCTAAGCCTTCTTGGTACTTCTTGTTCGGATAGCCTTGGCTTAGGTTGGTGAATAATCCCAACCCTTTAAGTCTTATTTTGTTGCAGCCTCAAATTAAATCTAGGGTCGATTAAGGGGTTGGAGAGTTTTAGGCCATTATTAATTTAGGGGTTCTTTATAAAATAAAATAAAAATATTTTTAATTTTTTATAATTATTTTTTTCTCTCATTTGTAAAAAATTTTGGACAGCAACCTTCTTTTTGAATTGCAAGACTGACTTTGGAAAACTTTTTGAGGCCCCCTTTTTTGGGGGGCTCTAGGCCTTGGTGGCCTCCCCTTGAGCCAGCCCTGATTAAATCTATAATATTTTACTAAACTTAAGGCTTTATCTCTAAGAAATGGAGATCCCATTATCACTATGCATACTCATGCTTGTGCCAAGTAGATTTTATCCCCTATTTTTTGTAATATTAAAATTTAAATTGGAAAAAATATTATTGTTTATGATTAAACTATATATATAAGCGTGGTGGTTGTACCTTCCAAGAATATTGGCCATGGAAGAATCATTTTTTGGCCCACATTATTGGTGCATGTCATTCAAGATGCTAGCTGTGGTTGGAAATTCGAATAGCCTTTTCGAATTGCATGAATGGCATCCACATATCTACGTGCATGTGCATGCATACGTATCGTATGTACGTGTATATATATTTGTGTTGTGAATGGGAGATAAACTTGGCACCACTCAAACCTTAGATTTGCTAGTCTACTAAAAAGATTTTGGAATATATATATTATTTCATCTTATAATTAGTTTAATTAAAAATAGCATATATATTGAATGGAAACTTTCATATATATATGATAGTTAAGAGTATGGCTATATTATGTAAGTTAATGATATTTTATATAATATAGAGGGTCATTATATAATACATCATTTGTGTTTTATATCAAGCTTAATTTCATGTTATAATAGGACATATCATTTGAATAATTATGTAACATATAGTTTGGTAAATACCATAAAATTCCCCATTTGTGTTGTAATTTAATTGCTTTTATGTATTAACCTTCGTCTTAGCTTTGGGTTCTAATTTGAAGTTTGTGAGTTCGAGTTATATCAAGTCTTATTAGTAGGGGTGAGCATTCAAATATCTGTTTGATAATTGAACCGATCGAATTGCTTAAACTAAATAAACATAACATTTTTCAAAAATTGAACCAAATAATTGTTCAGATCTAAAAAAATTGAAAACAATAAAAAAAAACTAAAAATAAGTATTACTTAAGGAAAAAATAAGTGTTACTCGATTAACTTTTAGGAACAAATTTTGATTGGTTCGATTATTTTGATTTTTTTCAATAGGAAGATCGAACCAAATTGAAATATATAATTGAAAAACTCAAATTTAGAAACCAAACCAAATCCAACCAATTTATAAATGGAATCGAACCGAACTGTCAATTTCTGCCCATTCAATTCAATTATTTCGATTTAACCAACCACTACTTATTATAGCTTACATGGGCCCACACCATGTGATCCATTGATTATTAAGGAATATTATTAGGCTCTCCTAGGTTCGTTTACCCTAAATGAAACTTAATAAGGTGATATTTGAATCTCTGCGTGTGGGTGGAGCCTAAGTTTCTAGAGTTTTGTTTACCCCTCTTAAGCTCTAAGATTTTTCATTTACCCCTCTAACTTTCAATAATGTTTTATTTATTAATAATTTTTGTAAAGATAATATTTTCAGGTAGTGTTTGTCAACCAAAATGTAAATCAGAAAAAGTGAGATATAGAAAGTATTCCAAATAAAAATATTTTTTATTACATTTGTTAAATTTATCAAAAAAGAAGTCATGTGACTTCTTATCTTGAATTTTTCAAATAAATTTATCTCTCCATCATTTGGATAAATTATTTTAATACAACCTTATCTTACTTATTTTAACAAACACTATCCCAATATATTATAATAAGAAAAAAAATAAGTGTAGTAGTTTGTAAAAATAAAAAGATTTATCTATTTTCTATTTTATTCTCATTTAAGTATTTTATTTGAATGTGTACTAAGATATATAAATGCATGAAATTATATTTATGTATTAACTTATTAGCCCCAACAATAATATTTGTTAGGCTCTGTCCTTGTTTGCATCTCAGCTTTATCTTTAAAAATGAAAAGGATATATAACAGCTCATCTAATAAGGGTTTCGAGGTGGAACACCATCTAATTTGTACAATGACCATACTTTCATTTGGTTCTTTTTTGTTTCGAGATATTCCTAGGACAATCCTTAATCTCGAGGTTGTCTATGACTTACTCGACCTGTAAAAAAAAGGCGAGACTTAGTCCCATGATAGCTAGATCATTCGATATAAGTCAATTATAAATTAAATGGTATAATAATGATGCAATCAATGACTAATTAATGAAGTACTTGATTTTGGAAATATCGTGCCTTTATATAGGCTATGCGCAAGACTAATAATTAAAAGACCAAAATTCTATCACTTGTATGATTGAATTTGATTTTAGGGTAAGCTTGACTAATCAACAATGTAATACGGGTGTAAACATGGACTTAAGTTCTTTTTGTAGTCCTCGCTTAGATAACTCTAGAGTCGAGCTTTGAGCATGTTTCGGATCTACCCCAACTCTTTAAGCTTGACCTTCTTAGGTTTTTAAATTAAATCTAAATTGTTGGCTTATATTTTTTATTTATAAGAGATATTTTTGTATTTGTTCATGGAACTTAATTAGATGTCCATTATCATCCTCCAACCACAGAAATAAAGAAAGAGATGCATCAAGAGCATGAATATGCCTCTCCATTCACTTATTAGCCCAAATAAGTTATCTTTGGTATTTAATTTAAAATATAAAATTAAAATAACTTTTAAGGAATTTGTGAGAATATATTACACGGATCTTCAAGAACACTTTTAAGCCATTAAAAAAAAAACCCTTTAAAAAAATGACTTAGAGTATAAGGGAAATGAATATAATTTATCCTACAAACTATACGCCACCAAATTATATTTTTATTTTTATATTTTTTTATATAATTATTTAAATTTTTTATTATTTTGATTACATCCCTATACTTACATTTTTGATTCAATTCAACCCTTATATTTTGACTTTTTTTGTATGATAATTTAAAATTTTCATTATTTTGATTATACTCTTATATCTATATTTTTGCGTCAATTTAATCTCTATATTTTGAGACGTAAGAAAAAAATGTTAAATTGACTTATCTCGTTTTGAGGTGTAAATAAAAGAGGTTAAATTGACTCATTTCATATTTTTTTAAACATCAAATTATATATCTTAAATTAATTAAAAAATACAGATATAGATGTATAATTAAAATAATAAAAGTTTAGATTTTCATAAAAAATATTAAAATATAAAAATTAAATTAATTCAAAAAAATAGACTCAAGAATATAATTAAAATAATAAAATAATTAAAAAAATAAAAGTATAGAAATAAAAAATTGAATTTGGTTAAATATATACATATATATATTATTTTTCCAAAAATATTTTGTCAGTCTGATTCATTAGTATAACATTGACTTTAATCAACACATAAAGTTAGGCACAGATTTAGGTTCAGTGACCAGTGCCAAAGCATGGCAGTGGGCTTCAGTCATACCATAGCTGGGCACGGCAGTAGGCTACTGTCATACCATAGCTGGGCAGCAACAAGCAACAGAGACATATATATATATATATACATATACACCCAAAATGCTATTTCGCATTTAAATGTGATATTTTTTATAATATATATTATATTTTGTGTTTTATTAATATAAATATTCAAAACATTAATACGTGAGTGTTATTAAAATTGGTTAAATTTATATTTTTGTCCTCATATTTTATGTTTTCGTGTGATTTTTTGAACTTTTTCTTATTTTAATTACATCCTTAAACCTGATTATCTAGTTAATTTAACTATTGTATTTTGATATTTTTTGTGTGACAATTCAAAATTTTTGTTATTTTGATTAGATTCTAAATCTACATTTTTGAATTAATTTAACGTGTAAAAAAATAAAATTAGATAATAAAATACATGCCATATTTTATTTATTTTAATGTACATGAGTTAAATTGACATAAAAATGTAAGTTTAAAGATATAATCAAAATAATAAAAAGTTTAACTTGTTACATAAAAATAAATTAAACTACACGAGTTAAATTGATTTGAAAATATAAGTTTAAGAATATAATTAAAATAATAAAAATTTTAAATAGTCACAAAAAAAAATATATCAAAGTATAGAGATAAAAATATAAGTTTGAGTTATTAAAATTAGAATCTTTAAATAATATTTTGGTCTATATATATAATCTACATAGGCTAGAAACTAATACATATAGCCAGCTAGATTGCTAGCTAGCTTGCTTGCTTAAAGCCATGTAACATCACACTGAGGATTGCTAGGCTGCTAGCTGTGTGCATCACATTCACATTCGTCCTTTGAATATTGAAGCCGGACATGTCCTCGTGTTCAAAGCGAGGATGCATGCACTTACGTCCATCTTCATCACTTGTTTCATACTTGCCCATTAATGTTGCTTCACTTTGATACTTTTGGGTGCGTTTTCAATGGAAGCTCAATCTCATCTAATTCATCTTTGCCTTTCGAGTCTAAGGTTGTCTTGCCCGCTACGTGTTTGATGATTTGCGTGACTGAGAAGTGACAAGGGTTTTGAGACCAATCACAACCTAATTTATATAATGGTAGTACGTTCCACTAATTCTTCTCAATTCAGAAATATTCCTACCAATCCTTTAGGCGAAACTCATCTAGACTTGCTTTACTTTCAAAAAAAATGGGCCATACTTAATTAAGTTGTACGAAAATAGAAAATGAATTAGATTTGAAATGAAATTAAAAAAATAATATTTTGTAAAAAGGTAAGAAAAAGAAATATAGGAAAAATGCATAAATAAAAATATATATATGGGTCTTTTAGTAAATATAATTTTTAATATAGAAAATTATAAAAAATATTTATTTAATCAAAAAATAAACATAAATTTCATAATACATTCAAACAAAAATAAACATAAATTCTGTCATGCATAAATCATGATTTATTAAGTAAAAATAATTAATTAATTTAAAAAAATAATCAAACATAATACAAATATTAAAATTAAAATTTTACTTACTTTTAAAAACGAACAATAAATTTAAAAATTTTGAGTTAGAGATAGAAAATGTTCTATCTCTTAACATTTTCGTGAACGAAAATACATTTTTAATATTTTTCTAATATTATAAAACAGTTTTGAAACGTTTTTGAAATTGCAAAAACAAACTAAAAATATTTTTTAATGTTTCGAAAACGCCAAAATGACTCCCCCAAAATATTTTCTTGCATCATAGATACTTAGTGTCCTAGGGAATCCTCTATCACTCAAGTGAGTCACTTTACTCATGAATGACACAATAGTGATACAATTAATAAAGTAACTAACTCTTGAAAAGTCACATTCTTACATAGACTAGTAAGGTTGGAAAGGGCCAAGATAGGGACATGTGAAGGGTTAGATATTATCTAGGGTAAGTCTTTCTAACTAGCAATGTAGTGTGAGTTTGGGTATTTCGATCAATTTCTTTAGATAAGACTTATTATTCTTAGATAATCTTATGTTAGGTCTTAAACTTATTATGAGTCTAAACTTAATTTCTAAAATCTTGACCTATACAGACTTTTAAAGTTTCTAACTAACAATGTAGTGTGGGTTTGGGCATCTTGGTCAATTTCCTTAGACAAGACTTATTATTCTTAGAGAATCTTATGTCAGACCTTAGACTTGTTATGAGTCTAGAATTGACTTCTAAAATCTTAACCTGTACAGACTTTTTAACTTTCTAACTAATAATGTCATTTGGGTTTGGATCAATTTCCTTAGACAAGACTTATTACTTGTAGAGAATCTTATGTCAAGTTTTAGATTTATTATGAGTTTAGACTTGACTTCTAAAATCTTGACCTATATAGAATTTTTAAGTTTATAACTAATAGTGTAGTTTGGGTTTGGACATCTCAATCAATTTTTTTAGACCAGATTTATTATTCTTAGAGAATCAAGTTTTAGATTTATTATGAGTTTAGACTTGATTTCTAAAATCTTGATCTATGTAGATTTTTTAAGTTTATAACTAATAGTGTAGTGTGGGTTTGGACATTTCAATCAATTTTCTTAGATAGAACTTATTATTCTTAGAGAATTTTATGTCAGGTTTTAGATTTATTATGACTCTAAACTTCTAAAATCTTAACCTATACAAACTTTTTAACTTTCTAACTAATAACATTGTTTGGGTTTGGGTCAATTTTCTTAGACAAGACTTATTATTTGTAGAGAATCTTATGTCAAGTTTTAGACTTAACTTCTAAAATTTTGACCTATACAAACTTTTTATATTTTTAACTAACAATGTAGTGTGGGTTTGAGCATCTCGGTCAATTTCCTTAGACAAGACTTATTATTTTTAGAGAATTTTATGTCAGATCATAGACTTATTATGAGTCTAGACTTGACTTCTAAAATTTTGACCTATACAGACTTTTTAATTTTCTAACTAATAATGTTGTTTGGATTTAAATTTTCTAACTAATAATGTTGTTTGGATTTAGGGTTGGGTCAATTGCCTTAAACAAAACTTATTATTCGCAAAGAATCTTACGTCAAGTTTTAAATTTATTATGAGTTTAAATATAACTTTTAAAATCATAACTTATATAGATATTTTAAGTTTTTACCTTTAATTTAAATCTTAAATGTGTGCTCGATTTAATTTTTTGTTTTAATGAAGTAACATTTTAGAAAAATAAAATTAATCTTCACAAAAGTCCCTTTAGTCCCGGAAATGGGTTACAAAAACCGACCCATTTGTAGGCATAGCTGGAACCCAGAAAATCTAAAGCAAGTGAGCCATTGGTTGTGCCTCCACGTGGCAGTGGCCGTTCCGGCGACGGCTGGCTGTATGCTGGCAGAGGTGGGTTCCACGTGGAATCTTTAGGATATTGGGACAAATTATTGGACTGTTCGCCTGCGTACGGCCAAAATTTTCCGGGCAAACTTGATTCACTCTTCTAATTGATTTTAAATTATTTTTATTAATTAAAAATCAAATATAATGAACGTAACTTATATTTAAAAATAATATACATTTATGGATGCTTAACTTATATCTTCACAAAACTTCCTTGTTGTATTGTTCTTTGGGTCCGAGCTCCATATGCCCTAACTATTTGTTATGAATCCTTTTATATTTTTTGTTTAATAATTATTTTATTTATAAAAATATTTATTAAAAATTATTATCGCTCGAACATAATAATAAATTTATTAACTAAAAATGTTATCGTCAAACTGCTTAAACTTTGTAAGAGATATAACGATCAAAGGGTAAAAGAAAATTTTTACTTAAACACTCTGATATTTAATTCAAACACTAAAAACTTAAATGTCGTATTAAAATTAATATTAGAGATGTATTTCTTTTGAATTAAGAATTTATTTATTTATAGAAAAACATTGAGTTTTATCAAATTCCCTGTAATTATGATTCTTTTAAATAATATTTATTCTAATATTTTAAAATCCACTAGTATTAAAATTCTTATAAATATATAACGTTTATCCTAATATTTCGGGATTCATTAGAATTAATATTCTTATAGATAATGTTTATTTTTTTTATAAAGCTCATGAAAGAATTTTTGAATGTCAGAATTATTTTATTTGGTCTTTGTTTTGGATTCCCTAATTAGGAGAAAATTATACTTTTTTAGTCTAAAAAGTTATTTTAATCTTTTAATAAACTTTTGTTTATGACACATTAAAAATAATATTTAAGTCTACAAAATACATTAAATAATATACTTAAATCCTTTTTTAATAAATTATGAATTGTATGATTAAATGGTGACCCAAATACTTTAATAAAAGTGAATTTTTGTAATCCATACTTTATTGGAACAGAGGTAAGCGGTGACGTCACCCCGTTTCATTAACAAAACCTAGGGAAATCCGGATAATTAATATTATTATGTGGCTAAATTTGATCCCTTTCGAGGGGTATACATGACTCTCAAAAAGGCAGCTTTTTAAGTAAATGTTTTTTCGCCATTTAAGAGTGATACTTAACATAATTTTCTTGTAATAGTTATTGTACATTTATATTAATTAGATAAATAATATAATGTATAAAATATACAATATACTTAACATAATTTTCTTGTAATGTTTTTTTTTCAAAGTGAGTATTCAAATTTTTTCGTTGTTTTAATTATACTATTAAACTTGTATTTTCGAGTCAATTTAACCTATGTATTTTGATATATAGGTCAAAATATAAAAATTAAATTGATTTGAAAATATAAATATATGGGTGTAATCGAAACGATAAAAAATTTAAATAATCATCTAAAAAAATATAAAAATACATAGATAAAAATATAAATTTAATCAATCTTTTTGCATGACTAAGATAAAGTTGTATCAGAGAATAAGATTTAAATACTTTTTAAATCAAGATATGAAATATTTTAAAATTTTTATCAAAATATTTGTTAAATATTTTATAATATATCGGATGATATATGTGTTATTTTTTTTATTTATAAATTTTAAAATATATTTATGTGGAGGAAAAAAAAAGATGTCACGTGGGTTTTTATATTGAAAGAATAAAAATTTAAAATATTTTTTATATTTTACCTTTTTTGGGTAGAAAGATGTTAGACAAATATATAAAATATATATTTAAGGTAGAAGTCTGTTCAGTATATATTATTTGATTGGACAGTTTTCTAATAATTAGTTCCATGAGGCTTGAATTTGCTGGAACTGGGATTCCATCCGTCACCGTCACTGTCCGCTCGCCGCTATAAAGCCACGCCATGGCTTCACTCTTTCTTCGCCATTGATTCAAACGCAGAGAGAGATCGAGCTCTGGTTTCTGCTTTCTTTGCATCGTTCTGTGAATTGGCTAGGTGTCGATTAATTTCGATTAAAGTTTCAGACGAGGATGGTTTGATCTTTCGTGTTGTTAATAAGTTAATTATGGGTTTTGATTGATTTTTGCAGTGAGTTTGATCAGAGAAGACGAGAGAAGATGAAGCATAATGTGGTGGTCTCGGAAAGCAAATCGGGGATTGACATAGCCATAACGATGGCGGTGTCCACGGTGCCGCCGCCTCCGCCGCCGGGAGGAAGTTTCATCTCCATTTCAAAGAAGCTGCTCCACAACATTGAATCCAATAATGGTTCTCCCAAACTCACCGCCTGGGTTGACTCCATGAGAGCTTCTTCTCCGACCCATATCAAAGCCACACCTTCTGTCCCTCAAGACGGAACCTCTTTCACTGTTAGCCCCCTCTAATCCAAATCAATTAGTATTTGCCGAACAATTAACTAGTCGATTACAACACTTGTCTAGTAGCAACGTTAATCTTTGAAAATAACAATGATTTTTTTTTTTTTGGGAATATTTTGATCAGCTCAATCAACCATCGGCTCTGGAAATGTTCGAGCAGATAACGAGTGCTTCCAAGGGGAAGCAAATAGTGATGTTTCTCGACTACGACGGCACCCTCTCCCCCATCGTCGACGATCCTGATCGAGCTTTCATGTCTGAATCGGTTTGTTCTTCATCGATCTTACATGCAATCCGCTTCTTTAATAAATAAGATTACATCATTCCAGACCCTGTAAAAAACGCTCGTTAATTAATTTCATTCGCAGATGAGGAAAACGGTGAGAAAACTCGCCAGATATTTTCCCACGGCCATCGTCAGTGGCCGGTGCAGAGACAAGGTGCTCCCAGTACTGCTGTAATACATATCCATTGGAACTTCTTCTTCTTCTTCTTCTATTGATGGGTTTAATTAGCTTTTCTCTTTTGTTAAAGGTGTATAGCTTTGTAAGGCTAGCAGAGCTGTACTACGCCGGAAGCCATGGAATGGACATCAAAGGCCCCTCGAAGGGTTCCAAACACAACCCTGTGAGTCATCATCATCTAAACCTAGCTGCATTTAATTTACATACATACTTATATATAATTTCATGTATTCGATCATCAGGGAGCTCAAGCTGTTCTCTTCCAACCCGCCAGTGAATTCCTGCCCATGATCAACGAGGTTGATGATAATTAATTACTAATCTTCATAGTAATTAAGTGCTTAATCACTTTGATTATCCTTTAGAGCGAGAAAAAGCTAATTAAAGCTGATAAAAATTCCCAGGTTTACGAAGCATTGTCGGAGAAGACTAAATCCATTCCAGGTGCCAAGGTGGAGCACAACAAGTTCTGTGTCTCTGTGCACTTCCGCTGTGTGGATGAGGAGGTAATTAAATATTGACAACAAGATAAACCTTAATTAATTGATTAATTTTCGTACCATATACAACTCAATAGCTTAATTGTTTTTATATTAGCCACTGTGCTGTGTTAATTACTTTATGGGTATAATTAATACATGTTTAATATTCTAATTAATAAGCTGAAAAAGATCTGACTCGATGCCCCCAAAAAATTAAAAACTTACAGACATGGAGTGATCTGGCCCAGCAGGTCAGATCAGTTCTGAAGGAGTACCCAAAGCTTCGATTGACTCAAGGAAGGAAGGTGCGATCACAAAAATGGCATTTATTTCTTCATTTCTTAATTTCCTTTTCTGTTTATATATATATATATGTATATGTCAAAGTTTAATGAATTAATACTTATTTATTTCTTCTTATTATTATTACAGGTAATAGAGATCAGGCCGACAATTAAATGGGACAAAGGGAAGGCCCTTGAATTTTTGTTGGAGTCCCTTGGTAAGTTGATTTCTAACTTTTAAGTGTTTGCCATAGTGGTCAGTTTTGATTTCATAGTTAAGTAAAGCGACATATAAACCCAAATCACTAAATTATGGTTTAGATAATGACTTAATTAAGAAGTTATTCCAAATTAAATCACTAATGACAATTTAACTACTTCTACAACCTTAACCAAACCACCAGATCTACCATTACAAGCCCCTACTTGATCTCACTTAATGAGTGAATATTAACTAATAATAAATCATATTATTTTATATTGAAAAGCTTTCTGATGGATCTACTGTGCTTGAAGGGTTTGGCAACTGCAGTGATGTCTTTCCTGTTTACATCGGAGATGATCGAACGGACGAGGATGCATTCAAGGTATCCAATGTTGGAAATTAAGTTAATTAATATATAAGCTAGCTACTGTTCTAAAGCTAATCATTTGGGATCGATGTGTAGGTTTTGAGAGAGAGAGGACTAGGCTCTGGGATTCTTGTTTCCAAGATCCCCAAGGAAACCAATGCATCTTACTATTTACAGGAGCCTTCTGAGGCAAGAACCCTAATCATCAGAATTGACATGAATAATTATTAATACTAGTGTTCTTAATTAATTTGCTTATTATGCTTAATTAAATGTCTAAATGAACTGAACTGTTAGTATAGGTGATGGACTTCTTGCAGCGGCTGGTGCGATGGGGAATGGTTTCATTGCGGCGTCAGTTGAGGGTGAGAAGAAGACTTGAGGAGATTAACAAGTTATCTCTGCATAATTAAGCATTATATATAATTAATGCCTAATCCAGCGAGCACTAAGTTTAATTAATTAATCTCTTGTTCCTATATTATATGAAAAAGAAAAGGGGCAAGAAAACAAAAAAGGGGAAAACAAAAGAAGCTTTTGGATCCCCCTTGTCTTTTTCAACACCTTGTATCCATCTATGTACAAGCAAAAAAGTTTCCAACTTTCCAGCCACTTAGAAAGCTTTGCATCTCTCTCTCTCTCTCTCTCTCTCTCTCTCTCTCTCTCTCATATACATATATATATATATGTATCCCCAAAACTTTATGACAAACTAAAATAACTAATTTTCAATAAGCATATATAGTTTGTCTCGACACAAGCAACTACAAGAAAAGACAAGTTAGTTTTTTTAGTATATGATCTTCGACGCTTAATTTAATAAAATAAATATGTAATGAACAGTAAATTTTTTTATTATTTACCCATAGTCTGTAGAGGTTTTATCCTTTACATAAGTGAGTTGAGATGAAATTCTCAAGCATAATTATTTCAAACTAAACAGATAATCTATAAATTGGATAGACTTAGTTATCTTGAACTGCAAATTTATTGAACTAGATAGTGTTGGGTTTAACTGATAGAAGTTGAATTCTTTTGAGGTGAAGTATATAAACTAAGATATTCAAAGTCAGATTTTCAAAATTTTTGGGCTCGGATATGTCAAGGTAACATGTGATTTATGAAATTATCTCCAAGATTCGTTGGCGTTATCATTAAGTTAGCTTATATAATATTAAGGTAGGTTATATACTAAATTTACTTGCATTTAATATGAAAAAACTCATGGCAAACTAGCTAGAAGACTCCTAGTTTTGTGGCATTATCGTTACTTCTTCCAAATTTCATACGTATGCCAAACTAAATTGATTGCTGCCCTTAGTGGTGTGGAATGAGGGCCCTAAAGAGTGTCATAATAATTAAAATAAGGGCTTACTTCCACACTTGATGGGTAACTATTAACAAAAGGCTGACATGTACATATAGCATGCTGGCCGGCAAACACATTCGCCCAAGTGCTCGACACCATCGTGCAGTCTCTCTCTCTCTCTCTTGTTTCTTCTTCTTCCTTTTATAAGCACATGAATAAATGGACGAGATTCAATACTATATTTATTTAAAATTTATTTTAAAAAAGTAAATTATTAGGTGTTTCACTTTTCTTTAGTTATAGTGTCTCATGTGTTTTCATTGTTAAAATGTGACACACGATTTATGTTAAAAATAATCTCCAATTGAAATACCTTAATCTAAAATCTAAAAATCTCAAGGGTGATCTCGTAAAAATCTCACTCCACTATTAGAAGTTCGACCCATATAAATGGTACCTAACAGGTAAAGTTTTTTCGCATCTACCTTAAAAGATTAACTAGTATTAACTTTAAAATCCTTCTCAAGTACTAACTTAATCATTTAAAACTATATAGTTAGATAAAAATTTGGTCTTTGCAAGAATTTAGATGCTTGTCATAGTAATGTTTGAGTTACCTTACTCTAAAATTTAAAAACCTCAAGAGTGGTGTCTCAAAAATCTCACTCTACTATTAGAAGCTCGACCTATATAAATAGTGTGATCTCAACTAGTAAAGTTTTTTTCTCAATTAATTTCAAAAATTAACCAGTATTAAAGTTAAAATTCTTCTTGAAGACTAACTTCATTGTCAAAAACTATATTATTAGATAAAAATTTGATCTTTCCAAGAATTTAGATCTTGTCGTGCCTAGTGATGCTTCCAGCATCATGAATCTTCTCTCTCTCTCTCTCTCTCTCTCTCTTAAATTAATTTAAAATGGACAGAATTATTGCAACCAACTTGATAAGGACAGATTTAATTAAATATTAGATAATAACAGGACTGGTTAATTAATTAGGTAATTAAGTCCACCATTGGAGATCTTATGTGATTCGAGCGAAGATGGACTATATATACTGCATGTGTGCATGCATATGGATACAAAGCAATAATAAAAATGATTTCTTCTTGTCCTTTGTTCAATAAAAAAAAAAAATCATTTCTTTGTTGACTCGAGCCATTATAATTTGAGCTGTGAAAATAAGACTGCGTTCTCTTTACTTTTTAATTTTCAGTTTTGAGTTTTGAATTCATTTTCAATTTTCTATTTTGATAGTCTTTTTTTAGAAAATTGAAAATGCGTTCTCTTTGTCATTTTAAAAAATTATTTCACAAAACAGAAAATTAGAAAACGTGTTCTCTTTGAAATTTTGAAAATAATTTTTTAATAATATTTTATTCAATAAATTTGATTATTCAGTAAATTAAAAATATTTAATGTTAATATATTATTAAAAAAATATAAGTATTTTAAAGTTAATAGATTTTGTAATATTTTTTTCCATTATAATAATAAAATATGAATAAATAAATGTGTTTTGGTTTAAAGTTTGTTTTGGATGAAAACACTTAAAATAACTTTTTGTTGTTTTGAGTTTTTTTTATAATTTTTTTTATTTTCAAAAATATATTTTTAAAAACAGTAAATGGAACGCGTTTTTATTATTTTAAAAAATCAAAAACTAAAAATAAATTAAAAAAAATAAAAAGAACGCGGCCTAAGTTTTTGATGATAATTTTAGAGTCAATTACTACTTGTTTTGGGATTGACACCGTAAGGATTGTAACTATAAGATAAACATGTAGCCTCAAGATCTCCATCTTAGGAGCTACAACTACAAAGAAGTGAGGTAGCATTAGGTCTGTAGTTTAGTTTATAATGCTTAAATTAGTAAAGAAAAAAAGGACTATGACTTTGTAAAATCAAGAGATAAAAGATAAACTCGAGTTAGATATCGTACTTAAAAAGGGACTCATTATTTTTTATAGGGTAATTGGAGATGAAGTACTCAAAGTGGTCTCCAAAATTCTCGAGCTCCTATTTCGGTAGTTTTAAGAGGACTCTATCAACCTAATAAGAATGGGATCGGTCAAATTCTCCCTATCTATCTCAAATCTAGGTCTTCATCTTGGCGTGGATATATGGCATCCCCCTAAACGGCTTAAGATTTAAGTTTAGACTGACTTTCTCGAATGAATACGTTAATAATTTTGCGATGCGATATCAATTTTGTACCCTTAAAATCCTTTGTAAAGCGAACAATTTTGTACCCTTAAAATCCTTTGCAAAGCGAAAAGTTTCTTGAACTTGAAGCATCCTTTATGTCTGCAGATTATTTTTTTTTTTAAATATACATTGTTTTTAGATTTAAACACCCTTATTACTTAGTAATAAATTTTGCAACAAAATGTATATATATATATGTATATGATCACCAACTAATAAAAATATGTGAGTTCTTGCAAACGAGCTATAATTTAAATAAAATATATTTATTACACGTTATCACGTGCTCTTACACAATCAGAAAAAAGAGAATCACATAAATTCATATGTAAAGGTGATTGGCATGTAATGTGTTTTTAATTATCAATGGACTTCTACCAGCTTTGTAGTTTCCTTGATACGAAGGAAAGATGAATATTATTGGTGAACCATATAATTAAGTGCATATATATATATACACACTTAATTATAATATTTTTAAGAACAACCAAAAATGTTTACAATTTTAAATTAAGGCATCCCCCGAGCCCCAATCAAAGATCGCACTAAAAAATTTAATCAACTAATAAGGTATACAAATATGCATCTATTATGCGTATTTCTCACACTACTTATGGGCTGGACACAGTCCAGTCGGCTGACCCAATTGCCAGAAGTCCAATAAGCCCAAAGCCGAGCTCGTCAGAACAATTCACATATCGCTGAGACCCAAATTCAGACCGCGGAACCAAGCAAGCTTCAATGAACTCCCAAGACCAATCAAGTGAACTCCCAGCGATACTTCTAACTCGTTGGCCCAATCGTTCAGTTCGCATAGCAACATTGCTACTGAATAACAGGAGATAGGGATCCATCTACTTTATTTAAGGCAAACCAGATCCCTGGTAATATGGAACTCACTCCCGATTTTATGAAATTAATAAAAATATCTTGTCTCTGTGATGTTATCCTTCCATTTTCAAATTTTATGTAATTGTAAACACCCCTCACTATAAATAGGAGTCAAAATATTATAGTAAAAGGAGAACAAGAAGAATAATATACTGTTACTCTACCAGAATATCCAAAAAACAATCGTGGAGTATTTATCATTCTAACCGAACCACGTAAAAACATCTTGTGTATGTTCTATTTTGTTTCTCTTTCTTGCATTTTGACTTATTTTCTCATTGCGAACCTACGAATCACAATCAGCTAATTCTGATCATCGACAACAACCCTCTTGACATAGAAAATGTATAACTGTTAAGAAAAAACTTCATCAGCGTCAACTTTTGAATACATTCAAATAAAATAATTTTACCAAGAATTATGTTGACTTTGATTATCTAAAATTAATAGTTGTATTGTCAATCTCAAGATAATCCCTTACTTTGTATAAGCATACTCATAATTCAAATTACTATTTAACGCTGAGTGTGGTATTTGTGATGTCAACTCTCAGTTATAAAGTAATTTAAATTAATAGAGTAGACAACAAACACTAAATTGAAACGTCAATACAAATACATAATATATAAATACTCGTTTGTTATCGAGAATTTCATGACTAAATTAATATTTACATAAAATTTATATATATATATATATATATTGCTGGGACACAGCCAAGTCAAGTGAAGCCAAGCCAAGCGAACAGATCGAAGTTGATATTAATTAAGATTTTAAGCATCAAATTATTGGGGTTGACTGTATACATATTATTGGAGTTGACAAGTTGAGTGTGTATATGTATATATATATATATATATATATTAGACAGCCATGCATATATATGGCGGCCATGTTCTTGATGCAAGAGACATGTATTCTAAGCTCCCCACGTTGGAGGCGGCTGCTCCCAACTGATGGATCATTATCCTCCTCGTAAACCAAACACACAGACAATATATATATATATATATATATGTGTGGATATGTTAAATCATTATTTTTTATAAGTATATTTTATTTTTAAACAAAATAAAATATTTTTAATTCTAAATAATGTTATTAGTTAATAGTAAATGAATCATATTTTAATTTATAATATGTTATCAACTCATAAAATTAAGATAATATTTGAGATAAATTTATCGATCAAGATATACATTTATTATGAGATATCACAAATTACAACGCATGAAGGATAGAAATATGACAACAATTATTTAGTTGTCTCAAATGACTTTAAAGAAATATAATTTTTTTTTGTTTAGGGTTAGTTATGTAATAATTACAATTTTTATTTTTATGTTAATTATGGATTATTTAATATAATATTTTATTTATTTATTTATTAAGTAAAAAATAAGTATAAAGTAATTAGCCTAACAATCTCATATACAAGAGTGATCATGAGAATCTATCTAATTTGAATCATAGATTTTTTTATTAAGAAAACAATTCCATCACTTTAACTCCATCCGTAATGCACAGTCAATCTCTACATCTATTATTCATTTTAGTGTTATAGATTCAAATTATTCTACGAACAAAATATATTCAAGATTTTAACTCTAAACTCAAAAACACATGCAAGAGAACACTCCAATTACCTACTACACCCTTAAACCCTAAATTCAAATACAATAAAATAATTTATTTATTTAATATATATATATAGGTTAATTATTTGGAGGAAACCCTCCAAGAAGGGTAGAGAGAATGTAGATGTGGTTGAAAGAAGAGTTGGAATCCACTCAAAAGGGACTTGGTTTTGATGCAAAGAAAACCAAGTAAAATGGGAATTTGAAAAGGGGATAGTAACATGACTCCACTACATTGGGACATCCATCATTGGTATCCTAAAAATGAAATAAACTAAGTTAAGTTGGGACCTTCAATTATTGGTGGGGGAACCAATCAAGCAAAGAGATCCCTTCCAATGCATTATATAACCCCTTTTTTTTTTTCTCTTCTTTTCCTTTCTCTTTCCTTACCATAAAAACAAACCATTCTACATCACTCCTTCCTAGGAATAGTAGATTGCATCATATACGTGTGTCTACGTATTGGTAATCGAGGAAATAGTAATTTTATAAAAAAATTATATAAAAAAGATATCCATAGAATGAATATATAATTAACGAAAACAAGTCAAAAAAAATCCGCCACTGTTAAACAAACACGTAAGTTTGTTTTGACAAACACGTAACTTTATGTAAACCTAGAAAAAAGAATTCCATACTCGATTTGGACCAGACTAACTTTAGATTAGGATCCAAATTGTCAAAGAATCTTGGGATCAAAAGATGAAATCCCTCACCTTAAGGCCCCTGCAGTTCAGCCTCATAATTTATGCAGAAGAGGTAAATCACAGTACTCAGAGTGAGATTCGAATATAGGACCTGTTACTGTTATATAGCGACTAAAGTCTCAGACTCTTGGGACCAACTCTTATACGGTCTCAACCGTTGGGCTATACCCGTGGGGGCGAAATTGTCAAGAATCTTGAATTGATTTGGTCCGGTCCAAGTTGAGTCAATTAATCTTGAATATTTTTTTTTATTTTTCAATATAATTTTTAAAAAAAATACATATATATATATTTATATATCTTCAAAGAAATTTTTTCATTAAAAAAATCTAAACAAAAATCAACTAGTTTATACTTTAATAATATTATATATATTATATATTATTTATTATTTATAAATAGTTTTTAAATGAGTTTTCAATTTTAGATTGATCTCGGATTGAACTAGATCAAAGATCGATTGAAATAAAAATGCAAACCGAGGATCAGACCATATTTTATTGAGTCTAGAACCAAATTTCAACATCTCTATTCACAACCACTTCATTGATCAAGAAAAAAACAATCTTAAGCCCCCAGGACATAGGTCAAGCTGTTGAACAAGTAATATGTTTGGTTCGTATCGATGGATTGTGAGTTCAATTATCGCTCTATGTATTGATGCAAAGCTTCACGCACGTAATTTACTTTTTTTGTCGAAATCAAAGGCACAAGCGATGGGAGTCGTGTAAGAACGGCCATCCCACGAAAGAAACAATCTTAAGATTAATGTAATAATAGTTAGTTTTTATAATATTTTTAATTATTTATAAAAATATATACATATATAATTATTATTTGCTTGATATCCGCTAGTTGGCACCAATCCATACATTGAAGATTGCATGTGTTTTGTTTGTTGAGTAACTACTACTTGAGCTAAACAAATCCATCGTGAGAATGAAATCTAGTTAGGATTAAGTAGAAAATGACCACATCGCCCATGCTTTAATTAAGATATATATATATATATATATATAAACACACTAGAAATGTGGTCTTCTTGTGTACGTATAAGTAAAAAATTAAATATTAAGTACTTTTTTATGTGAACTTTTGATTAACTTATTTTGTGTGTAATTTATTTAAGATAAAAAAATAAAAAATAAATTTCATAAATCATGAAGTTTTTTTATATTGTACTAAATACCCATATCTTTCTTAAAAATAGTACAAAACTCTTTTAACTTTTATGATTACCATGCATTTTCCTCTATTGTTAATTAAAAAAAGTTAATATTTTTCAAATTCTAAAAATACCCTTCACCCTCCATTCTCTATATAAACTATAATTTCATAGAAAAAAATAATAATTTTTAGCCATTCATCATCACCAAAATAGTTTTACATCCACCACCACAAGATCAATGGCCATAAGGTTGGCAATTGATAGGTTTTCATAAAAAATTCCATAGAATGCAAATTTAGAATCTCTCAATATAACTAGTGGGGTTTCATCGAAAGCTTTTTTCGCAACCTATAAGGTTTCTAGTGAAAGCTCATTGGTCACGCTTGGGGCTTCTCTAATTTACAAGAAAGAGACAAAGAGATTCTCTCGAGTAGTGGTGATAGTAGAGTTCTTTTTTGTTAAAAAAGAAAAAGAATAAAAGAGATCAAAAATATATAAAATATTTATTTTTTATTATGTCAAAAAACATTGTTACCGTTAATTAACCATCGCAATGGGATTTCTTATCACATTGGTGTTCCAAAGCATTGTTACGGTTTGGAACTCCATTGTTGTCACAGATAGTGATAGGCCCTATTAAAAGGAATCTATCGCCCGTGAGAACTAGTACTGCTAGCGACGTTTAACATAAAAATAAATGAGTAGAGAAAAAAAAGAACAATAGAGGAATGGTTTAAAAATAAAGGTAAAATAGTTAATTTTTATGTTTTATAAAAAGCAAAAAAGGTCTATGTTATTTTGAGGATAGAAATGTTATTTGTACATCAACTTTTGATATTCATAAAATTAAACGTACAATTTTCAAGAAATTAACAATACTTATTCAAAGAAAAAGATATATAAGAGAGGAAAGGACAAGTGAGGTGGGGGAAAATGAAGCGTCTATAATTTTTGAAAAATAATTGCTAATTTATAAAGAAATATTATTATTTTTTAAGATTGCTTATAATTCTATTAACATTGAGACTTAGTGTATATATAAATATCATTACAGCTTTGAAAAACACAAATTAATCCACACAATATCGACATATCTCTTGACTACCCCATAAAATTTACCTAAAAACAAATAAAAAAAGTGCAACGTGTACTATTAAATGTGCAGAGGTGACGCAGCATGGCATGGATGGATAATGGGGCATGCGCATTAAAGGGTAAAATTGTAACATAATATTAAATTTTAAGGGTATTCACTATATTTTTAAAATATTAAAAATATTTTTTATAATTATCCTAAACTTTAACTGGATTTTGACCAAAACTAATAAAGAGCAAAAGTGGACTTTGACCTGAATTGCTTGATGGGCTTGGGCCCCCTATCCTTTTTAGAACTTGGTTTACGGGCTTGGGCTTAGCCCACCACCACTAGTGCCTTTTAATATGGGCCTGAATTCAGGTCTGATGCCTACTCAAACAAGGTGGTGTTCCTGGCGGGATAACTAATATCAGAAAGGCTATTTAGATATTTAAATTTAACATTTTTATTGATACTTTGTATAATATTTATATATTGATATAATCTACAGTACAAAATATTAATTCAGAATGCTATCACATATGTCAAAGTTTAGTATCCAAATAACATAATGAACGGATTAAATTATTTCAAGCACCACTTTGAAGTAACGTTAATTTAGTTGTAGATTTTTTATTTTCATTAATTCTGAAGGTAGTGTTAGGACTTTAAATAAAAAAAATAAATCACAATCAAGCCATCAAATACACAAACAAACACAAAAAATTTACGTAAAAAACCCAAATTAAGAAAAATCATGGTAGAAAGAACAAAATATCATTACGAGAATATTGATACTACAATAATAATATAGTTATTACTAATTCCAAGGGTATTTGGTATCAATTTATATATCTATCACTCATCTAGAAATGAATTTAAAAAATGATTTAAATAAATTCATATTTTAATCAAAAAATGAGTTAAGAAAATAATTTTTTAATTATAGATGCTGTTCCAATTACAACTAAATTTACTATTTTAATCACAGTCAAATTTGAAATCTCAATCATAATTAAATTTAAATTTTTTAATCACAATTATAATAGGCAGTTTTATTTTCTTTTACAAAAATGCTATTTTGACATTATTAAGTGTTACGTTTAAATAGCATTTTTGTCAATCTTATATCAATTCTAGTGGGGAACGCATTAAAAACAGTGAATTTAATTTACATTCAAAGTCATGTTGTACATAATTCTTACAATATTTTTAATAAAAAATTGTATACGATGCTCCTATATATATACACATTTATACATATATATTTATAGAATTATTTTTGACAAGGAATAGGTGATATTGTGGTTATTTATAAAGTCACCTTAATATCTCCTTTAGGAAAATTATTACACCCCACATGTTCTAAAATGTGACACATGATTTACCCACTCCTTTACCATTTAAAAAAGTAATCAACATTCGAGATTTTTCTTTCAAAGTTTAAAAATCTCGAAAGATGATGCAATCAAGAATCATGTTCAATTAATGAAAACTTGACATTATGATTATTTATAAATTTGCTCCTAGTACTCCTTCCCAAAGGAAGAGCAAATTATTACACACCACATGTACCAAAATGTGACACATAACTTACCCACTCCTCCACTACTTAGAAAAATGATCCATACTCATCTTTCAAAATCTAAAATTACGAGAAATGATCTTATCGAGAATCTCATCATCGAAAATTCAACTTATTTATGTTAACGACTCTCTAATACTCAACCTAACTTCTTTTCTAAATATTACGTAATTGTCGAAGACTACATCGAAAACCTCGACCTTACTAGAGTTTGGACGCTTACTTAAGATCCACCCTCCAATGAGAATGATACCACAAAACTCAATTTCTCAAATTCAAAACAAATGAGCCGTAAATTGAGACCCCTCCCTCGGTTACATCATTGTCATTGAGAAGAGTCATATTTTCTTCATAGTGTTAAGTCAAAAAGTATACAAACGTGTTGATTATTTAATTTATTTTAATTTCTAACGCATGTGGACGGATTCTGTGTATACATCTTAAGCATACGGAGATCTTTGAACAATATTCAAAGCTTAGAATTAATTTCCACCGGCTGCTTTGATGAATTACGACGGTCCGGACCACGTAAGTCTAAGCACACTTATGGCTGTTTGACTAAGTCACCTAAGACCCCATTTTATTTTGTTGTTAGTTTTTATTGGCTTGTTCTTAATTTAAAATTTTTAATTTTTTTATGTTCGATTATCCATTAGTTATAAAAATTAAAAAAAAATGAAGTTATGCATAATTTTTGAAAAATAAGTTCATTTTTTTTGAAACAAAAATAATAATTAAGATAAAATATTAATCGTACTTATCTCTTAAAATTTATATCTTTATATAGACGTACTATGAGATAAAATGAAAAAAGATCATAATTGTACCATGAAAACAATTAAATCGTAACTCATGAGTTAATTTGGACTATAAATATCTAATTTCAGATCGTTGGAGATCCAATATTTAAGTGGATAAAGTCTCTTACTTGAGTCAAGTTAAATCTTGTATCCAATTCTAAATTATCTTAGAACATGTGTGTGTCTGAATAAGTTGGATGAACTTAGCAAAAAGGAAATTAAACAAATATATATTTTCACCTAAAAAATTTGCTAAGGAGAAGTAGTTGTCTCTGATGGGGGGAACAATTGAATTTTCAACCCTCATGCTTTTGTGTTATTTTCTTTAATGGGGGAGGGAATGAGCAAGAATAGTCACACCTGCCCATGTGACTCAAAAGATAACAAAAGAAATTAACCTTCATTAACTTTGAACATATTAAACTATGTTAGTGGATATGGTACTTCCCAATCAAACCATAGGGTATTTGTTACATATATATATATATATATATATATATCTAGAGTTGGTCATCTTTGATTAATCAATCTAGGCAGCAGACCTAATAATTTCTTGACTTATGGTGCAGGCTTGAGTCTTATTAACAACATATAAAAAGATATCTAGAGTTGGTCATATTCGTTAAAATATTTGGTGAGACTTGTGTGACCTGCACCCCTCGTGTAGTTACTGCGGTGTATTGACTATCACGCTATGTGGTGGAGTCTGTACAAAAACTGTATATATTATGATTTTTACTGGACTCCATCTATTACGTGATGGAACTTTGTTTAGCTCATGTAGACAAAAGATTTTGCAGATCTCGTTCAAAGTTTGCCGACAAAATTTGAAATCATAAATTACACGGTTACAAAAATTAAATTTAAAAATACAAATCACCACACCAAAACTCTTCGTATGTAAATTTTACCTAAAAAATCAAAACTTAAAATGAAATTATCAAACACGATCCGATGAACATTTATTTAAAATATTATAATATTTTATTGTAGCAAAAATGTTTTTTATGATGGTAGAATTAAAAATGAAAATGCCTACCTTAGAAGTCAAGTAAGAGGGGAAACGAAAATGAAGGCATTCAAGTGGTGTCTAATCACCCATCTTACAAATTTGAAAACGGTCTTAATGGGGCTAATTAGTGACCCACAATCAAACATTCCCATTTTGATTAAGAAGATAATCTATCTCATTTATTTATTAACGTCAAAAGAATAATAATACACGGCTCTATTTTATAATCAAAAATGATAATTCCACTATATAAAGTGTTTAAAATACTCTTATACGAAGAACAATATATATAATGTCGATGAGTCAGCTTCTTGAAAACTTGGTCCATCGCGTATATATTCGATGTTCGATATTCTATTATAATAGTGCTAATCAAGAGATTGTTGGAGATTAGACTATCCAAAGATTGAACAACATTAAGTGATTCCATATATATATATATATGTATATATGTATGTATGTTTGCTTTATATATTTATTTGAAATACTTTTGATCAATTGATGATGGTGCTTTTGCTTGATGAACTTAGTAATGTTGGGTGGGGAAGGAATAATTAAACAGGAGAAGAAAATTAGCAATATTCGTGAGCAGAGTGGTTTCCAAGAAATTCTGATTTGGAGAATATATTGTATACACCAAGATATGGGGAATTTTATTTGGATGAATGAATACAACTGCCCGTATTGACAATTGTCCTTAGAATCATATATATATATTATTGATGATGTTAATAATTAGACCTCCTCAACCATGAGTTGATTCTTCACTATTATTATATATAAATAAATTAATATTTTTTAAATTCTTACATCTTTCCTAGTTTTTGTTCTGGTTCTGGTTTTTGTTTCCCTTCCAACCCAAATTCAACCCACCCCGAGGTTCTTGCAAATATCTAGTTATATTTATTCTTTTCAACCCAACTCGATACGACTAAGTTGGGTTACATTTACCTCCTCATTTAAATTTAATTACATTAATTATTATCATTCGATACTCGACGAATTATCTATAAAATTGCAAGGTATTAGAGTGCTTACGAGTTTAAATATATTTATAAACTCTAATAAAATATATTTCTTAATAAAAAGGTTTAAGTTAAATTTTCTTTTCTACACAAATGAATGAACATAATAAGGCCATGTACACACTAACCTACATACTGAAATGTCATATTTTCTTAATTATCATTAATTTAACTTACTAAGTGCCTTGTCCTCTATAAGATTCCAATGATTAAATTAGTATTTAAAAATAAGTAGGGGCGAATCTAGGAAGCATGTAGGCAATGAGCTGCGTGGGGTGGACAGATAGTTGAGGTGACTGAAGCCAGTATAGGCACCGTTCTTTTTATATATATTGTTGTCTGTGCGGCTGAGGTTGACACAGGCTGTCCAACCCTCCCCTAAATCTATCCCTAAGAAAGAGTTAAGATACATACTATAAAGTTAGGTAAATTAAAAAATGTGAAAGAGCTCTTACTATTAAAATTTTACTTTTTATATTAGTCAAACTCTCAAATGATGGGATAAGATTCTTGACAAAATCATCTTTTGAGACTTTTAAATCATGAAATAGAATATCTCAATGGTGAATTGTTTTTCTAAGTAGTAAAACAACGAATAAATAGGCTTAATTAAAAGGGTATTAGGATTGGATTCATGCATTAGGGTCTTCCTTATAATAGGCTTAATTTACAAATATATAATGTATTAAAACTAAGTCAACAAATAAATTAAATATATATACAAACTTAATCTCCCAATAACAATTTCGTTTTTAAATTATGATCATTAAGATATATATATTATTTAATATTAAATAGGCTGTAACTTTCAATAACGCTAGACAAGTGAAGGGTTGCAGGTTGGCAGCTGCATCTCCATCAACTTTACGTGTGGACTTAGTACAAGCAAGCAAATTTGGACTAGGGTTTCTGGTCGCAGTGACACCATGGATGGATTATATATTTATATATATATATATAGAAGGTTTGAAGAATTGCTTGGAGCAAGAAAATGATGCGGCTTCGCTTTTAGCTCTGATGGTTGCAGCGAACTCCATGTGTCGTTGAACTGATCCATCCACATCCGTCCTAATTTTCCTTGGCTTGAATTGAATTTTCCTTCGTCCCAAACAGCAAAAGTTGATAATATATATATATATATATAAATATATATGTACAGAATATGTCGGCAATAATCATTATTCGGCCTACAAATCAGTGGAGGAACTCTGCCGAAGAATATTCTCTGTTCTTCTTAATGATGATGGCTGATGATCATCAAGTTTCCAAAGATTTTATATATATATATATATATATTGTCTCTGACTTGGTCAAAGGCTGTTTTAGTTTGCTGTGAAAACCGAAATTTAATTGGGAAATGTTATTTAAATATTTAAATTTAATAACATATTTTTAAAATTATAATTAAATTAAATTAAGTCGAGTTTGCTAATTCCAAACATGACTCGTGAGCCAAGCTTGAGCTTAACACAATAAAAGGTTGACGAGTTTGGAGTCCACATAATTTATTATTTTGTTTAAATTTAGTTTTTTTATTATATTATATTAAATTAAATAATTAAATTAATATATTTAATTTAATTATATTATTATTATAATTTAATAATTTATATTAAATAATATATTTAAAAAATATAAATAAATATATTAATATATTTATAATCGAACATATTTATAAATTTATAATCTAATCTGTTAATATTCATGAAATTTTAAGCAAACATGTTTGAAAATTTTAACAAATCAAGATTTATTAAATTTAAATTCGTCTTATTTACAAGTTTCAAAATTAATTTTTGATTTAATTAAATAATCTTATCAACTAATAAAATATTTTAAAATATGATATGCAATATCAATTAATACAAATATTTAAATATTAAAAATAAAATATGTTAAATATGCTTCTTTTTTAAAATGTCGCTTTTTAACATACGTAACCTTTGGTGGTAGGTCTTTTCTCCCTTCTTCTCCTCCCCCCCACCCCCCCGTTTTCACTCTCTCTCTCTCTCTAAACCAGATCTCTCTCTCTCTCTCTCTCTCTCTCTCTCTGACCATTCTTTCCCCTTGCTTGATGGAACCCTAGCCCAGCCAGTCCATACCAGGCGAAAACGAAGCAAGTAGCAGCCATCATCATCCTCAAATTTCATGAATCATGATCCGAGGCTTGCTTGCTTCTCTTCTTTTGAGGAGTCCTCTTTAATTTCCTCTGAATCCCAAGCTTAAGAATAGCAGATATGGATTCCAAGGGTGGGAGTTTACAGACTTCCAGTGGCGGCGACGACGAGTACAGTTCACGCGCCGCCGACTCCATCTCAGCTTTCTTCAACCAGCAACGGCCGCCGCCGTCCCATCACCGCCGCTCGGACGCCTCCAACTCTTCCATGTTCGACCCGCTATCTGATCCCTACCTCGACCCCTTACCCCCGCCACCGCTAAACCTTGACGCTGTATTTGCCCCCGGCTCCACCTTCTTCGGCTTTACGGCGGCGGAAAGCACGATCCCACGAGCAGCGGCAACTGATGATGATCAGACCCATAGAGTACGTAACCCGAGAAAACGGTCTCGAGCTTCTCGGCGAACTCCGACGACAGTTCTCACCACCGATACCGCCAATTTCAGAGCCATGGTTCAGGAGTTCACCGGCATCCCAGCGCCGCCATTCTTTGCCGCGCCCTCCGCCATGAGATCCGTCCCGTTGGGTGCTCCACAGGCACCCAATTATCTTCTCAGGCCGTTTGCTCAGAAGCTTCAGCCGCTGCCGCCGCCAGTTGTTTCTTCATTTCCATTTCCGAGTTCTTCCATGACTAATCAAGCCCTCGCCCTTCAATCTCTTCTTCAAACATCAGGTGATCCACATCTAAAAATGGGTGTCTTGGATGGATCCGAGTTCCGCCATGGCCTCCCAAACCTCGTCTCTTCAGATGGAACCACCAACACCAGCCGCCCGACGAGCTCGGCCGCCGGAGAGGCCTCCAACAATGCTGCCGATCACAGTCACCATCTGAGTAATTCAATGCATGCAACTTATGACTATTCTCAGAGTATCTCCAATGGCAAGTTCAAGAATCTTCATGCCCCAGCCCAAGACATGAATATGATAGAGCCATGGCTGTGATCTTCAGATTAGTCTTCGTTAGTATCATCACTCCTGAATCAGAAAAAGTAAACCCTCCATTAACGCCGGCTGTGGTTGTATTCTACGCATCAGAATCTCAGTTATTAGTGTGTGTTCTTCTCCGTCATCTTCTTTGTGAAATATTCAATGCAATCCTTATCGCAGATGGAAACCAAATCCATCAAATCAACCTGCGTTTCTGTGTTCTTCTCCGCAGCTTCTGCCATACGATTCCATCTTCTCTTCATGTGAAGGGTTGTTAATTAATTAATTTGTTATTTAAATCTTTCCAAATTTGTTCATCGGCTTGTACATCTTATTATCTTAATTAATCCGATCGAATTATATCCCGGAGTGAGTGGCGGCGAGATTTAGGGAATATTAATTGAGCCGCCGCCACAATCTGATGTTTGCCGGAAAATCTTTGGTATCTTCGCCATCTTCGATCTCTTGTTTTTCTTTTCATCTCATTTTGGCATTAAATTATGTATTTTACAGACAAGAACATTGCTTTTAATTTAATCCCAGAATTAGGGTAAATTGTAATGAGCGATCATATTAACAGTAAGATCGTTGAAAATTAAGGCTTATTACTGTTTAATAACCTTTATTAGTAGGCAAGACAATTCTTTTGTTCACATTAGGGTGAGCCCTAAGCACATGGAGAGGTATTTAATTTTTTAAATTAAACTGCCGTGGGGCCGGATTTATCTATTTAATTTATCACTTGTTTGGAACCATTCAAATCATAGTTAATTAGTTTGTCCGGTAAATAATATTTTGTAATAAATTAATTTATTCTATAGTAATTTTAAATTTTAAATTTTGTTATAATTTAGTTTTATGTTCAAAGTTTTATTAAAAAATTATGATATAAAAGATACAAAATATAAAAAGTATAGAAATAACGATTGTCAATAACCATTCCGATAGTTATTGTTACAGACTCCGTGGTGGAAGAATCCATTGTTGGGTTCTTTCTTCTTATTTTGCATGAAAATATTTTTGGGGTGTTGTTTTGATGTTTTCGAAATATTTTCATTTTCAAAAGGTCAAAAATATTTTCACGTTGTTTTTGTAATTTCAAAAAGTTTTAAGACTATTTCATAATATTAAAAATATATTTTTGTCCATAAAGAAGTTAGAGACGGCTCTAAAATTTGTTTCCAAATTCGTTTGAATGTATTATGAAATTTATAATTATTTTTTAATTAAATAATTTTTTTATAATATTTATAAAAAAATCCTATATTTTTTATTTATGCATTTCTCTACATTTTTGTTTCTTATTTTTTAAAAATATATATATTTTTCCGTTTCAATTTCGTATTGTATTCATTTCCCGTTTCTATTTCTATGCAACCTAACTTTATTTTTTTTAGAAATTGTTGGGTTTTCTTCCAATTCACTTTTCTTTCAAGTTCAAAAAATTCCCACCAAAAGCAAAAAGATTATTTTCTTTGTCTATTAAAATTTTACTACAATTTATATATATATATATATAATTATGTATATGTATATTTGTCTAATATATTCAAAATGTTAAGCAATAGATGCTGGAAACCATTACTTCTTTATTTTTATTTTTTATTATTTTATTTCATAGAAAATTTTTTATAGACTAGGAAATTTCTAAAAAGAGACTTAAGTTGTAACAAGATTAAAAGTTTAATGATTATTACGAGATAAATTGAATTATAATAACTATTTTGTTAAAGAATTATAAGACAAATTGAATTATAAGAATTATAAGTTGATCTCTTAATAATTTTATATCTTTTGAAAAAATAATTACCATAAGGAATAATTTTTACTTAATATAACTCTAATCATCTGACTTGGAATGGAACTTAATGATAATCAAATTCTAAATTTAAATCATAAAGAATATGAATGGAATTTAAGTTACTCTATAATATCGATACAAATAGTGTGATTTACTAGTTAATATGAAAGCATCTCACTAAATTTAAAATATTAAATTTAAGTTTGAAAACTATTCAATATCAGAACTTCGAACACCAAAGGGGTGAATGGGAAATGTCGTATTTGAGTCACTTAACACTCAATGTTTGTTCCACTTTGGAGCTACTATGCCTAATAGAAGTATGGCTCGATTGTACACACATAGAAAGCATAAAAATACCCTTGAATTTTATTATTTTGGTCATGTGGCACCCCAACTTAGAATTTCACCATTGTGCCTCTTAATTATTTAATTTTTCAACAATTAAATACCCTACTATCCAAAATAACAAAGTTCAGGGTCAAAGCCTCAATGTTGTCCCTCTCTGGAGCTACTATATATGCTTAATGAAAGTGTGGCTCGATTCTTTATATGTCTTACGATTATGTACATCACGTAAATTTCAAAAATAATTTTCAATTCTAATAACTAACCAACCCAAAAGGTTCCTAATAAAAGTCCCTCTATGCATGGTGGTGTCTTTATTATGAAAAGGAAAGAGTACAAAATATATAGGACATGGGATGCCTTTGCAGAGAGAGAGAGGCCTAGCTAGAAGCTACATATATCCTCAATATGGTAACTGCAGTGTTGTTCAGAATTTTGAGTATTAGTGAAGTAAAGCTCCATTCTCATTCTCCCCAAATAAATGCCAAATAACTTGGAGCACTTGTACGCGAAAACTCTGCTCGCATTATTGACAAGCATGCCCTGCTGGATCAGAATTGTAGCGTCGTTTTTAAGGATTTAAATATTTTTTTTATAATTATTTAATATTATTAAAAATTATTAATTTTTACTAATTTATCAAATAAGTAAAACACAATTGTTGTCGCTTGAATAAAATAATAAATTTATTAACTGTGAACATCATCGTCAATGTGCTTGGATTTTGCAAGAAAGAAATGATCAAAGGATGCAAGATAGTTTCTGCGCAAATATTTCGATGCTTAGGTCAAATACTGAAGAGTTGAATATTGTATTAAAATCAGTATTAGATACATATTTCTTTTGAAATAAGGGCTCTCATCATTTATTTATAGAGGAGTATTGAACTTTTCAAGATCTACTTATAGTCTTTACAGATAATATCTATCATGATATTCCGAGGTCCACTAGGTTTTGAATTTTTTATGGATAATGTTTACCCTCTTCACAAGACTCTCAAAGGGATTTTTGAATGTCAGAATTATTCTGTTTGCGCTTTGTTTTTAGGGCATCCTCTCATAAGAAAAAATTTACATGACCGATTTTAACATTTTATGGTCTCTAGGGGAGTGTGAAAGTCTTCTGAATTGGTTTTTGGGAGACTCGATAGTATCCCGGTTCCTCAAACTCTAGGAGACCATGTCTCTCGAAGATGAGATACGGTCTCCTGGAGTCAGGTGTTGTCTAGTCTCCAGGAGACCACATTCTCTCGGTTTTTGAGAAACTATATTCTTCTAGGCCCAGTGCTTCTAATTTTCATTTTTTTAGCTTGAACATTGTTTTGGGATCCTAGGATTTTTTGATTATTTAATAAAATTTTGCCTATGACACATCAATAATAAAAAGATGATACGAAGAATGATATAAATTTTAATTATCACATCATTCTCTAATTTTTGTTCATCACCCAACATTATTTCACAATTCTCTTCAATCTCATAGCCTCTGTCCAACACATTGCTTACACTACTAAAATTGGCTCTTATACCATTTGTCACAAGCCTATGCCACACCCCCTGGTTGATTTAGAGGGAGGGTAGCCTAGTCCAAAGGACAAGAACCTAAAATATAAGGAATAAGACACCTAAAAGATATGTACCTGCACCACCACATAATGTGTTGACGTCTCAACTCCTTGCCCACCAAAAAAAGGAAAAAAGTTTGAGCAATCAAACTCAACCTATGTCGGGTATAATCTCTCAACCTGACATTATTATAAGTTTATTTGACATCTTTAAAGTAAAAGTAAGTTTTTAGCTAAACTTAACATATGGTTAGTCATTGATAATATATATTGGGTGACATCTTAATTGTAGATACTATTTGAACACTTAATTGTAATATTTTTATCCATACTTATAAAATTAATTTGTTATATTTTATATCATATTAATTTAAAAAAATATATATATATATATATATTTTTGCAGTGTCAGTCCCTAGGCTGTGACATCCCAAGATGATTCAGAGCCCCCAAAAATAAAAAATAAAAAACTATGGATTTGCCACCAAAATTACTCCAAAAATTATTATGATATCTAAGTCCTTTTTTTATGTAAATAAGAATTACATTAACATAAAAAAAATTACAAAGCTTCTATAAATTTAATCAAGGCATATCTTGACCCTCACAACAAAATAAAGAGGCAAAATTATCAAATAACTAAAAACCTCAGCATCGAGAAGAAGAAAAATAAAAAAAAACCCAAAACAGAGATGTACAACTATCATAAATGTGTAAGTCATAAGTAAAATAATAAAAAATATTTACTCAAAAGAGATGTATTCCTCTATTTATAGTAGCTTAAAGATAATTGTTCATTTGGAATTAAATTTTTTTATTAGACATTATTTAAAAGTAATTATCCTAAATAGTGTCGAGAAAATTAACTTTGTCCCTTAAAATTGTCTTCCTAGAATTTAAGAGAGATTTTATCTCAAATTTGTCGATAAATTGTCAGATTATATGAAGTAATCAATAATGATGGATTTATATCTTGATTATAGGAAGAGATTTCTAATTGTATTAAGTAATTCAATTATGAATATAATTGGTTTGCATCAAATTTTATAGAAAACTCTCATATTCAAGTCTAGTTAGGCGCAAATAGAGTATTTAGGTCGTAGATGGCCTAGTGAAGCAAGTCAAAGCCAAGCATGGCTTTATATCATATTCAATAAATAGATAAGATAATTTTTAAGTAAGATTTGTATTTTTAGGAATGGTTTTATATCATATTCAATAAAGAAATAAGACAATTTTTAATATGAATTTTAAATTTTTTTCACAATTGAGTCGATTCGACAAGACTTTATTAGGCTCGAATCGTTCTACAAACAAGTCCAGCCTAACAACCAATTTTCTTAGGGGGTGTTTGTTAACCAAGATATTTGGAGAAAATGTTAGATATGGGAAGCATTCCGGATGTTTGGTATTTCCAACGTGTTTGTTAACCTTATTTGACCATTTCCGAAAAATGCTTCACGTGACCTCTTATCTCCCTCTTTCAAGATAAATTTATCCGATATTCTCTCTCGGATAAATTTATCTTGTTCTTTCAAGATAAGATTGAATTACTTATCTGTCCCTTGTAAGATAATTAATGTCATTTAATGCATTTTAAAGATTTAAATTTATTAAAAAATCTTATTTATTTAACTTTTATAATTAATATTTTTTAATATATTTTTAAATTATTATATGTTTTGACAATTTTTAAAATTTAAATGACATTATTCATTTCATTGATTTTTAAAATTTAAATTTCTCTCTCTCTATATATTTTATTTAACTCTTTTCAACTCTTTTTAAATTTATTTTTGAACATGAATTTGAAAAATAAAATATTATTTTAATTTTAATCTTAATTTTTTTGAAAATTCATATTAATCATAAAATACTATTTTAATCATAAATTTAATAATAGAGATATTTTGGTAAAAAAACCCTTATCTTAGTGCTTATCATATGTATTAACAAATACATGGAAAGAAAAAATACAATTATCAGTGGATTCTAAAAAATTTAACAAACAGTCTGATAAAAATCTTGGAATGCTTCCCGGCCTTATCTTGATCATTCCATATCTTGATTCAGAAAATATCACAATCTTATCTTGATACCACCTTATTTTGCTCATTTTAACAAACGTCCCCTTAGGATATAAGCTCAAAATATGTATATAAATAACTACATAATGCACATTTTATATATTAATAAACTCTTTATATTATACAAGAATTTTGGTCAAATTTATATTTTTATTTCTATATTTTATGTTTTTTGTGTAATTATTTAAATTTTTTATTATTTCGATTATACCTATGAATTTATATTTTTAAATCAATGTAACTCATATATTTTTATATGTTAAAAAAATAAAATAAGATAATAAAGTATATATTATATTTTATTCATATTGAAGTATATAAATTAAATTAAATTAAAAATATAAATTTATAAATGTGAAAGGACATAAACAAAAATGTAATTTTGACGTTGAATCTATATTGCTCTGTATCCATGAAATGCTGGGATTCACTTTGCCATAATGATTAGTAGTTGGACTGGGCCGAAGATGAAGCGACTCCAATTAGATTTGGTGGGCCCAAAACTTAATTTAATATAAAATACATCGTGCCTTCATGTGATGATTACACGTCTTCTAACTGCAGACAGATGTAATTGATTGCCGTCACCTTGATTAGGGGTGCCTTTTGTTTTATAAGCTGATTTAGGGGTGTTGTGGTTTACAAAAATCACGTGTGATTAGGTTCGTTTGATTTAAGTGTTTTTTTAATTTAATTTATTTCTATTTTTATTATTATTGTCGCCCGAATACAACAATAATTTTATTGACTGAAGACGTCATCGTTAAGTCACTTAGACTCTATAAGAAAGAGAACGATCAGAAGACGTAGAGTACATAAACATTCTGATATTTAAATCAAATACTGAAAACTTAAATATTGTACTGAAATCAATATTAGAAATATACAATTTTTTGAAACAAGACCTCGTATATTTATAGAGTATAGATTTTTTTTAGATTTATTAGAATTAAGATTCTTAAGAATAAGATTTATTCTAATATTTCGAGATCCACTAAATTAATATTTTTATGAATAATGTCTATCATTTTAGCAAAATTCTCAAAGAAATTTTCGGATATCAAAGTTAATATGTTTGCGCTATATTTAAGATCCCAATTAAGAGAAAATTTATATTTTTGGCTTGAATAATTATTTTAGACTTTTAAATTTCTTTTAATATACTTTTACTTATAACGCATCAATCTCCATTAATATCAAAGTCTATTGGCTTGTGCCCTATGACATATGTCAAGCAGTTGGATGAGTAATATATCGGTGTCAATTCGATAGTTTGCAAGTTTGATTCTTGTTTTACGCAAGTATCAAAGATACAACTTGCGATTTATCTTTCTTGACGTAATCGAGGGTATTAGCACCAGGGACCGCGCAAAAATAATCGTCTCAAAATCTGGTGGCTTTAGATTGGTAAATACTCGGTTGGATAATATTTTAATTTAGATCACATTAATTGCTATAAGTATCATTTCAACATTATTGGACAATATTCTAATTATATTAATATTAATAACATCTTTAATCAAATATGAATTTAAAAATTAAATTTAAGATCATATTCTAAATATATTAGACAGAAGAACATTGATAATTATGACATAAAATATACTTAAAATCAGATTTCAAAACACATTAAATAAAAAAAGAATATGTAAACGTCACATAGCATTCTTGTATTAACAGGCAATTGGAGTTGTCGTATAGCATTCTTCCATTTGGCTCCCACATCGGACGAATAGAGGAAGAGAGTAAAGAAGCAATTGGATAAAAGATAGGGCCGAGGATTAAGCAATTCATACCTTTCTCGGCCTTTTGGCTAAGATCAAGTGTAGTATCTGTTCTTATCAGTTTAATATCTGATACGTGGGCCATCGGCTCACATGATATTAAATTAATTTTTGAAGGGGGGAGGGTCCACAAGGGTAGCTTGCTATCTGGGCCTTCGGACGTCGCCCTGGCCTTTCACTGCTGCCTGGGCCTGGCGTACCCCATCCAATTCTAGTGCGAAAATTTATGTTATTCATCTGGCTCTCTTTAGGCTATCTTTAAAATGATTGTTTTTATTTAGTTATTTATTATATCATAATTAATTTATTTTTTATTTTTATTAATAAATTTTAGTTTTATTTAATGTATTTATTTATGTTTTTTATTATTATAAAAATTTATTACTTCAAAATCAAACTCAAATAATTTAAATACATGTTTACAATTATTGTAATCTGTCTATAAATAATAATTAAATATATAAAATAATTTATTGCATATACACAAATTAATAACTAAATATATAAATCACTCATTTAATATAAAAATAAATATAAAATACTCTAAAATCACGTATCAATATTTGATCTATAAAATAGATGCCGCCATCGATGATTTTATTCTTTGTCATCGATTTGATCTGATGTCTATAACACATTTTTCAATTATTTTCACTAGATTTGCTAGTATCACCTCTTTAGCGTCTGTTTTTCGATCGATTTTGCCTTTGCCTACAACTTATCTTTTCTAGTCGATTCAACCTTTATTATATCTGGTTCTCTTTTCAAGGTTGTTAAATTTCTAGCGAGAGAATTTAGCTATGATAAACTCCATTGGAGCTAAAAATCTTGATTTGACTCCTTATTTTTTGGTTTGATCAACTGATTTTGCAATTGTGGTCATGATTGTTAAGCTTCTTGCATTTTTTAATTAATAAGGGCTTGGGAAATTTTACTATTAATTACTTCCACTTCTTGTACAAGTTTAAAATTATGTAATGACATAAGATTAATTAAATATTTAACAACTATAAAATTAAATATTAAATTGATGAGATTTTTAAACTTGATAGATTATACTTGTGTCTATTTGAGAGATTAGGTCTTTAATTTTGACCTACGATTTACTTGTTCAACTTACTTAGATTGGGTTGTGGCGGGTCAAGTTTTCAAAAGTGTGAGAAAATCTTGGCTGAAGGGATTTTTGTATTTATAGATAAGAGTAGTTAGTCGAGGGTAGTCCCCTACTTTATCAATTTATTGGAGTTGGAGGAAACATCTTATGACCCTAAACAAGGAGCTATTCTCAATGTGAGATCAGTAGCAAAAGAAAAAAGAAAAAGACCATGATCCTATGTTTGTTTTCAGCTTGTCCCAATGACATGCTCTTAGTCTGCGGAGCTACATATCAAAAATGACTATTTTTTGAGAAAAGAATTGTTAATTTGATCGATAGACTACATGAAAAATATTAGATTTATACATTGATCGGGGACCATTCATGTTTTTTATGTTTTAAAAAAAAGGAATTTTTATTAGGGGAGGGTCCATTAGGGTTTAGCTTGCTACTTAGCCTGTCATGGCCCAAGCTTGGCGCACCCCTAATCGCCAACTATTAGGTTACAAATTAGTCTTTGTACCTTAAAAGTATAAATAAATTATTATATATTAAATATAATTTTTTATTTTTGTATTTTTGTGTTTTAATATTTTAATTATTTTTAATTTTTCTAACTATATTTATAGATTATATATTTTTAAGTTAATTACATATATATTTTAAAATATGTTATACATAGGGGCGGAGCCAAAATATTCAAGTACTGGGGGCAAATAATGATGATAAAAAAAGGTAAAACTTAAAAATTATACGACAATTATCTACATTAATAAAAAAAGTATTGTAATATAACGTCAAAATATTATATCAAATATCATTATAGTGTTTTTACATAAATTCCAATAGATGTTTCTCAAAAAAGTTCTTTAGTTTCAAAAGCAAACTATGAGTGATAGACCAAGATAAGTAGAAATCAAAAACACTTTTAATTTACAATCCACATCATTCATCAACAAATCAAAATTAGAAAAATAATCTAAATCACTTTTAATCTACTTTAAAGCCATCAAAATGTCAAAAAATAAAAGAACTAAGAAGGGGATTTATCTATAGCTAAGAAAAAAAATCTTTATTAAAACTAAGAAAATTTAAAACTCATCTTCAATACTCACTAACTTGTTAATAAAATTTGAGAGATAAAAAGGAAATACTCCATAAATTTAAGAGAAAGAAAAGGCAGAATGCAGACTAGAGAAAATAAAAATAAAAGAAAGGTTAGAGAACGTGAGAAGAGGGGGAGAGGATATTTAGGATGAATTGAAATTATAAGTAAAATTATCATAATAACTTAAGCCTTCAAAAATTTTTGAACCAAAAGATTAGTTCAAGAGGAAAAATGTAAACTCAAAATAAATATAATAAATTTTCAAAAAATTTTGTCTGGGCAATGGGGGCAGCTGCCCCCACAGCAGATCGGCTATACATGCGTGCGTGTTATACGTTGCACGTGTACACTTATCTACAAGTCTTTTTTTCTTTTGAGCTGGGTAACAGCTTTGTTATATATATATTAAGAAGGAAAAAGAGGAGGGCAAAGGGATATGGGATCCAGCGGTGGGTCACAGCTACTTAACCAAAACATATCCATAAAGAAGGAGCCTTTTGCTGCTGTTTTCAAAGTAAGACACTGAGAATTTTTGAAACCCCGAATCCAATCAATATCTAAGAAAAGAAGCAAACCCCCCAAGTGGAGAAGATGCTCCCATATTTCACTTTCACACCCATATATATATATGACCATTCTTTATGTTGGAGGCGATAAGGATACCATGAATGAATCCAAACATCATTTTCCTAACTACCCAACCTAGCTGTTAACCACCATTTATATATATATATATATGTATATACGTATCTCTCTCTCTCTGTGTCCACGCAGATTAACTTGTTAGGCTCATCTGTTCAGCATCTTCAAAGGATCCTCAGTATCTTTCACAGGAGCCCACCTTTTGTACTCTAGCTAGCTAGGTTATTTATTTACTACTCTATAGCCAACAGGGTAAGAATGAGAGAGCAATTTTTATCCACTCTTGTAGGTATACATTTAAGTTGATCATTATTTAGTTCGTTTAAGGATCATATATACTGGTAAATATTTTTTTTTTCTTAATTTGGTTTTGATGTGCTCTTAGAGATTCTCAAGTTTGAATTTATTTGAGATTTATTTTACTTACAAAAGGAGGATAAAGCTAACTTCTTTGATAGATCTTTCGATTTTAAAGTCAGTCACTATACTTGAAATCGAATGATACAGTAACGATTTAATCAATGTGATATCTAATTCCTAGAAAATCACACTTTTATATAGGCTCATTGTGGGGTCGGTGAAGGCAAGGATTATAATACCACTTAAATGGTCATATCTCTTAATCCCTTAGGTGAACTCACTAGCTGACAAATATAATATAAACGTGGGATTGGATTCAAGACATTCTTCTAATTTGAATTTGTCAATTTGGTTAGGGTACAGTTTGAGATTTAGACTTATTTTGAGTTCAGACCTTAACTCTTTAGCCCTAATCTTCAAGGATTATCAGACTCTTAGATTATTCAAATTTAATTAAGTTTTTCTTTATCTTTGTTGATCCATTTTGCTAAATAGTTATCTCATTTAGATAAAAGTCTTTTTTCCTCTTCTTTTTGTGTGTGTATATATATGTATAAAATATTAAAACATCTTAATTATGTTCCCTCTTTCACAATTATAAAAAAAATTATAAATATAATTATTTATATAAATTAAGCAAGTATAAGTGTTTAGTTATCACTTTCTCAATATTAGTGATGTGACAACAACGTAGAAAGAATATCTAGTCGATGCTTGATCCATTGCCATTTCTAATATCATTAGTTTCTTTTTGTAAATTCATGCACTATATGGCATCATATTATCTAAGTAATGACAAATTGGAGATGCCTCCTTTACAGGTTGTTCTAATAAAATTTTTACTTATAAAAAATAAAAGTTGCCAAGGACTAAACCAGCTACTACATCAAATGGTATTTTGGGTATTTGCAAGATTGCTCCATTGAATTCAAAAAGTAGTCTTTTTGAAAAGAAAAATTATATATAACCTGTAAATCAAACTCTCACATAACAAAAAGCCTAGTTGCCAACCACCATTCTCCTAGTAAAGTAAAATAAACAAGTTAAATATGGTTCCATAACTAAAGCCACTATTTAATTAGCACCAAGGGTTGCAACTCAATCCTTTTCAAGGATGCGAAGAGAGCTTATTCTGATAACATGAGATCTTCAACACAATCTGAAATGGTTCACTTAATGTCTACTTGAAGTATAAACTAATGTCTAGTGGTCCACTTCACCTATTTGATATTAGATCCTCAGATCCTCGGCCAGATAGAACCAAGACAAGATCTTGCTAGCTTCCTCTATCTCGTAGTGCATAAAAGGGCACCTTCTTTGTAAACTAATTATACACCTTTCTCTCGATATATATACCCATCCAGCCCACTTTCTCTCTTCACCAACAAACACTTAATCTTTCTCTCTGAATAATATTATGGGGGCTCCTCAAGATCTTCCCTCCTCTCTTGGCTGCGAACTGAGGATCATAAGAGCCAAAAACATTGAGCTCAAGCCCAACACACTGCTCTTTGTGAGATGCTATCTCTCTGCAGGCAACGGCAAGAGGGTTAGAGTAGATAGCAAAGAGATCTCTTCAAATTCCGACTCACTGTTCTTCAACCACTCCTCCTCCTTGGAGTGTTTGGCCTCCCAGGAGGCCACCCAAGCTCTCATCCGCCATGGAACCGTCGTTTTCGAACTCCGTCGGAGAAGCGCCACTCCGGTTCTTGGCAACATCTGCGGCTCACATCTCGTGGGCAGAGCCGAGGTTCCATGGAAAACCGTCTCCGAGGCCCCGGAGATGGAGATTGACCAGTGGGTGAGCTTGGTTTCTGATCGGAGACGCGTGCATCATCAAGATGTTAAGCCGCCCGCCCTGCAAGTGTCAATGAAGGTTAAACTTCCGGTGGCGTCGCCGGGGAACAGGCGGCGCCGGAGGGTGGCAAAGTGGGATGATGATCACTATGAGTGTGGATGTAATGATGTTGGGTGCAATTGTGCAGATTATGATGTGTTTGCATTAGCTGCAGCCATGGAGGCCTTCTAGGGCCTGTCTGGCCTAGATTAATTAATTTTGTTTCCTTTATTTTTTCATATATTGTTGCATCAATTGGACTTTTTAATTGATTTTTCAATTATACATATGGTGAGGATTTTTCAATTATGATATGAGTCTTAATTAGAAAGGAATGAATCCAATCCTCAATCTAAGCATTTGTACCTGAAAGGATTGCAATTTTATCCACTCATATATTTAAGTTGACGATTGTTTTAAGGATCATATTGTAAATATTTTTTTTCTTTGGTTTTGATGTGTTCTCAACGATTATCGAGTTTGAGCTTATTTGAGATTTATTCTACTTAAAAAAAAGGACGGCAAGGCTCAGTTTTTTGATAGATTTTTCAACGCTAAAGTGTGTCATTACACTTGAAATCAAATAATACAATAATGATGTAATTAATGTGATTTCTAATTCATAGAAAATCATACTTCTATATAAACTCACTATGGGGTCGATGAAGGGCAAAGATAACCTAAATGGCCATATCTTAATCCCTTAGGTGAACTCACTGTAACATCACTGATTTTGAAAATAATTAGTATATGAATTTTAAGATGAGATTTTAAAGAAATTTATAAATTGTTGAATCGATGACAGGAAATGCTTTAGGACTTGGATGCTCAGGAAAGAGGGCATGAGATTGGTGAACATCTCGAGATGAGGCTAATGATGCTGGAAACACTCAAACCGAAAATAAATAATTTGTATATAAGCTCGAATGGATGTTGGTACCGAATGGTAGTAGAAGGGGCCTTCGGGAAGCTGAGGAGACCCTAGGGGTGATTCGGTTTTGCCAATGAAGTAACCTTGAAGTATTTTCGGGTGGAATAAAGATCCCATGTAGGCGCACGGACGAAATCGGCATTTATCGAGTAAACCTTGAATTATTAATCTTGAAATTTTAATATTTTAATCAAAATAAATTAATATTGAGGATGTAATTGTAAAGTAAAAAGATTGAAGTGAGATTAAGAATATAATTTATGAATTTATAATTTTAATTATATAATAAATTATAAGTATAAATATATATATATATATGTGTGCATGTATAGAAGTTGTGGGCATGAATTGAATTGGTGGACATGAAATGAGTGGGTGCACATTTAATCATAGTGCAAGCACATGAATAGAAAAATGGAAGAATATTTAAATATTATAATATATATGTGTATGTGTGCTAGGCGAGCAAATGTGCTTGGAAAAATATTTAAAGTGTGGGCTGCACATAAATGTCATGATTAGGAAGGAAATTAGGGAGCTTAAATCTGTGGTAAATTTGAAAAAATTATGGGCTAAAGCTTGATGGCTAAGGCAAATTTGCCTATAAATAGAGGTAGACAGCTATGGAATTGAGATAAAGAGAATTTTGGAAGAAGTAGAGCTTGAGGAGAAGGAATTTTGGCATTGAGAGGAGAGGCAAGAAGACGCAAGGCAGAGAAGAGGTGTAAGGAATTTATCAGCTTAAGGTAAATAATTTGCCTAAATTAGTTAATTAGCGATTAGTTAAGCTATAAGCTAATTAATTGGGTGGTTGATGTTTAGATTAGTTAATTTAAGAAATTAGTCGATTAAAGAATTGGCTAATTCAGTAGAGTCGATAGTCAAATTAATTATGGGTTGTTAAATTAATTCCTGACCTTACTCTGCCAAATATTTTGTTAAGGGATTTTGGCTACATTGACGGTTCGTCTAACAAATTACCAGGCGGCACGTATCTCAAGGTAAGGGTTTAATATGCTCTGCGTGTAAATTTCTTTTGTCATGACTTGTATAAGATATTGAGAAAGTGACTAGGCATGGGGCAGTGGATTATTGACCTTGAGGGTCCTAGGACGGGGTCATAGCTGAAACCACTAGGGGCCACCTAAAGCCTGAGATAGGTGCGGTGGACAGACTTGCATGCATGTTGCACTTCATATTTATTTATGATGTCATGCTGAATAATTTATTGCATTACATATTACCTTTACTGAGTCCTAGGACTCACCCTTTCATTTCCACTAACCACACAGATAGTTCGGAGTCCAATAAAAGGAAGGTGATGTATGCCAAAGACCAGCTGAATGATGAGAATGGCAACCCATGATGGGAATGCGACCTAGTAACTTGTGTCTGTCATGTAATTATTTTGTGGATGTGTTGAACGCTGCTTGTATTTTCCAGTTGGACTTATTACTTTTAATGAATACTTTGTATGAGCAAACTATGTTATACCCTAATTGCAGTTTATTAATCTGCTCGTAAGGCATAGGTCAGATTCGAGACTCAAGTGTCCTTCCACTACAAATGAGTCTTAGACCTCGAGTTCTCGATGGCCGAAGGCGGCGAAGCCTGGACCCCACCCAGGGCACCCACTTCATTTTATCCCCTTGTTGTTAGGGCATAGCCGGCCTCCGAAGTAGGACCTACTGACGTAATCTTGGGTTACGGTGACACCCGATAGTGGGGACGGGATGTCACACTCACTATCTGGCAAATATAATATAGACTCGGGCTTGTATCCTAAACCATTCTTCTAATTTGAATTTGTCACTTTAGCTAAGGTACCTATGAGTTTGAGATTTAGACTTTTTTTGAGTTCAAACCTTAACTCTTTAGCCCTATTCTTCATGGGATTAAGGGACTCTTAAATTAAATCAAATTTAATTAAGTTTTTTTTTATCTTTTTTTTATCTATTTTGCTAAATATTTATTTTATTTGGATAAAAATCTTTATTTGTCTTCTTCTCCTGTGTTTGTATATATGTGTAAAATATTAAAACACCTTAATTATTTTCTCCTTCACAATTATAAAAAAATATCGTGAATATAATTTTTTATATAAATTAAGCAAGCATAAGTATTTAATTATTATCTTACATGGAAAGAGATGTATAATCAAGTTTTCACTTCGTCGATATTAGTGATGGGACAAGAACATAAAAAGAATATTTAGTCGATATTTGATCCATTGCCATTCCTAGTATCATTAGTTTTCTTTTTGTAAGTTCATGCACATAAGACATCATATTACTTAAGTAATAACGAAATTGGAAGAATAAGGTTGTTCTAATCAAATTTTTACTTATCAAAAATAAAAATGCCAGGGACTACTAAACTAGCTACTACATCAAATGGTATTTTGGGTATTTTTTTTTTTATAAATAAGAATAAATTAAATAAGAATATTGCCAAAACAGCTACAGCCTAAGGCTAGAACAAACCCCGAACCGCCAAAGCAAAGCAGGGATTAAAGCACAACAACCATCACCCGCTAGGATAAGAAAATTAAAACTAAAACAAATAGAAAAAGAAAAGAATTGAAGATATATATATCAACGAACAAAATAACAAAACCTACAACTAAAAACAAAAGCTAAAACAAGCCCCCAAAAGCAAAGATGCGATCGCTCAATGGGGAGAAACAATCTAGTCTCTTGGAAGCCGCCACACATGACGAAGAGCGTGACCTTAAAGAGACGACTTGAAATAGACAGTCGTCAAACGAGCCCACACTGTGAACTGAATCTAGTGAGCCAACTGAAGCGGATCTCTACTGATCTTGAAAGCACCTGTTGTTACGCTCCCTCCAAATGAAATACACTAAAGCATGAAGTGCCAACCTATTAGCCACCTACCAGAGGCTCTTACTATTCCATCTCGCAGCTGCCCACCACACACCAGTATTTCATTGATGCCAAGGCTAGCTAAATTTTTTCAATCTGCGAAAGAAAGACAACACCTCACAAGAATATGGGCACTCAAAAAACATGTGCCTATGACTTTCTGCATCTGCCCTACAAAGAAAATATCTATTTGGAAAAGACAAAAATAGGTTAATATGGTCAAGAGTAGATAAGTGCTCTCGAATCGCTAACCAAAGAATGAACAATGGGAGGGAATACTCACATACGACCAAACTAACTGACGTAGCGAAAGTTTTCTAATAACCCGTTGATTTGCTCACGAATACCGGATTATAGGACTCAATCAATAAATCGTTGATTCTAAAGAATACTGAATAAATTAAAGAGAATTAAGAGAAAATTTCAACAAAAACTTTATTGGAAATTTATCAATCGATCCAAAATCTCCTATAAACATAGAATTTATAGGCTATAATTTGGAAAACATCCAAAAATCCTAAATCTCGAATCTTACCAAAAAAAGCAAGATTGAGATTTTATTACAAAATTAAAAATCAGCATGAAATAAGGAAAATCTCTCAAAACGGCATATTAAAATTCACTCCTTAATGAAAGTTATTAGGGAATCAATTATTTTCTAAAATAGAAAAATTACTAATTTCGAGACTTAAACGAAAGAATTTGCCCAAAAAAGCATAGAATGCTAAGGCCATCTCATCACCCAAATCCCCTAAATCACACTTGTCATAAAATGCTAAGGGCATCTCATCCACATCACTAAACGATACCAAGGAACCTAAGGACGCTGACCCTAAAGGTCCTAGAAGGTGATCCTGTTCGGAAAAATCCCGTTCAAGTCTGGAAGCCAAAATGACTCATCACAACGAGGAAGATGAGGGAGGCTAGGAAAATGATTCCAAATAAGGTCTAAAGATGGAAAGAAAGTCTTCGGCTAGATCTAGGAACCATCCTCAATAACATCCGAGACCTTAGCCATAATAGAAATGCCTAATTGCCAAGGCAACTGGCGAGAGAAGCGATCAATGAGAACGCCTAAAGGGTGCCACTGGTCATGGCAAAGGAACGTGCTCCGACCATCCCCAATCTTCCACCCAAAATGGGATCTAAAAGCCCCCCTTAGTAAGAGCAGTTTTCACCAGTACTACAAACAGACATAAGGAACTCTAAGAAGTCAAAAACACGCCCCCTTAACCCTATAAGTATGCACCCATTTCACCCACATGGGCTTCCTATCCCCTACAAGCAAACTCCAAATAAGCTTGGAAACCACAGCTTGATTCCAAATATATATAGAGGCTTAAAACCCAGGCCTCCCCTGCTCTTTTGGGCAGCAAATCTCACGCCAAGCTACCTTAGCTCTATGGGGGTTTTCCTCATTGCCACTCCAAAGGAAATTACGAATAATCTGCTCAATCTCATAGATCACTCTTTTCGGGAGAATAAACATAGACGTCCAATACACATAGATGGTGGATAAAACAGACTGGCCTAGTTGCAGACGCCCCTCAAAGAAGAGCAACCTACTATGCCAGCCACAAGTCTTATTCTGAACTTTATCAATAATAGGCTAGCAAACCCCATAAGATAGCTTGGTGGATAGTAGAGGCATCCCCAGATATTTCATAAGCAGATCACCTCTACGAAAACCAGAGGCATTAAGAATATTCTCTCTCAAAGATTCATTCCTACAAGAGACAAAGCAATCACTCTTCAAAGGGTTAGCCTTGTGGCCAGATAAAGAAGCAAATCTCTCCAAGTAGGATTTTAAGATACTTACTGAAACAGGGTCACCATGGGAAAATAGGAGAATATCATCTGCAAACATGAGCATCACTATCTGAGTCTGCTCGCATTTCCAATGGAATTGAAAATTCGAGGACCTCGAGTAGTGGCTCACAATACCATTCAAGGTTTCATCACAAGAACAAAGAGATAAGGGGACAGGAGGTCCCCTTGTCTCAAATCCCGACCCCCATGGAAGAAGCTATTTAACTGACCGTTAATCTTAACAGAATAACGAGGCGTCGTAATAGACTTGCGGATCCAGCTATAGAATTGCGGGGGAAAATTCATTACTTGAAGCACCATCATGAGGAAATCTCATTCCACTAAGTCATAAGCTTTCGCTATATCCACCTTAAGCACACATCGGGGAGGGCCCTTATGGAGATGATATTGGAAAACCAACTCTTGGGTCAATAACACATTATCCCCGATTGAATTGCTTGGCACAAAGGCAAATTGAGAACCATCCACCAAGCCTAAGAGCATTGGTTTGACCCTATTAGCCAAAATCTTGGCGATAACTTTATACAAGACGTTACAATAAGAAATAGGTCTGAGTTGGGACGACACCTCAGGGTGGGGAACCTTAGGAATGAAACTGATAATTGTCGCATTCATTTTCCCTAGAAGGCGATCGGATGAGAAGAAGTTACGCACCGCCTCCACAACAACTAGACCCACAACCTCCCAAGCCTTCCTAAAGAACTTCACAGTGAACCCATCCGGCCTAAGGGCTTTGTCATCATCCATACAAAAGAAGGTGTTTTTAATCTCCTCAATCGAAACCTCCGCAATGAGCCCTTCTCACTGATCCCTTTCCAAACGCTTAATAATGAACGAGGCAATATCCTCTAACCACAGAGGAGCAAGACAAGCACTTTGACCTATAAGATTTTGGAAATAGGACATCATGATGCTCGCCACCTCCTTCTTGGAGTCCGCCATCGTGTCATCCTCTTTATGAAGGCTAATGATACCATTGTTGTTTCGTCGAGCCAACATAGATTGAAAGAAAAATCGAGAACATCGATCCCCCTCTGCAGACCACCGAATTCTAGCTCGAATGCGAAAATAATCAGATTCTTGAGCAATAGCCGCCGAATAATCCCTATTCAAATCATTAAACCTACGCATACCCGAAGATAGAGAGATGTTTCCACCTTTCATCTCCGAATTATTGCGACAAACATTAAAATCACCCAAGATGAGCCAAGGTCACTGGTAACCAACATCCTTACTTCCCTTAGAGAATTCCATAAATGAGCTTGGTCAGCTTCCTCGTTCCTAGCTTAAATAAAAGACAAGAATAAGGGATTTACAACGTCATAAGGACCAATCACTCTAACATGAATGAACTGGTGTGACTTGTTCAGAACAACCAAACTAACGGCCGATGAATCATGGCCAACCCAAATACGACCCCCATCAGACATATCATAGTTAAAATCCCACTTTCAATAGGGTATAACAGCTTGCGAGACTCCTTCAACCTGCCTTTCACAGACCCAAGACTCTAGAATAGCCACCAGAGACAATTTACTTTGAGAAATAAACGAACGAACCTCCCACTACTTATGGGCCTAATTCAACCATCTCAAATTCCATGCTACAATCTGTATCATAAACGTTCCTTATGGGTTGTGTCCGGACTCATGGACCCGTGCTGAATCTTCTCATGCTCTCGTTTCTTCCTCTTATCCCTCTTAGCTTGAGTTATTGTCCTCGTCTTGTTCGATTCTGAGCTCACACTCTTTACCCTATTAAACTCCAAGTCTTCATCATTCTCTCATTCGTGGACACTAGAGTCTCCCAAATCTTCCATATTATCTGTCTCTTCCTCCGACTCCTCGGGAGAGGGATCGCCATTGCTCTCCTTTAATAGAACACAAAATTTATTCTTATTTATCATATGAGTGTCAATATCCTTTGGGTCACAGAGAACTGTAGCAGGATGAGATTCTAGATCTTATGAAGCCTTTATCAAGGCATGATTAGGCTCAACGAGTGAAGTAGATGGACCTACTTCCTCACTCTTGTCAATCACCTTATCCTTCCCCTTTTTACCTTGCACGTTGACAAATCCATCATCCTGATGCCCCTGACTTCGAGACTCTGCATCATTAGGGTCAGGTTTAGGCTGTCTCGAGCATCGCGAATCTGGATGACCAAACACTTGGTAATGAGAGCATATCGAAGGTATCCACTAATACTCAATTGGAAGCTTGGAGATACATGGTTTTCTAGAAACTTCATCTATACCTTGATCAATGCCAATAAACTAAGGAAATTTAGATGACACACTCACCTCCACACACACCCTAGCGTAACCCAACCCAGCTAGACCTATCTTCTGTCATAGGATCCGCATGCAAAGGTCTTCCTATCTCACTTGCAATCATCGAATGGCCCCTAGTTTGATTTTATTTTTTCTTCAAGATTGCTCTTTTCAATTCAAAAGCTAGTCTTTTTGAAAAGAAAAATTATATATAACTATAAATCAAACTCTCACATAACAAAAAGCCTCGTTGGCTAACCACCATTCTCCTAGTAAAGTAAAATAAACAAAGTTAAATATGATTCCATAACTAAAGCCATTGTTGTTTAATTAGCACCAAAGGGTTGCAACTTGCAACTCAACCCATCACTAATTAAGGGGCCATTCAAAGATGCGAAGAGAGCTTATTCTGATCACATGAGATCTTCAACACAATCTCAAATAGTTCACTTTATGTCTACTTGAAGTATAAACTAATGTCTAGTGGTCCACTTCACCTATTTGATATTAGATCCTCAGATCCTCGATCGGCCAGATAGAACCTAGACAAGATCTTGCTTCCTCTATCTCGTAGTGCATAAAAGGGCACCTTCTTTGTAAACTAATACACCTTTCTCTCTATATATGTACCCATCCAGCCCACTTTCTCTCTTCACCAACAAACACTTAATCTCTCTCTCTCTCTCTCTCTCTCTCTCTGAATAATATTATGGGGGTTCCTCAAGATCTTCCCTCCTCTCTTGGCTGCGAACTGAGGATCATAAGAGCAAAAAACATTGAGCTCAAGCCCAACACACTGCTCTTTGTGAGATGCTATCTCTCTGCAGGCAACGGCAAGAGGGTTAGAGTAGACAGCAAAGAGATCTCTTCAAATTCCGACTCACTGTTCTTCAATCACTCCTTCTCCTTGGAGTGTTTGGCCTCCCAGGAGGCCACCCAAGCTCTCATCCGCCATGGAACCGTCGTTTTCGAACTCCGTAGGAGAAGCGCCACTCCGGTTCTTGGCAACATCTGCGGCTCACATCTCGTGGGCAGAGCCGAGGTTCCATGGAAAACCGTCTCCGAGGCCCCGGAGATGGAGATTGACGAGTGGGTGAGCTTGGTTTCTGATCGGAGACGCGTGCATAATCAAGATGTTAAGCCGCCCGCTCTGCAATTGTCAATGAAGGTTAAACTTCCGGTGGCGTTGCCGGGGAACAGGCGGCGCCGGAGGGTGGCAAAGTGGGATGATGATCACTATGAGTGTGGATGTAATGATGTTGGGTGCAATTGTGCAGATTATGATGTGTTTGCATTAGCTGCAGCCATGGAGGCCTTCTAGGGACTGTCTGGCCTAGATTAATTAATTTTGTTTCCTTTATTTTTTCATATATTGTTGCATCAATTGGACTTTTCAATTGTACATATGGTGAGGAACACTGATATGAGTCTTAATTAGAAAGCAATGAATCCAATCCTCAATCTAAGCATTTGTATACGAAAGGATTGCAATTTTATCCACTCTTGTAGGTATAAATTTAAGTTGATGATTGTTTTAAGGATCATATCATATATACTGTAAATATTTTTTTTCTTTGGTTTTGATGTGTTCTCAGCGATGCGATTCTCGAGTTTGAACTCATTTGAGATTTATTCTATTTACAAATTAAAGGAGGGCAAGGCTCAGTTCTTTGATAGAGTTTTCGATCGACGCTGACGTTTGTCATTACACTTGAAATCAAATAATACATATCAGTATGATATCTAATTTTTAGAAGATCATACTTTTATATATGCTTACTGTGGGATCGATGGTCATCACCTAAATGGTCATATCTTAATCCCTTAGGTGAACTCACCAGCATGCAAATATAATATAGACTTGGGCTTGGATCTCATACCATTCTTCTAATTTGAATGTCACTTTGGTTAGGGTACCTATAAGTTTGAGATTTAGGCTTATTCTGAATTCAAACCTGAACTCTTTAGCCCTAATTTTCATGGGATTAACGAACTCTTAAATTAAATGAAATTTAATTAAGTTTTTTTTTTTTTTATCTTTCTTGATCTATTTTGCTAAATATTTATTTCATTTAAATCTTTATTTATCTTCTTCTCGTGTGTGTGCGTGTGTGTTTATATATATGCGTAAAATATGAAAACACCTTAATTATTTTCTCTTTCACAATTATAAAAAAATATTGTGAAAATAACTTTTTATATAAATTAAGCAAGTATAAGTATTTAATTATTATCTTACATGGGAAGAGATGTATAATCAAGTTTTTACTTTGTCAATATTAGTGATGGGCAAGAATATAGGAATATCTAGTCCATATTTGAGATTTAAACTTATTTTGAATTCAAACCTTAACTCTTTAGCCCTAATCTTCATAGGATTAACTGACTCTTAAATTAAATCAAATTTAATTAAGTTTTTCTTTATTTTTCTTTATCTATTTTGCTAAATATTTATTTCATTTAGATAAAAATCTTTATTTGTCTTCTTCTCGTGTGTGTGTGTGTGTGTGTTTGTATATATGTGTAAAATTTTAAAACACCTTAATTATTTTCTCTTTCACAATTATAAAAAAATATTGTGAAAATAATTTTTTATATAAATTAAACAAGTATAAGTATTTAATTTTTATCTTACATGGGAAGAGATATGTATAATAAGTTTTCACTTTGTCGATATTAGTGATGGGACAAGAACATAGAAAGATTATCTAGTCGATGTTTGATCCATTGCCATTCCTAGTATCATTAGTTTTTTTATGTAAATTCATGCACCATATGACAACATATTACTTAAGTAATAACGAAATTGGAGATAGGTCTTACAACCTTGAAGTATAAGACTGTTCTAATCAAATTTTTACTTATCAAAAATAAAAGTTGCCAAGGACTAATTAAACTGGCTACTACATCAAATGGTATTTTGGGTATTTTCAAGATTGCTCCTTTCAATTCAAAAAGTAGTCTTTTTGAAAAGAAAAATTATATATAACTATAAATCAAACTCTCACATAACAAAAAGCTTGGTTGCCCAGCCACCATTCTTCTAGTAAAGTAAAATAAACAAAGTTAAATATGGTTCCATAACTAAAGCCACTGTTGTTTAATTAGGCACCAAAAGGTTGCAACTTGCAACTCAACCCATCACTAATTAAGGGGCCATTCAAGGATGCGAAGAGAGCTTATTCTGATCACATGAGATCTTCAACACAATCTGAAATAGTTCACTTTATGTCTACTTGAAGTATAAACTAATGTCTAGTGGTCCACTTCACCTATTTGATATTAGATCCTCAGATCCTCGATCGGCCAGATAGAACCTAGACAAGATCTTGCTTCCTCTATCTCGTAGTGCATAAAAGGGCACCTTCTTTGTAAACTAATACACCTTTCTCTCTATATATGTACCCATCCAGCCCACTTTCTCTCTTCACCAACAAACACTTAATCTCTCTCCCTCTCTCTCTGTGAATAATATTATGGGGGCTCCTCAAGATCTTCCCTCCTCTCTTGGCTGCGAACTGAGGATCATAAGAGCCAAAAACATTGAGCTCAAGCCCAACACACTGCTCTTTGTGAGATGCTATCTCTCTGCAGGCAACGGCAAGAGGGTTAGAGTAGACAGCAAAGAGATCTCTTCAAATTCCGACTCGCTGTTCTTCAACCACTCCTTCTCCTTGGAGTGTTTGGCCTCCCAGGAGGCCACCCAAGCTCTCATCCGCCATGGAACAGTCGTTTTCGAGCTCCGTCGAAGAAGCGCCACTCCAGTTCTTGGCAACTTCTGCGGCTCACATCTCGTGGGCAGAGCCGAGGTTCCATGGAAAACCGTCTCCGAGGCCCCGGAGATGGAGATTGACGAGTGGGTGAGCTTTGTTTCTGATCGGAGACGCGTGCATCATCAAGATGTTGAGCCGCCCGCTCTGCAAGTGTCAATGAAGGTTAAACTTCCGGTGGCGTCGCCGGGGAGCAGGCGGCGCCGGAGGGTGGCAAAGTGGGATGATGATCACTATGAGTGTGGATGTAATGATGTTGGGTGCAATTGTGCAGATTATGATATGTTTGCATTAGCTGCAGCCATGGAGGCCTTCTAGGGCCTGTCTGGCCTAGAAAAATTAATTTTGTTCCCTTTATTTTTTCATATATTGTTGCATCAATTGGACTTTTCAATTGTACATATGGTGAGGAACATTATGATGATATGAGTCTTAATAAGAAAGGAATGAATCCAATCCTCAATCTTAAGCATTCGTATCTGTAAGGATTGCAATTTTGTAATATATATATATCGCAGTTAGTTGTCTTCTATTCCATTTCCCACATCGGACGAATAGCGCAAGAGAGTAAAGAAGCATTTGTATAAAAAGGAGGGCCGGGCAACATACAAAGCATACCTTTCTCGGCCTTTTGGCTAAGATCAAGTGTAGTATCTGTTCTTATCAGTTTAATATCTGATACGTGGGCCATCGGCCCACACGATATTAAATTAATTTCTCCTGGGGGATGGTCCATTAAGGTAGCTTGCTTCCTGGGCCTTCGCACGTCGCCCTGGCCTTGCACTGCTTCCCGGGCCTGGCGTACCCCATCCAATTCTAGTGTGAAGTTGAAGTCCGGTTTATACATTTTAATGTCCGTTCGTTTTATACAGAAATTACAATTAGTAACTACGTAATTTTATAGGATTAATTGGTGAAGTAATTATAACTGAGATTATATAAAGGTTTAGGTTCTTAGTTTTGACGTAAGTTTGTGGGTGGCACTTCTGCCTGGCCGCCTACACCATCTATGGATTTGATGTCTACTTTTAATTTTGGGATTATTCTGCTCCGTCCCAAGTTTAATGATTGGGTCATCAAGGAGTTATGTCTTTGCTCAGTCTTCCTATCTCCCTTCTCGATGATTGCTGCCTTGTCTCGCTGCCATTTTCTTGCTATCGCAGTAGAAAATGGCAACGAGACGAAGGAACAGTGGTGGTGGTCGTGCAGCTATGGAAGATGGGAGAAAGGAGATGATTGTGCAGTGACATCCTATTATTTTGAGGAGGGTATTTTAATGTTTTTGATCCTATTCGGTAAGTATCGAGCCTTTTTGGCCTTGTAATAGAACTCTTAATTTTGATAATAGTCTTATTATTTTATTAATTTTTTTACAATCCGTGAATATCTAATAATCTTAAATAAATGATTTATTTATATTAAAGGAAAGAAATAATAAAGTAATAACGTGAATAGCTAAGATCTTATGTTTGTTTTTATATTTGCCTTAATAACGTGTTCCTATCTCATAGAGTTGCGTATTAAAAAATAAGAAGCTAATTGTTGATTTGATTAAGATACTACACAAAAAATATTTATTTTGTACATTCATTGAGGACTATTCATGTCTCTTATATTAAAAATTATAAATGGATGAAATAGAAGATTATTTCTCCTCCCTAAGAGATAAAATGATAAAAAAAAAATAATGAAAATATTTTATAGATAGCAGGAGCCCTTTTAGTCTTTTTCCAAATTAGAGTATATATTCATATAGGAAAGGATTCCAAAAATCTTTCTATTCCATTATTAATTAGTCTCTCAAATGAAAAAAAAAAAAAAATCTATTTTCATCTAATTTCATTCCATCAAATTTTACTATTTTTCATCTGACCAAAGTACACCTTAAAATAAAGCTGGTCACTAGGGCACAATTATGGCGGGCCTCCTTCACGGGCCTTGGCCCACTAACAAAGCCCACTTGTACGGACCCAGGCAACGATCTTCTTCCCTTGGACGATGCCCCCGCTCCCTCGCTGTTCTCTTCTCTCTACTGTAATTGGACTCAGCAGCGAGCGCGAGAGAGCATCGAAAAAGCAGTGAAATGGGAGGCAAAGGCAGGGCTCGCACTCAGCGGAAACACTTCCGGCAGAGTAGAGAGAATGTTTGGAAACGAAGCAGATCCGATTCTCAACCGGAAACCGCCAATCTCAACCACGCCGATGATGCCAACACCACCAATCCTACTTGGGAGCCATTCGCCACTCAAAACCCAGCCTTCGACGAGTATTACAAGGTACAGGAGCCCGAGAAAATTGCACTTATTAATTCATATTTGTTATATGTATGTGTTGGTTGATGTGTTATGGTGAAATCATAGGAGCAAGGGATTGTGTCCCCTGACGAGTGGGACCTGTTCATTGAAGTTCTTCGAAGGCCATTGCCTGCCGCCTTCAGAATCAATTCCAGGTCTTTCTTTTTCTTTCTTGGTTTCACTACGAATTATACGTTTGACGCGCTCAGTTGAACAGTTTCTCTTTTGGATGCTCAAGCATTCCAGAACCACCATGTAGGGAATTTGATTTGTTGTATCTTGGAGGTGTCAATGTTTAATTTTTTATTATTCTACAAGATGTTGTTTGTGCAACTGGGGATTACATGCTAAAGAAATGGTTAATTTGTTTGGGATGAAAGTTAGACATGATGAACATCTCATATTTTGATAAATTTCCCTTAGCAAAATTACCTGATGGTTTGAAAGTCAAGTTCTTTTCTCAAATTGTTCAGTTTCTATTTATATTAGTGTCAGAACTAAGTCTTCTTTCACTAAGAGAAAAGTATCCAAGCTTATTCCGATTGATCTATTTTGTTTATTGTTTACAGTAGCCAGTTTTGTGGGGACATTAGATCGCAGTTAGAGAATGACTTTGTGAATTGTCTTCAAGCTGAGGTTGACAAATTGAATTCTTCCTTCTGTTATTGTGAATATTCTGATAACAAACCAGCTTTCTTCATTTTTCTTTCAATTTCTGCAATTAATTTATTTTCTTTATGCTTGTAAAAGGCTGCTGATGGGAGTGAAGTGGAGGGAATTAGGTCAATACCTTGGTACCCTGAGAATCTTGCTTGGCAGTCAAATTTTTCTCGCATGCAGCTGAGAAAGAATCAAACCCTTCAAAGGTAGAGATGATTGGTGCAATAACTTTTTGTGCTTACCATCCACATGTGAATGAACATGCATAGGGATATTAAATGTAGAAGTATGAATCTAGCTCCTTCTAGGGCATGGAATGTTTGGTGCTGCTGATAGCCATGTATGAAGGGGAGATATGAAATATTAGTTTCTTGTTTTCTGATGACCTACTAACATTCACTCTCACATGATAGTGATGGTGTAGAAATGGCCCATTCTCAAACTTGACCTAATGAATTTCAACAGAATGTTATTTTGGGCATGTGATTATCATAATCTGATTCTTATGAAGTTTGGGCATTTGTGGTTCTTCATGCAACCTGTTCAGAAATTTAAGATTATGCAACTATATGTTTATCTGGTCAATGCAGTAAAGGACGATACATTATGCTATGCTCTATTGATTCCATTCCCACAGTCTAGATGGTTACCATGCACTTTTATGTGGTTCCTTACCTGCAGCATTACGTGAATGCTACATAGTAGAAAATTTTTACACTCACCTCAACTAATTCCAACTCAATGCACATGAGGCTACATTCTCTGGTACAAAATTTCCATCTTTTTTCTTCTTCTTCTTCTTTTTTTTTTTTTTTTGTTTTGTTTTCGTTTGTGTTTTTCACAAGTAAATTAGATCTATAAAGCAGCACCGTCAGGGGGAAAATCCTGGTTCAAAATTGCTATTTCAGGGACTATATCTCTACATGTTTGACTTTGTATTATATTCTTTTCCATCTGTTTGCATGCCTCAGCTTCCCACCATTAAGCTTTGATAGTTAAACCCAAAAATAGTGGTTCTTATCTCATCAAAACATGGTTTACTTTATCATAATAACATAATGTACTTTTAAAAGAAATGTTGCATAATGTGTTCATCTTGGATATTATTATTGGTGGAGAGCCCTAATTGAGGTTTCATGGAAAGGCATGCATTTTCTTATAATGCATATAGACACACATGTATATATGTATATATATATATATATATATATCTGCATGTTGTAGATAATTTTTAACTGTACAGTAATGCAGTGTAGTCAAAGGCGCTCCTGGCTCGCCTAGGCGCTTGGGCGACACAAGGCGTGGGGAAGCGCCTCGCCTACTGCTACATGAGGCTCCTTCACTCAGGTGCTTGCCTAGGCAAGTGCCTCTGCTGAGGCGTCAAGTGCTGCAAGCTCTCACCTAGACTGTAATGAATCAAAATCAAAAGAACAATTGTAGGAAAGTGCCATCTGTGTAAGGAATGCGAAAGGTCTCCCAGTGTAATAGGAAGAGTAAAATGAAGAGGAAAATGATAAAACAAAGAAGAAAAGCAAATAGGCCTGGCTCCTCCTTGTGTTGTATGCTATTGATGTTGCCTTTTGTCACTGTTGCACTGCTTCTCAGTTAGTGTAACTTTTCATAGTCTGCTCACTGTTCCTCGACAGCCACAATTTTGTTCTATGATATATATTTGTTTTATACTTTTAGTCAATACTTAGTTAATGTTTGCAACGAAAGAGTTATATATGTTTGCTTCAACTGGAAGCCTGTAAGAGTGTAATCTATAACTTCATATATAATATTGTTTGTCTGTTAATATTATATATTTTATAACTTTATACCAATTATAGAATAACTTATATTTTGTGTGTTAATATTTATATTATATTGTATGTTTGTTTGCTTCCCCATAAGTATTTAAGATTGTTTATTATTTGCTATATGTATACTATAAGTTTGTGTGTTAATATTTGTATTACATTGTGTTAACTTTAGGACTCTTAGATTATACCCTTAGGCAAGAAAAACCCTCTCATAAGCCCTCTCCAACACTCACGAATGCAATGGAAATATAAGAACAAGAAAAATAAACAACAAAAACAGAAATTAACAGAATTTAAAAGGAACAAACACACCACACAAGAAGACCAAGAATTATACTGGTTCAGGCCAATATTTGGCCCTACATCCAGTCGCCCTAGGCGCACAACAATCTACTAGAAACCAGCAAATCAAACGCAGTACACAGTCCCAACAATCCCTCTTTCCAGCGCTCCCAAGTACAACCTTCCCCAAGAGATTACACAAGATCGCTCCAAGATCAACTCTCACAATCTCTCTCTCTTTTTCACTGCACTCTAGCGCTCAAGGGATTCTCAATAATCAGAATGAATTGGATGCCCGAGACTTGTGCCTTTCTCCTCTATTTATAGAGGTTTGGGGCGCCGGCTATGAGGGTTTATTTTAAACCTATACAAAAGTCTAAAATGCCCCTTATAATGTACATAAGAAAAAACATCCTACACTACTTAGTCTCTCGAGCGAACTCCTTCACGGGACTGCATGCATCCTTTCTTCTAGATCCAATTTGACTCTATGCAAAACTCTAACACATTGTATGTTTGTGTCACATTCCTAGGGTTAGCTAGGATTGTGATAGGAATTAGGAGAGAAATCAGAATTGTAGGAAGGGGGAAATCAGTAGAGAGAGAGAGAGATATTAAGAGAAAGGGGGGAGAAACAAGACGGAGATTGGAGAGAAATCTTAGAGAGAGAAATGAGAGTTTCTTTCATTCAATTCAAGCATATTTCTCTCCTCTTACAATTGGCCTTTTTATAGGCATAATAACTAGCTACTTAACTAATTTCTAACAGCATCCTAACAGCACCCATGTGCTTCTAACAACTTGTAAAAATATACTAACAAACCATTACAACCCTATTACAATGATACCCTTCAATTATTCCTTGGGTCATGCCAGTTTGTTTGCTTCCCTGTAAATATTTAAGATTGTTTATTATTTGTTATATAACTTATAGTTTGTGTGTTAATGTTATGTATTATATTGTCTGATTATCTTTTTCATATTAAGCACATTGTTATTATTTTTTTTAAATTTAGCACCTAGTGCCTAAAGGGGGGAGCCTTTCACCCTTGACTATCTGCAGTAATGGATCGTGCCAAATGGAGATGGACGAGCACCACCTACAATATGTAGTGCTGAAAACGATCTCACTGTGTCAAACAAGTTTGTGACTCAAAAACTACCTTATGATAAGTAACAAGTTTGTTGTGCAGGACTCATCCTCGTACTTTTTGTTAGCAATTAAGGGTTCTAATCTTGTTCCCAATTTCAGACAAGACTCGATCAATTGATTGATTGATTTAATTGATGGGTAATTGATTGGTTGTATATATTTTCTAAAATGAGAGTTGTATCTTCTAGATCTAGATTAGTATATCTTTGATTGATTTGTTGTATCCTAAATTTGTATAGTTTCCTAATCTAGGTTTAGAAATCTTTCCTTAAGCAGTTTGTAGCAACTTCCTAATCTTGTAAGGAAGTCTGTATGAATTGAGTTCCTTGGGTAAGAGATAAATAAGATTGAAGAGAAGCATTTTTCCTATTTTTCTTAACATGGTATCAAAGCCCTAGGATTCCTCAACAGATTCCTTGGGACGATTGCTGCTTATCTCTTTCAATCTTCTCTCCATTAGTATTATTTTCTTCTTCCACCCAACCTTCGTGGAGCATGTCTACCATTCAAGATCCTTCACCCGATTCAGCATCCAGCCATACCTCAAAGATTCTAGTCATTGGAACTCAAAATGGAGGCTCCAGGGGGGAGTTGCAGAATCTTCAGACAGCTTACCGCTTGAATGGTAAGAACTATCTGAAGTGGTCACAACTGATCAGAACCTTCCTTAAAGGAAAGGGGAAGCTTGACCATCTGTTGGGAACTGGCCCAAAGGAGAGTGATCCAACGTTTGGAGCATGGGATGAAGAAGACTCGTTGGTGATGTCCTAACTCTGGAATTCCATGATTCTAGAAATCAGTGACACTGTCATGTTCTTGACAACAACCAAGGACATATGGGAGGCCATAAAGCTGACTTATTCAAAGGTCAAGGATGCGGCCCAAATCTATGACATACGAGCAAGGGTGGCAGCAACCAAGCAAGATACGAAAACTGTTACCGAGTATGCAAATTTGCTGTAGATTCTGTGGCAAGAACTTGACCACTGCCAATGTCTAGAGGCGAAGTGCAGTGAGGATGCTGCACTACATAAGAGATTTATTGAAAAGGAGCGAACATATGATTTTTTAGCCGGGCTCAACATAGAATTTGATACAGTCAGAGTGCAAATCCTTGGCAAGGAAGACATCCCTTCCTTGAATGAGGTAATCTCTCTAATACGAGCAGAAGAAGGGAGAAGGGGTGTAATGCTGGAACCTATTTCGAATGAGAGCTCGGCCTTAGTGTCCTTAAAAGCTCACTATCAAAGCAGAGGACCTAGAGATGAGAAGAAACCCACAGATAGGGATTCCCTATGGTGTACCTATTGTAAAAAGCCTAGGCACACCATAGAGAAGTGTTGGAAGTTTCATGGAAAGCCACCCAAAGGAGGACCAGCAAGAAGCCAAGTGCAGGGACAGGCTTATATGGCAGGCAGCAGTCAACAATCTGAAACGAGGGATTTAGAATAGGGAGGGGAGATTTTTGAACTCAACAAGACAGAAATCGAAAGGCTGAGGAGTTTATTGGGGTCCCTAGACAAGAAGGCAAAAAAAGGTACCTGCTCTCTTGCCCTCACAGGTACTTCTTCCTTATCTTTTTCCCTACATGCTTTAGAAAATCTGCACCAGAATTATTGGATCCTAGACTCTGGTGCTTCGGACCATATGACTTCCTATCCACACTTGTTCATTTCCTATAGCCCATGTTCTAGCTCAAGAAAAATCACAATGGAAGATGGCTCTCTTACCACTGTTGCCGGCCAAGGAGATGTTCTCCTCCATGAGCACCTAACCCTAAAAAATGTTCTTCATGTCCCTAAGTTGTTTGCTAATCTCATATCTATCCAAAAACTCATTGAAGATACTAATTGCAGTGTATTTTTCCATTCTAATGTCTGTGAGATATAGGAACAAGGCAAGAAGAGGATGATTGGGCTTGCTAGGGCTAGGGAAGGACTTTACTACCTTGAGTAACCAGGTGGACAGGATAAGAAGCAGTCTCTTCCTCTTATGTCATGCCTAGCTCAATCCAATAAAGATAAGATGTGGTTAGAACACTATAGGCTTGGTCATCCTTCTTTTCTCACCCTCAAATTAATGTTTCCTGATTTAGCCAAAGGTCTTGAGTTTAAACAATTTAGTTGTGCTATGTGTGAACTTACAAAACATAAACGAGTATCTTTTCCTCTATCCAATAAAAGGACCGAATCTCCATTTTCTCTAATTCATAGTGACATTTGGGGTCCATCAAATGTTCCCAATATTTCTGAGGCAAGATGGTTTGTTATTTTTGTGGATGATTGTATTAGGGTAGTTTGGTTGTATTTGCTGAAATTAAAATCAGAAGTAAGCCATGTGTTTCCTACATTTTATACCATGATCAAAACTCAGTTTGGAGTAGGAATAAAATGGTTTAGATCTGACAATGCTAGAGATTTTTTCAACCTATCTTTATCTGATTTCTTTCAGCAACAAGGGATAATCCATGAGTTCTCTTGTCCCTACACTCCTCAACATAATGGAGTGGTCGAGAGAAAAAATGGCCACCTTATAGTTGTCATTCGAGCCCTTCTCTTTCACCATAATGTATCAAAACATTATTGGGGAGAAGCAGCTCTAACAGCCACTTCCCTCATCAATAGACTCCCATCCAAAACCTTAGAATCTCATAGCCCAATTCAATTGTTAACTAACCATTTTCCTGATTTTCATGTGGCTAGTAGCTGGCAGCCTAAGATATTCGGGTGCACAGCTTATGTTCATGTTCCTACAGTTAATAGAGGGAAGCTAGATCCTCGTGCATTAAAATGTGTGTTTACTAGATATTCCTTTACACAAAAAGGTTATAGGTGTTATCACCCTCCTTCAAAGAAATTTTTTGTATCTGCAAATGTGACCTTTGCTGAGAATGAATCTTACTTCAAAGCCTCCAGTACTCCAGAACAAAATCTAACCGTAACTAGCGAGACTTCTCCTTTATCTCTTTCTGATCATGATCTGTCACCCTCTGAACCCATCTTCTAATCTAAAGGATTCAATAGGAGTGTCATCCGAGGAGGCGTTATCATCTACTCTTCGTCCATTATAGGTCTATTCAAGGAGGAAGAAACCTGAATCTAACCATGTGCAAGCTCCAGCATCCCCTACAAGTCCTGCCAGTCTTGAAATATCCACAGGCAGAAAAGACACTGACAATTCTACCACTATTTCAGAGCCATCTCTAGGTGTCTCCTCAACTGATACTCTTGATAATAGCCTTGTGACAGATATTGAATCCACACCCAAAACAGATACATATGATCTAAATTGGCCTATTGCACTTAGAAAAGGAACCAGAACCTGCACTAAACATCCTTTGCATCTATTTCTTTCCTTTTCTAAGATGTCATCTGCCCACAAAGCCTTCCTTACTAGCCTACACACTATTCCTATCCCACGCAATTTTTCTGAAGCTATAGGGAATAGGAATTGGAAGGATGCCATGGAGGCTGAAATGGCAGCCCTAAAAAAAAAATCAGACCTGGGATTTGGTGGAATTACCCAAAGGAAAACATCTGGTAGGTTATAAATGGGTATATACTGTGAAATATAAATCTGATGGGTCTATAGATCGGTACAGGGCAAGATTAGTTGCCAAGGGATACACACAAGTGTATGGGGTGGATTATTTGGACACATTTCCACCTGTGGCAAAGCTGAATACAGTTAGGGTTCTTCTTTCCTTGGCTGCTAACCTAGACTGGCCACTGCATCAATTTGATGTTAAAAACACATTTTTACATAGGAATCTAGAAGAAGAGGTGTATATGGAAATACCACCAAGTTATGGGACAAAAGAACCGGTTGTATGCAAACTAAGAAAAGCCTTATATGGGCTGAAGTAGTCCCCACGGGCTTGGTTTGGAAGATTTACAGGTTTCATGCTTAACATGGGGTATAGGCAAAGCCAAGGAGACCATACACTTTTTATACACCACTCAGCTACAGGGGGAGTAACAGTGCTTATTGTGTATGTGGATGATATTATTGTTACTGAAAATAATGAGGAAGGTATGACAAAATTAAAGGAGTGTCTAGTGAAGGAATTCGAGATTAAAGATTTGAGAAGATTAAAATATTTTTTAGGAATAGAGGTGGCTCATTCAAAGGATGGCATATTCATTTCCTAACAAAAATATATAGTGGATCTCCTGAATGAAACTGGATTGCTTAGCTGCAAGGCAGTTGAAACTCCTATTGACCCGAATCATAAACTAGGAGAAGCTTTAGAAGATAATATGGTTGACAAAGGAACTTATCAGAGGTTAGTTGGAAAGTTGATATATCTAGCCCATACTTAGCCTGATATAGCCTATGCTATAGGGGTGGTAAGTCAATTTATGCACAATCTGAAAGAAAGCCATCTTAAAGCTGTGTACAGGATACTTCATTATTTGAAGGGAGCACCTGGGAAAGGCATTCTATTCAAGAAAGGAGAAGCCAGGACACTAGAAGCATACACAGATGTTGACTATGCAGGATCTGTTGAAGATAGAAGATGAACTTCTGGCTATTGTACCATGTTGGGAGGTAATTTGGTGACATGGAGAAGCAAGAAACAAAATGTGGTTACTAGGTCAAGTGCTGAAGCAGAATTTCGGTCCATGGCCCTAGGTATGTGTGAATTATTGTGGCTAAAAATTTTGCTAAATGATCTCAAGGTTGAATGGACTGCATCTATGAAGCTCTATTGTGGTAACAAGTCAGCAATTAGTATCGCTCATAACCCAGTTTAACACAATCGAACGAAGCATGTTGAAGTGGACAGACATTTTATAAAAGAAAAATTGGATAGTGGTTTGATATGCACACCATACATTTCATCACACAATCAGTTAGCAGATGTGCTAACCAAGGGCCTGCCTGCAGCCGTGTTTAGAAGGATGACAAGCAAGATTGGTATGCATGATATCCATAACCAATCTTGAGGGGGAGTGTCAGCAATTAAGGGTTCTGATCTTGTTCCCAATTTTAGACAAGACTCAATCAATTGATTGATTGATTTAATTGATGGGTAATTGATTGATTGTATATATTTTCTAAAATGAGAGCTGTATCTTTTAGATCTAGATTAGTATATCTTTGATTGATTTTTTGTATCCTAAATTTGTATAGTTTCCTAATCTAGGTTTAGAAATCTTTCCTTAACCAGTTTTTAGCAACTTCCTAATCTTGTAAGTTTGTATAAATTGAGTTCCTCATGTAAGAGATGAATAAGATTGAAGAGAAGCATTTTTTTTATTTTTCTTAACACTTTTTACAATTCCTTAACTGTGCTTACACCCTGAGGAGTAGGGATGGGACCATCAAATCATTTTTTTGCATCCACACTTAAATTTTGGGGTTGTGGCATAATGGCCTAGGATGGAAGTTTTTTGTTGGATGTCTTCTAGCCAGTTTGATTAGGAAAGGGAGATGTTGTCATTATCTGAATCAGCTACTCATCTTATCTAAAATGCCTCTCTTTATCATTTAAAGTACCATCATTGGGCTCTTCTTATTTTTTATAAGGCTTTGTTCATAACCTTAATTCCATCCTTCATAAATTGGAGGCCTTACTAATACAAAGATATCGTGCTTTCCCTGTTGTATGCTCAAGCGGCTTCACCCTCACTAGTCTTCATCAGTCCTCTTTGTGTGTTTGTCTATTGATTGGCTTCTTAATGACCCACCCACCTGCCATGACCCTACGAGCAATAAAGGGGTATTATTGTAATAGGGTAGAATAGTTTGTTTTGGATATTTTAACAATTAGTTAGGAGCACATGGCTACATGTGCAAGGCTATTAGGAGACAAATATGCCTATATAAGGCTACTGTAAATAGATAGAATTCTCATGTTGAATGATAATTGAAATTTCAATCTCTCTCTCTCTCCACTGCTCTATCCCTTCTCTCCCTAATTCTATTCTATCTCTCCCTTCGAATTCTGCTCTCTCTCCTGTGAACTCTTCTCACTTTCCTTTCTAACCTTAATCAAATCCTAGGGTTGTGACAATTGGTATCAGAGCAGTCATTCCTTGACTGTGAGTTCTAAAATTCAGTAGTCGTCCGATCCTATTTTGAAGTAAGCAAGCCGATTTGAAGTAGAACATACAATTCTCGGCTGAAGGCGAAGAAGAATTCCAAAAACAATTTCATAGGCGTTGTAATTCAAGCAATTATCTAAACGTTGTTCAGAGTCGATTACAGAAGCCGGTAGTAGTCAGGTGAGTTCAAGCAGTGATCAACAACTCTCGGAACCTATCTAGGTCGCTGCACATGGGCAAGATGAGCGTGGGCAAGAAAGCTCTATGATCGACGACGGTGATTGGCGAGACTAGTAGAAGATCCACGAACGAATAGACAATTGAAGATCCACCGAACTTGAGCCCATCATCGATTAGTACAGAGGAGTGTACGCGATTGGAGTGGGTCGATAGGCGAGCATACTTGAAGCGTCGCAAACAAACAACGCTTGCAATTGGTGAGGAAGTCCGTCGAAGACGGTTGGGTGAGACAAAGGTGTTGATTCTGGCGAGAAAGGAAGGCGCAAAGTGGAAGGAGGTTTGGGGGTAGTCGTTGAATCTCAGCAATCGCACACAAAGCTTGGGCAATCTTGAATCCGTTGTAATCTTGTGTGGAGAGCGATCAGTGCAAAAGGCTGTCGGCTCGCAGCTAAAACCCCAATCTTGTTCAGAATTGAAGGCAAGCAAGCCAAGAGGATTCACAATTGGAGCCTGTGGACGGTGATTGGGTGGCGACCGGTGCAAGGAGGAATTGGACTTGGATTGATCGAGTAGTGATTTCGACGGAATCAACGAGTTCCAGCATTCCAGTAAGTCTGTGTGGGCTCTCGACGGAGGATTAATTCCTGGCGTTCGTTATTTCAGTAGATTTGAGTTGGAGTATTGAAGACAAGTCCGCCGTGACTCTCGGTCGCGAAATTCAGGAAGCATGACTTGCATCAAAGTCGTGCAACGTGCCGAGTGGCGCCGACTAGATCCAAGTCGTCGTGTGTGTGTGATAAAGGCAAGCAAACCCAAGCAATCTTGGTGTTGCTCCTTAGTAGCGGATCTCAGCCACTGCCCAGCTTCCAAGTCCTCTTACTGCCACTGAATTCTGTGGGGTCTCAGCTAAATTATAAGAGGCTAAAGTCCAAGATTGCAAGACCGATTGGGTGGTAGGAGGTGGACGAACAGTTTTGGCCCAGATTGAGAAGGCTTAAGGTGACTTGTCCATGGCTCCGATGAAGGGATTGAGCAACAAATCAGTGAAGAGGAATTCCGCAGGCGATAATTCTAATCAAATCCTAGGCTGCTAGTAAGGTAAGCAAAGGGTAATTTCAACTTTGAATTGGTTAACTTTGTTTAAATTGGAGAGGTAAAGAAGAACAGTATGTATATAGCTCATTGGTCTTCAAGGTATGTTGATTGTGAAAAATCAACTAAGGGGAGCAGTGCACGTATGAGACCATTGGAGCCTCAATTGCAGCAGAAGAATGCTTTATTTTTAGTTGGAATGGAGCCCCAATGGCAGCCAAAGAAGGCTGCATTTTCAGGTGGCAGCAACGGGTATGAGGAGCAGTGTAGCCAGAAGAATCAAACATGGGAAAAGAAAATGGATAATTAGTTCAATGAAGGCGCAAGGAAGCAAGCAGTGGGATTCATAAAGAGTGCGAGGAATTTTGTCGTATGTTTCGCAAGAAGCTGCAGGAGTTTGCGATGATATTAATCAAGAAGTACCATTACAACTTCCCCGATGAATACTTCGATGATTATCGCAGGAGTTTTAACAAAGAGGAATTCTTAAAAATAGAGCAGCCGGAAGAGAAGTGCAACATTAGAAATGATATTAAAGGTGAATGGCATTATCCAAAGGGAATCTGTAATGAACAGGTTGATAGGGCAACAAAGGCAAAAAGAGAGTTAGAGGAACACTCTGATTCCTTTGGAAAGGAGGTTGTTGATGAGGTTGATCCAGAGGATAATCTTGGAAGTCCAAAACAAGAGATGCTTGAAACATTCAATCAATTGACAGGAATGACAAGAGACACTAAGGAATTTCTTGAATTAAAGAGGGATTCAGCTGCAGTGATTGAGAAGTTAGAAGAAAAAATAATACCCTAAGATGCACCTATTGAAAGGCTACAAGGAAATAATAGGGAAGCAATTGATGAAGTGGTAGAGGAAGCCAAAGCCAAGTCGTTACTCTCAGTGCCTAGTGCATGGGTGAAAGGATTTGGTGGTGTTCCAGATCAGAAGTTTGTGGGAAATGGAACAGCATTGGATCAGCCAAATTCAACTAAAGGACCAGCCATTGATGCGGATGATGGTGCTGAAGCCTTTCCTTGGATTTTGGACTTATCAAAATCTAAGGAACAATCAAATTTGGAACAAAATATGGATTTGACTTGGGTTAAAATAGGCAACGAGAAGGTGAAGATAGCACTAGCTAGAGGAAAACTAAGGGATATAGCTGAAGGAGTCGAAAGGTTTGCTGAAGAAAACAAAACTATCGTTGTTGTGTTGGTTTTTGCTCCTATTGAAAAATTCAAATTGCTGTCTACTGCCAGGTGGGATGAACCAATGGCTGATTGTGCTCTTAAAATGGAGACCAATCTTGATTGGACAGCTATTGTAGAAGATTGGGAACGCAATACTGATGTTGTTGGGTTTTATTTTCTAGACCTTGCCTCAAATTATGTGCTGCCAGACTCACTTGTGAAATGGATTGAAGGTGGTAGAAAGCCTATCTATATTGGCTTTGGCAGCCTTCCTATTCTGGAACCTGACGAAATGACCCAGACAATTGCCCAAGCTCCCGAAATAACTGATCAAAGGGGCATCGTTAGCAAAGGCTGGGGGAGCCTGGGGAACTTGGTAAAACCAAAAGACTTTATATACTTGGTGGATAATTGCTCTCATGACTGGTTATTCTTTCAATGTGCAGTTCTGGCGCACCATGGAGGTGCAGGAACAACCGCTACTGGTACTAAACTTGAACTCTATCAGGTTGCCCTAGAGATTGATCTTGGACGCTTAAGAACGAGGGAGAAGAAAAGGCCTAGAAGTAGAAAGAAAGGAGGATGATCCGCATGGAAAAGGTTAGAATTGGACGAAGAGCAATGGCTATTTGCGGTAAGTTCTTGAGAACAAGAACTCTCTTAAGGAAGGGGGAATTGTCATGACCCTATGAGCAATAAAGGGGTATTATTATAATAGAGTAGAATAATTTGTTTTGGATATTTTAGCAATTAGTTAGGAGCACACAGCTGCATGTGCAAGGCTGTTAGGAGACAAATATGCCTATATAAGGCTATTGTAAATGGATGGAATTCTCATATTGAATGATAATTGAAATTTCAATTTCTCTCTCTCTCTCGTTCTCCACTGCTCCATCTCTTCTCTCCCTAATTCTATTCAATCTTCTCCTTCAAATTCTGTTCTCTCTCCCGTGAACTCTTCTCACTTCCCTTTCTAACCTTAAACAAATCCTAGGGTTGTGACACCACCATACGTTCTGTTAATGATTATTTGCACTTGTATACAACTATATATGTATATGGACAGAGGGATCCCCCCTTAACTCTTAAGTCAGTTTGTTCAATGATTATCTCACTTATGAAAATGGGGAAGAGAGAGAGGTTTTGGCAGTTTTTTCATTTATCAGACAATGATATTCATATGTTAAGAATGACTATATGCAACTCGCTGCATCATAAGTCCCTACGGTGGCAAAAATCTGATCTTTGATGCACGTAAGCCTCAATGCTTTTTTTGTTTTTTTTAAATCTTGGGCTGTCCAGTTATATTTAAATTCACCTATGTATAATAAAATGTATATAGTTTCTTCTTTCTTTTATTTTTGTTGTTGCTGCTTTATTTGTGTTATCACTATACTAAGGGACCATCACGTTATTGTGGCTTTAACTTTTAAGTTAAAGTGTTGTATGTGTTATTTTGCTTTATGATCTAGAAATGAAAATTTAAACATTTCTTTTGTACCCAAGGAAGAAAATATTAGAAAAGATTACCGTTTTTATATTGGACATGATTTAATATTGTTTACATGGCAAATCATGTACGAGTCTTTGAAGGTGCAAACAATGACAATGTGCACCACTTTTTTTGTTCTTTTTGCTGAGTACAATGTGCACTATTCAAGCAATCCTGATTTACTGTGGAACTCTTCTAATTTCAATATTCCCTCATTGATATTTTCTGAACAAAAAATTTTAGGTTCCATGAATTCTTGAAGCAAGAAAATGAAATAGGGAACATCACAAGGCAGGAGGCTGTCAGCATGGTATGTTGATTTTACATTTTGTTTGTCTGTCCTTGTGGTTATATCATTCTACTAATTGAAACATTTCTTGTCAACACCTGCTTTTTCCAGTGTACTCTGTTACTTAATTTCACTTGTTTAAATATATGTTTTAATGGTTTTTGACTCAGGTACCCCCACTATTTCTAGATGTACATCCAAGCCATTTCGTTCTTGATAGTAAGATGGTTTTTTTTTTTCTTCTTATTTAGAGCTTATAACTGAATCTTGTTAAGTGGCAAAGTGATATTACTGTGTGACAGCTTCTTATTGAAGGTACATGTATTATTAAATCCAAATAGTTTCTATGTTGTAGTGGACTTTTGAACTTGCGAAATATGAATGCTGTATGTAAGGTGAAGGGTCACACATGTCAATATTCTGATTATTGCCTTTACTCCATGTAGTGTGTGCAGCTCCTGGATCCAAAACATTCCAGTTGCTTGAGATGATATACCAGCCAACTGAGACTGGATCATTGCCTGCTGGAATGGTTCTATTTCTTTCTTTTACACTTCAACTATGTCTGGTGCCTCTGTTTGCTCTTCGTCCACTCATTTTTAATGCACAATGAGATATAATGGCCAAATGCACTATTGTGATCCTTTTTTCATTCACTTGCATGTTATGTTTCTCTCTGTTTTTCTGACAAGATCTTCCTGGAACCCTAAATGTATATTCACTTCTCTTTATGTATTGTATAGGTGATGGCAAATGATGTTGATGTCCAACGATGTAATCTTCTTATCCACCAAACAAAAAGAATGTGCACTGCCAATTTGATAGTCACTAATCATGAAGCACAACATTTTCCCAGCTGCCATTTATACAAAAATTATGCTAATGCTTCCTGGAATGGGACTGCAACAGAACCAAGTTTAAGCCAGCTCCTTTTTGATCGGGTCCTGTGTGATGTGCCTTGCAGTGGAGATGGTACTCTTCGCAAGGCTCCGGATATCTGGAGGAAATGGTAGTTCTTTGACGATATAATATAGCACTAGTTCACATATGAATTCTCTTGTGTCTAGGTAACCATTGTCTCTTATACAGGAATGCAGGAATGGGCAATGGGATCCATGGCCTACAAGTTCAGATTGCAATGAGAGGTACTTTTTACTTTTTTTTTTCCTGTTTCCTCTTTTCATGGTTGTTGAAAGGAGCATGAACTCATACAGATTAAACTCTCCCATGAGCTTTCTACTGAGGTTTCCAGATTTTGTCTTAATCTGGGGCATATTTTCTTATGATGTGTTTTCGGCAAGCCAAATGTTTTTTATTTTTTATTTTTTTGACATTGGATAATTTCTTCCTAGATTGATGGTACTTGAAGTTTAATGCAGTTTAATGAGAACTGAGGATTAGAATTTAATCTTTGACTAATGTTCTTTCCCATAAGCGATCCTCTGTAACATTAAAAAGTAGAATTGGTGGTTATGAATGTCTCTGTCTTACTGGACTCTTTGTTTGATTAAGCAAGTGAAGCATGAAAACTAGTTCATACCCTTTTTTGGACTTAAATGGGGTCTGTTTCAATTCCACCAGATTGTCCTTTCTAAAAGTGGTTGACAGCTTCCTTTCAGTGGCAATGACCTCTCTCTCCCTCTCTTTCTCACACACACGCACGTGTGCACACATTTTTAATACAATTCAAACCACTGTCTTTTTTGATCCCTATGATTCAAGGTAAGTGTAAGCACCCCCGCTCGGATATCCCCAGCCACCCGGACTACCCGAACGGGAGCGCCTACGAGAGGAGAAAAATAATAAACACCAGACAAAGACCACCCCGGCATGCATACACAAAAATAAGAACAGCGGAAGCAAAGCTCAAGACATGCATGCACTACGGGTAACCCCGCTAACACAGCGGTCACAACATAAGTAAAAGAATACAAACTCCTGTGCCGACACACACGAGACTCGAGAAAAGACCTGGCACAGTACGAAATAATAGAGTAAATTCTACTTAGACATCAGAGTGGATAGGGATTGACGAGACTGCCTGTACACCACACCGACTCTGCCGTTAAAGCTGACTCCCTTGCCATAGCCCACGCCGCCACTACCTGGAATGATGGAAAGCAAGGTGAGTCGAGAGACTCAACAAGCATAAAGAAGAAAAGGCTGAAGGCTACACAAAACCAGAAATCTCACCCCCAGAATAAACCCCCAGGTACACACAAGCCATGAGACGCTACAACACAACAGCTCAATAGCATAACAAAATAAAAGCACATACCGGTCCTTGGGGCCCACATAAGACACTTGGCACCCAAGTCCCATACCAACCTGCCGCTGCCCTGAAAGGCAACAAATGTCTCCACAAACCTGCGCGCGCTGTCCCAGGCCGGTACTCCCGTCACCTGTATCCGTCGGTACTCCCAACAACTGAGCCATAGGCTCCCTCAGAACGGTACTCCCGTCCGAGAACTAAATACTACCAGTATCCATGCAATGCACATAGAAATGCAATGGCGTAGTGAGCATCAACGTGATACAAGGCGCCCATACATCCAGGCATCAGGCCATGCTCCGCCCACATAGTAAACCACACGCCATGCATATGCTCGCGCTGGATGCAACCTAACCAAACTAGAATGTCCGTGTCCAAGCATTCTCAATAAATGGATATCCCAATATGCATCCCGTACCCATGTGCATATCAAATCATGAACAGTAATACAATGTATCTAATCATGCAGTAAATCACATACCGGCAGAGCTAGTCAGTAGTGTCCGGCACCGGCCAACGGTCAGTGACTAGGAGTGTCCGTCCGACGGTCCACTCCAGGGCCGTACCGTAGTCTAACCCAACATCACCAAACGGTTGACCCCTGCCCCACTGCTCAATAGCTCTAACCAAATCATAAATAAATCTGAGAAAAACTGTAAATAAGCCCGATAAAATCATAAATAAACTCGCCCGTCTAGGAACCTAGTTCCCAAGCTGGGTCCGGCATCATTCCCAAAAGGAGTGGGGGCAGTACAAACCCCCATAGGCTCACAACAAATAAAATGCTAGAAGTCTCGAATTTAATTTAATTAAAACAAATGAATAATAATTTAACAGATAAGGCTAAGTGCCAAAACAAAGTAAGGGAGAAGACTAAATACGAGAAATCACGGGGTCTTTCACGGGAATTGAAAAGCACGAGAAGAGGGTTAGGAGCTTGCCTTTACACGGTCGTTTCTTCTCTTCCTTGCACTCCCGCTGCGAAGTAAAACGTTTAAGAGCGATTAATAAAACCCGTAGCTCGCATTAATTAAATCTAACCGTCTAAAAGGCACACCGTAAATAAAATCCCAATAAATCTCATATTTATTTTAAATTAAATCATTCCTATTACTATTATTACTTATTTAGATAACTCAAATTATACTTATAATCTTTAAGCAACATTTACATAAATATATACATATATATATAAATATATTTAAGCACTTCCAAGAGCACATGGACGTGCTGTTGCCTCCAATTTCATCTTTCAACTTTATATATACATATATATAAATAGATCACTTCAATTTCTCCCCTCATGAACACACCTAATGAACACACCCATTAATTATCTTAAGCTTCCCCAGTGAACATACACACGCACACCCTCCCTGCTCACTGCACACACCTGCCCTTGCATGTGTATCAATATATATTTATATATAGGCATCCTCGAACACATATATAAACCCCCACAACAAGCTCCCCTGCCATGGCGGCCATTCGTGCAATAACAGAGCCAACAGGAACCATATATGTATATCTATATAATCAGCCAAGACCACTGCTGCTTACATCGTTATTTATAAATATATATATATATATATATTTGCTTAACAGCATAAAGCATATCTTTTCCAATAGGCTTACACGGCCAGGCCAATCCTTTCATTTTCTTTGATTTCAATTCCCTACACTCACACACAGAGCCATTCACACTCTCACACTGTGTTTCCATATATATATATATATATAGATATAGATATATAAATTAGCTCTCGGCACACTCACTGCAACACAACCCTCACAATCAAAATATTATACACACAGAAAGCTCAGCCTTGCACACAGTGCACTCGTTAGCTCTCGGCACACTCACTGCAACACAACCCTCACAATCAAAATATTATACACACAGAAAGCTCAGCCTTGCACACAGTGCACTCGTGTAGAGATATATATATATATATATACTTACACAACAAATTAACACACCCAACACAGCATAATCACCCAAATTAACAAAATCACACTTATAATTAAAATCAAACCGTACGAAATTATTAATACATAATAACTTACTTACCCAGCTAATTAAACCACAAAATTTTCTCCTAATTTCCAGCCACAAAGCGTCTTCTTCTTCTTCTTCTTCTTCTTCTTCTTCTTCTTCTTCCGAGCTCTCTGCTTCGCTCGCTGTTTTAACCCCATTTTAGTTTCAATTAGAAGCATTTATAGTAGCAAAATTACCAGCCAATACCCAAGAAAAATCAGCCAAATACTTGGCCAAATTGGCCTTAAATTGCGTGCAAGGCAGAGGCGTGGAAGAGGCAGCCGCTGGGCGCGCCAGCGTGCGCCACCTGGCTGCGCAGTGGGCTGGCACTGGCGCCCCAAAACGGCGCCGTTTTGGGCCGCCTCTGCTGCCCAAAAATTAATTTTTCTTCCCAGCGTGCGCGTCGCTCCTTGGCTCGATCCCGCGCCTCACCTGCCTCCCTCGCGCCCGCGTGCCACTCGGCCAGCTGCTCCCTTCAGCATATAAACACACCAAACTAAATTTAAAGGAACCCTCAGCCACCTTCTGAAAATGGCATTCCAACGCCCAGAACTTCCATTAATAATTATTTTTTTCAAATAAATTAATATTTTCTTTTAACCCACAAATATTCAATAATCACCACAAATAAAAATTAAATCAATATTTCTCTTAAACCCAAAAATATTTAACAATTATTAATTACTCCCGACCAAATTAATAATCATTTATTTATTTTTTTCAATTTTCGGGATATTACAGTAAGTATCATAGTCATAGTTGCGTCTGAAGTCCAAACCGAAGCATTCCATGGAGGTTAACTATTTATGAAACTCAGTTGATCCGTTGAGCTGTCACTGCTTTCTTTCTTGTTGTAGTCACCCTGAATGTCATTGTCTTTTTTCTTCCTGTTGCTTTTGTAAGTTTCCTTTGATTTCTTGGGATATGAAAGTGGTTTCACTGCTATACCTTATGTTGCAAATTAGTGATGTATGCCCTTTTGGTAAGATATTTTATTTATTGAGCTTTCAACAAATTTAAAACTTTTGCCTATGATTTTTGTTTTGTGAGATAGGAGATCAAATTTCTGGAAGCTTTTTTTATTTTGAGTTTTATAATTAAAAATTGTTTTGTGCTTATGTTTTCCTGACATTTTCAAGTAGTCTCTACAAGTAAGGTTAATTTGAGGTTTCTTTATTTTGTGATACAAAATTTGAAAAGAAAGGAATTCTTCCCACGGCTGTAGATTTGCATTTTGTATTTTGATTATATTGGCCATGGTACTTAGAAGAGGAAGGATTTGAAAATCTACTTGTTTTTTAACTTAAAACATTTGATGAGTCTTTTCCAGATCAACTGCCTGCTCTAAGTTCAATTGTTTCTTCTTTTTCTTGGAAGCTCCCATTTAGATGGCATTGCCATGTATGTTTGGTCATTCTATAGTTGATTGTGCAGGGATCTCATTACTTAAAGTTGGTGGAAGAATGGTTTACTCAACTTGCTCAATGAATCCAGTTGAAAATGAGGCTGTAGTTTCTGAGGTAATGTGTCAGCTATGAAAGGAACATTTTGGAAAGTAAAATGGTAACAATAAGGGGTTGATTGTTATTCTCAAATTTAGATGCTTATAGGATTTTTACTGCTTTTGAAGAATTCAAATAGTTCTCTTAAGTACTGAGAAAGCATGAATGGTGGGATGGTTTGAATCATAGGATGTTTTCACATAGCTGTTAGTGAAATTTTTTGCTGACTTGCTGGCAGTTATTTATCCTGTACTAGGAGCCTAAGTCAAATTGCCACTTTTAAGTCACTATAAATCTTTATCCTAATTTTGCATTCATATTACAATGACCACTGCTAGTTTCATCATATTAATCATGCAATATTTTTTTAAAGTATGCTTATTTGTTACAACCACAGTGACCCTCTATAGTTCTCCTAATAAATATTGTGGATGCATTGTGCTTATTTCTTTCATTGATGAAGACACCTATATATCAAGGAATGAATAGAAGGGTCTGTTTTACTCACCTTTGAGGAGCTACACAGACTACAGGCATGAGGTTGGATGTGTAGTAATTAAAAGACGTTGGGGTTTTCTGTCAATATAATTTTGTCCATAGTACACCCATGAGGAAAAGGTGTCCAATGATAACTCATTGGATTTCATTTGTATTGAACTGGTACCGCACCATCCAAGTTTAGCCTTCTCAACTTCTAAGTTTTCTTGGTTGGTGTCATCTCCAATCCTGATCCTGTTATTTTGTGCTTTATCTTGTAGACTTATATGTGGCATTGTTTCTCCTTTTAGCTCTCCAATTTGATATTGTTTATTCCTTTTTTCTTTTTTTCTGTTTTGCTAAGTTTTAGCTGTTGAACTTCTACTTTTTGCATGTTGACTGTAATATCTCATTTCTTTCAGATTCTGCGGAGATGTGAGGGGTCTGTGGAACTTGTTGATGTCTCCAATGAATTCCCTCAGCTCATATGCAGGCCAGGTCTTAAGAAATGGAAGGTGTGTAATTAACTCCTTTTGTATTTTGATTAATTTATTGTTGATTTATTTATTTATTTTGCTAAGTTGTTGCATGTCTGTTTTCTACTTGTAACTTCATTAAACATGCTGGATTTCTAACTTTTCTGCAATCATCCAGAAATTTCTTTATTTTGACCTTGGACTCTGCTTCTGTAATTGAAATTTTGTGTACATGATGGTGGCTTGCTTCTCTTGCTTGGATGTTGAGAAGAATGGGAGTTCTGAGGCAACTTTGAGTTTCCGTCTAATGAAGTTGTCTGCTACATAACCAAAGAAGGAAAATCTACTCAGGCTTTAATTGGAAATAATTTAGGCAGTTATGTTTATCATTAATGCTTTTTTCTGGATATATGAACGAATTTTAGTGTAATAACACATGCTCCAGACTTGAACATCTATTGCACTATAGAGTTTTTTCTGAAAAAAATATTGTGCCATACAAGATACGACCTAAGCATACTATAAGCAATTGCAATGGTTACCTGCCAAAACCTGCTCTAATACTGCACTACAGAGGTGTTTTTGAAATATTATGCCATATGACTTATGCATACTAAATAAAGGGATGGCAATGGGTACTTCCCAAAACCCACCTCGAATGGGGTGGATCTGGACGTAAAAATTTCTGATGGGATGGGTTTGGATGAAAATTGAAAAAAATGTAACCTATTGGGGATGGGTATGGATGTCTGACTTGTGCATAATTTTGAATGAATTTTATTTTATTTTATATTCATACAATTTTGTTTTTCCTATCTAGATATAATTTTTTTTTGTCTATCATTAATGGGCTGGGCTGTGCATTTTGAGCATGACTGACCTTATTAGAGCTGGGGAAGGCCTTGTTGCATCCCTGTCTAAACCTTCACAGCCAAGACTCGACCCCCTGCCCCTATCCCCCCTCTCTCATTTAAAAAAAAAAAAAAAACTGCAATCTCGGCCCGTGCTCTCATCCTAACTTCTTATGACAGCCTCTCTGCTAGCTGCCGCACCCTGCCTTGGTCCAGTACTGTGGGCTTCCAGGGCCTTCTATCATTCTACTACTGGTTCAATATCATGAGAGTCGTGTGATCTAGCTTTAAAGGCATAGCTAGATTAAAAGCCATGTAAACATGGCCATACATAGCTCTGTTCAGAGCAGTGGATTTTGAGTAAAAGGATCTAACTCTCATTATGATCCAGAAGATGATCTCGTTTATCAAATTGACAGTAGCTGCGGAACCTTTCTGCTCATATTTTTTCTGGCAACGAGGATCTGATATCCCCTTTGTTTTAATGTGAAATATGTTGTGTCCTGTGCAGTATACCACTAATATAGATAGAAGTACTGATAGAATATGATTTGTACTATATGTCCAGAAATGTATTGATCACTTAAATTGCATCCAGGATGTTCTTGTTTACAACCTTAAACTTGAAATGCAGGTTCGAGATAGGGGTATCTGGCTAGCTTCTTACAAAGATGTTCCACTCTCTCGCAAAGCAGCAGTTACTCCTAGTATGCTTCCTTCTGGAAGAAGCCATGTAGGTGTACACAACAATGATCACAATAAAACTGTGGAAGAAACCCATGATGATGATGGCAACAGGAACTTGCTCAAGCTGGAGAAGGATGATGCTCCAACAGATCTAGATGAGGAAGTTTCAACTCTTCCTTTAGAACGTTGCATGAGAATAGTTCCTCATGATCAGAATACCGGGGCATTTTTTATTGCTGTCTTGTGCAAACTTTCCCCTTTACCAGGTAGCTTAAAACTTCCTTTTGCTTAGATAACTATGAAAAACTTAGGTACTATTGAATTTGATAAACCAAGAATATGGCATACTTATTGTGTAGTGTGTGATCCGCATAGCAAAGTAGGCTGGTAACTTGGTTCCCTGATCACATAATTCCCATTTTTTCATATTTCAGGAACTTAAAAACTTGCAAATTGCAATAATATAGGATAGAAATGTGTACGTATTTAAACATTCTTCTCTTTGTGAGACCATATATGACAGTGGTAATCCATTGTGCTCTTGCATGTTAAATACACTTCTTTGGGTAACCATCCCTTGCTTTCACGCTATTGATGCTACTGTCTGAAGAAGATGATTTCCTTATTTATCTTCCTGCAGCTATTCAAAAGAAACCCACCAGTTTGAATGGGAAGTTGAATTCCAATAATGATTCACACGCTGAGAAATTACTTGATGAAGTGAAAGCGGATAGAAATGAAGTAAAAGCTAGCTCAACAGATGTTACAGAAGAGCAGTTAACTGAAGCTGCTTCTGATGTGGATTTACTTGGTAATGGACTGGAGGAAGCTGCTTTGGATAGCAATCCTAGTAAAATGTCTTCAGAAAAGGAAGAAGAGGAGGAGACTCGAGTGGTTTCTGATGAGGATTTACTTGGTAATGGACTGGAGGAAGCTGAGGATAGCAATCCTAGTAAAATTCGTGAAGAAAAGGTAGAAGAGGAGACCCAAGCACCTGTTGACGGAGAAACTGGTTCTAAGGTAGTTGGGGGGAAGAGAAAGTTACAGACTCAAGGCAAGTGGAGAGGTGTTGATCCTGTTGTATTTTACACAAATAATGCTATTGTAGATAGTATAAAGACATTCTACGGCATTGATGAGTCCTTCCCATTTAATGGGCACCTTGTAACAAGAAACAGTGATACCAACCATGTGAAGAGAATTTACTATGTATCGAGATCAGTTAAAGAAGTGCTTGAACTGAATCTGAGAGGGGGCCAGCAGCTGAAAATAACTTCTGTTGGCCTGAAGATGTTTGTAAGTGTTTTCATCTTTGTCTTGAGGAGTTACCTTTTCCATCCTCTGTTGAATTCTTTCTGCAGCTTGTTGTAGATATTTGTGCTTGCTCGCTATAGTGCATTCTTTCTGGTGTTCTGTATCTAGAAGCTTTGAATGGAAAAGCATTGACCATTATCTCAGCTGTTTCTCTTTTATTTCAGGAACGCCAATCATCAAAAGAAGGTTCCTTGTCTCCATGTGCATTCAGGATATCATCTGAAGGATTGCCGCTGCTTCTTCCACACATGACCAAACAGCTCCTTTATGCATCCCCGATGGACTTCAAACACCTCTTGCAGTATAAAACCATCAAGTTTGCCGATTTTGTTGATGCTGAATTTGGGGAAGCTGCTTCAAAGCTGATGTTAGGTTGTTGCGTGGTGATCTTGCAAAAAGGTTCGTATAGGCATTGTTTGGAATGCCAATAGCACATCCAATCACACTAATCCTGTATGATCTTTTATTTTTGGTACGACTGTAATTCGAATGTATCTTCCTCAGTAATACCTCTTGTGATTCATTTCTGCAGATGGTGAAAAAGCATCGAGTGCTTGTCAAGTTGATGCATCAACAATAGCTATTGGATGCTGGAGAGGGAGATCAAATGTGTCGGTCATGGTGACTGCTATTGACTGCCAGGAATTGCTGGAAAGGCTGTCCATGCGCATGGAGACTGAAAATGAAAATGAAAATGGTTCTTCTTCCTTGCCACAAAACAAGAAGTCCCCTAGTGTTGGACCTGAAGAAGCCAAGGCAGAAGAAGGTAATTGAAACTGAAGAAGCTGCTGAAATCATTGAACTGGTAACTGTTGGTAGACTAAAGCCATTTCACTCAAGTGAATCATCATCAGATCAGATGGTATTATACTCTGTTTTTGTTGTGGGAGAGCTTTTAGTTTCCTTCTTCTTCACTATTGGATTGTTATAAATTCAGGTCTATTTTCTCCTTTTGCCATTAAGTTAATGTTAAGGAGAGGATTTTCTTGAGACTTCTGTAAGTTATTGATAATTGGAATATTAGTTGTACATGTGCATCAGAGACTGAAAGAGCTCAAGATTTCATATATGATTAGATCATATGAGTTTTTCTTTTATTCTAGTAACTTTCTTTTCAATGTCTTGGATGGTTAATGTATTGATACTTATCTGGCTAGAAGGTAATACATTATGTTCTTACAGGACAAAATGGTTATGATCATAAATGAGACATTATGTTCTTACAGGACAAAATGGTTAGGATCATAAATGAGACGAGCCACTTGCGAGTGGCTTGGTGTTCAACTTGACAAAAACTTGTTCGAGTTCGTCCATTAAGGTAAATAAGTCGAGTTTGAATCTAATTTTAAAACTTGATCTATAAACGAGGTGAGATTGAGTTTAGTAAAACTTGACTCATTAAATCTTGCAAACATGTTTGATTAGAAATTTATGAATGTTAATAAACTCGATTAGAGGTTCGTATACATGTTTGATTAGAATTTCATGAATAATTTTATTTATAAATAGATAAATATAAATATATTATATAACATAAAGTTATTAAATTTTAAATTATTGTAATAATATAATTAAATTAAATATGTTTAAAATTATTATATATACTAATTTATTAATTTAACATAATTTATGTATATATAATAAAATAAAATAATAGATTCTGAGAAACTGAGTTTGTTGGTAAGTCTAAACTTGAGCTTGGACTTGTGTCAAGTTCAAGGTTAAGCTTGGTTCGTCAAAAAAAGTTCAATTTGAGCCTAAAAGTTGGCATGTGAACAAAACCTGAGCTTAGTAAAGTCCGCCTCAACTCGATTCGATTCGATTGCAATTCTAATTATATACATTTCTCTTATATCATATTAAATTATAATAATTATCTCTATATTTTAGATGATCTCTTCTTGTCCAAAAAAATTATTAAGAAATTAAGTAAATTATATTATTAATTTTTAAATTTTATATTTTGTAATAAATTGATCATTATACATTAATTTTTATTATTATAATTATTAAATTTTAATTTTTATTATGACACAGCTCAAGATGTACCAATAGCATTATTCTTTGTTTATATTATCTTATCAATTAGTTCATACATGGTGTAATTTAAGTAAAATTTACGGACGTGAAATATAATTTTATGTAATATATAATATAATGACACATCGGCTCTACTAGAGAGGTAGAGAGAGGGGGAAGAGGCAAAGGGGAGATGGAGGAAGAGGAGCACGAGGTATACGGAGGGGAAATCCCGGTAGAGGGTGAGATGGAAGGAGACATGACGGACCCTCACAACAACAACGCCACCGACGTCGAGATGTCCGGCGCCGGTGACGACGACGCCGTCAAGGTACTTCTCTCGAATCTTCTTGTTTTCTTCAGTGCAAGTATAGAGTCGAAACAAAAAGCCCTAGTGATAGGATCAACGGAAGATGGTGAGGAGTCGGGACCACCCCAATCTGATGGATCCGATTTTGGTGATTGCAGGAACTGGATGAGATGAAGAAACGCCTGAAGGAGATGGAAGAGGAAGCCGCCGCTCTCCGCGAGATGCAAGCTAAGGTCGAGAAGGAAATGGGCGCGGTTCAAGGTTCGACTTCCCTTGTTAATCTGTTGCTGCTTTTTGATGTTGAGATCTCAATTTGTGGCTCGTGGTTAGAATATATTTGTGTTTTAGCATGTTTGATGAATTCTGGTCTCAGAAATAGCTGTAACCTCAAAGGAACACGCAATACCCTGGAGCTTGGAGAACTGCGATGAGTTTAACCTGTCCTGAAGAGACATACTATGAGGAATTGTATAAAAGGATGCTAATGATATATAGGACTTGACGACGGGGGCATTCGTTTCCATTCTTTTTTTTCTGGCCAATACCGGCGGTGCCTGGCTGGCATGCCATAGGTCTCCCCCCACCCCCCAAAAAAAAGAAAATTAATAGGCTACTAGTTGATTTATGTCACTCAGATTTTGGCACCCACTTGCAGGACAAGCAGTCTAGCTTGTATATCTGGCAGCTCATCTCAAAGATTTGGTGTCACTTCCTGAGAACCTAGCTTAGCTAACTGATCTTATGTTGCTTGCTGTAGCTTGCAGGAAGGAGAAGGGGAACAAAAATAAGGAAGAAAGGGACATGTATCATGAAGTAGAAATGTGCTTTAGGGTTTGGGAGGAGATACCAAGGCTTTCTAAATCATAATTGGATTACGTCAAATGATCTGCATTGGGGTCTTACCTATTTACTCTTGTTGTGGATGAACTCACTAAATAAGACTAAAATAAGATGAATGAGTTTTGATTAAGATGGTCTGAATATGTGAGAAGAAGACTGACAGAAACATACATGAGGTGAGTAGATGAAATAGAAAGAATTCGTAGTGAAAGAGAGGAAAACTAAAGAAAATTTGGTAAGAAACCATTAGACATCACATAGAATATAATGGTCTTACAGAGGATTTAGCCATGTTTAGCGTTGATTGGAGATCTAGATTCTAGAATTTATCTAGCCGACCACAACTAGTGGGATTGTTATCTGCTAACAGCAAGAATATTTTTATATGTTCTCAAACACTTATTTGTTTTGCATAGAATAGTTTTTTTTTTTTCCCTCATTTTTAAGCAAATCATCATTGGTAATGAAATATTTTCATGAGTATACTATCATTTCATATTGATAATTTTGTTACTATTTTATATTTTCTATAATATATTATTAATTTATTATAGCAATATATTTGAAATAACACTCCATCAAGTATTGGTACCATGCGATGCCAATAAAAAAGCTGGTATGTTGTCCAACTTAAGCATTAACAACCATGATCAAGTGTTCAAATTGATATTTGGTTGCTGTACTGGCATTGTTGAGGAGGCATTGGACTTAGTAGAAAGGAAGAGTTAGATTGGGTGTTAATTCTTACCGGTGTATGTGGGCATAAACAGAGGGTGAGAGGTTAATGGTTAAAACAGCTGAAATATTTCTTATGGCTTCTACTCCATATTCCCACTCTAGTTGGCAAACATAAGTTTGAAGGGCTGCCATCATGTGTGAAGAGAACTTTTCCTTTTTGATACATTATTTTGTGTAATTCAGATGGTGCGGTTGTCAATGGAGTAGTAAAGCAGGCACATGGCATTGGGGCTTATTGGTGAAGGTTTTCAACTTTTTACAATTTATTGCTATTATTTCAGCCCCTTTTACTGAATATGCATCCAAAGGTCCTTTTAATATTTTTGTGTTCAATTGTGAAAGTTCTTGACTTAATAAGCAATAATGTGTTATTTCATTAGATCATTTGTTGGACTTGCAGTTGATCCTTGCAGAGTTGTTTGCTTATTTTCCTTTTTCTGTCTTACATTCAAATGATTTTTCTTGATACTCAACCATGTTCATCTATTTCTTGTATTGAATACATTCCATTGCTCTCTGCCCCATGTTTATCAAGAATAAATTGCCTTTGGAGAACTAAAACCTGAAACAAATTGAAATGGGGAACAACATCACAGTGTTCTCCATTTTAACCATAGCAATTCAAATAATCTTTTCCAGAACTGCAACTGAATAATTAATTTTTCCCTCATTCCATTGTTTGTAGACATTTGAAGGCAACTTTATTATTTTTCACAGATCCTGCCACTGCAGCTGCTAATCAGGCAAGCAAGGAAGAGGTGGACTCGAGATCAATCTTTGTTGGCAATGTGAGCACTGCAATGCTATGTTTTCATTTTGAAATAGTTGAGGTCATTTTGCAATATGAGGGCATACATTTGAATTTTATTCATGCTCTTCTAAGTTGTCTTTTTTGTGCAGCACTGCATAAGATTTGTCTTTGTTTTCCTTCCTGTGGTATTAGGTTGACTGTATAGTGTGTTTCTTATCTCCTTTATCTAAATACCTTGGTTTCATAAAAATACTTGGTTATGCAGTGAGATCCTTTATTCTACTGAAATCAACATTGTCAAGAGCATGCTTAAGTGAAGTAAAGCGCACAAATGAAATAAAGGGTGTGTCAGATCACTGATCTGACCGAGGGAATTCTTGTCTATTTAGAGGAGAATTAGGCAGGAATTATAGATGGGGGGGAAGGGAATTGAAGAATTAGGAAGGAAGAGCAAAGAGGGAGAGGGAAAAAGAGAGAGAGAGAGGAATTAAGAGGGAAATTGTGAGAAAAGGCAATTCAAATGTTATTCGATGCCTTTCAAATGAGCCGGGACTCCGCTTTTAAAGAGTTCCACAGCTAAAATTGGCGCCACAAACAGTTACAAGCATTACAATTTGCTTCGCCTAACAACCTCCCCAATTACTATCTTGCTCTTACAATATCCTCCTTATTACAGTCTGGTAGTTTAAGTACATGACAGGGTGTAAACTTTTGTAAGCATAAAAAGTATAAACTATTATAAAGAAAACTATGCTGAAATCTTTATTGAAAAGATGAAAGGTTTGAACTCTTCATCTTCCATCAAAAGTCGGGCATTTCTGGGAAACTGGAGTCCCTTTTTTTTCTTTAAACATATGTCTGATTTGATTCAAATCTTTTTAAGATCTGATAACAGCCGTTTTTGTGTAAGGATTCCATATGAGCAGCCACAGCATAACACAACAAATCCCACGGTCCACATTAGAAGCACACTTTATAGTGCTTCACAACTCAAATAAAAAAATGCAACTTAAGTGCGTTTTGACTGCTCTCAATTAAAGTTACCGAGCTTCTTCCACAAAAAGCTCAAAAGGAATTGTGGTTTGGCTGTTTAAAACCCTGGTCAAGAAGCATCATAGTTTTCAAAGCCATGCCTAGGCGAGAGGAGCACAGGGATGCAGCCCTGTGCACCTTGGCATGGCTGAGTTGCAGTGCCTTTCAGAAGGCGCTGCTGTAAAGGAAACGCCGTGTGTGACTCATGCACCTTGTGCAAAAAGGCTTTAAACCCTGAAAGAATTAAGAAAACCCAGTATACAAAATGAATGTTTCAGCTTTTTGTGGGAAGTCGAAAGGTTATTTGCAATTTAAGTGAAAAGTCTGCTACCCATGTCACAGAAAAAGAGAATCTTGGATGAAGCAAAGTCTTTGCTTTTTAAGTGAAAATCTCCAAGTACTTTTGCTCGATTTCTCATTGTAGAATTATTTTCTTGTCAATGTGAGCGCATATATGTGTAGCAAGAGGTGAGGCTGACGATGGTTGGCAGATGGCATGTGCCAGCAGTCAGATGCTCTTGAATCTCACACACCAACATGCAGGTGGTGTGTGGGCGTGTGAGACCTGATGCCAGCCACTGGCTTTGTTTGTCATGGTTGGCGGAGGCAGGCGAACATCCTCCAGCAACCTATTTTATATTAAGCGTTGGTCCCTCAGTTAAAGATGCCTATTCTTTTGCTTATCTGCTTAAGAGCCATACTTGGACCAATCTTTTGTCTCAAACTACATTCATTAATTTAAATTCCTTCTATTTCTAGTTGTTATAATCAGTTTTTCGGAGTTTCATATAAAATTTTAATAATTCTGTGGGATATAATAGTTTTACAAAAGATATGTTGGTGGGGTCTAGAGTTCATGTAGCCAATCCAAGCTAGTGGGATTAAAGACTTGTGATTGTTATTGTTGTTGTTGCTGCTTTCATTGTCTTCACCATTTTATGGTTATGCCCTGTCCTAGAGGGAAAGTGGACTTGGTAATATTCTATAAGCATACTATGCTTTTCCTGTTCCAGATTGAAGGTACTTGTAGATGATAAATCCTCTTGCTTTCAAGTAAATCTTTTGGAAATGTTGCAAGTGTTTAGAATTATTTGATTCATTATATTCTCCGTTAAGCTATTATTGCATTTCGACAGAAAATGATTTCATGATGCATGCTATGTTTATTGCTTACACTGGTGTTCATTTTCATCAGTGTTTTTCACCAATAACAACATACCAAGCCTTTATTCAATTATGTGGGGTTGGCTACATAAATGCTGACTTTTCATTCATTTATAGATCACCCTATTCCTTGTGAATATTGTCAAGTACACTTGATTCATGGTTGGACTTGAAATGTGAAACCAATACCAAATAGCAATTTTTTATTTGTGAAAAGCGATGATTAAATTTTATGCTTAAAAAGTAAATTCAACCTCCTAAATTACATGAGTCAAAACTTAGAAATCACGATCACCTCTTTTGCAGATCATGTGTAAGAGACAGAAATGTATGTTTGAATGTAAAATTTTCTTTTCCCTTGTGTTGAATGGTACATATAAAACCTGGTATTGATCTTTAACAGTTTAAACTCCATCATTATTGATTTTCAGATGCATGCAGATAATAAATCTTAGTTTCAATTATCACAAAGTAGTTTATTTTGAGTTCGACTTTCTTTGTATATTCAAAATCAGTTATTCTCCTTTTATGTTTTAACGTGGATACTTCAACTATAGACTCATGGTTTGACTTACTGTCTTACTATGGTCGCAGGATTATTCTCAATAGTGCTGGAATTGTTACCCTGTGTTTTGAGGGTGGATTTACACAAGCATGCTTAGATAGACGAATTGGCTTTAATCTGAAATGAGATTATTACAGGATAGGAGAAAAGAAAAGGACAGGAAATTAAATGAACCATTGAGGGGGCAGAAAAAAGGACTCCCCTAAAAAAGAGACTGAGAAGCGTTTGAAAAAAAATAGAAAAATGAAAAAAGAAGGAACAGAAAAAAGGAAAAAGAAGAAGAAAAGAAAAGAAAAAAAAAGTCTAAAACTATCAGAAAGAGTAACCATCTGTACTTCTCCTGACAAAAGTATTTGAGGAGACAGTTTGAGATATACATAAAGAATTGTGTTAAGGATTTTTCAAGTTCTACAAATTGCAAGATAAGGCAAATCATTTCCATTAAATCTTACCTGCGGAGCTTGATTGCGGCTGGTGAAGGTGGACAATGGTGCCTCTGATACATCTAGGTGGTGAGGGGTTCTTGACCGCTTTGTTCTTTTGGTTTTAATCCATTGCTTCTTTACCAAAATAATGGTAGTGGAAAGAATTATTTCTTGTGCACAGTATTTATCTTTCTTGGTGGCGTGACCATGAATTACTTTCAGTGATAATTATTAATCAATATGTTCCTATCTCTGGAAAGGACAATCTATTCCAAGGTATTTTAAATCTTGAAGCTTTAGTAGGACTATAAATATTCAATGTGTTTATATATGGATCTGATGGTGTCTCTCTATGGCACTTGATATCAGAAGGTGTTGTTCTTGATAAACATCATTAAGTTGTAGAGCAATCTATTAAGATCAAGTTTTGAGCTCAAGTAATCAAAATCACAAAGTAGCTATTTGGGTTTGGTTTCAGACATCCTCTTTCTCATTTGCTGAGGAAACATTGAAACATATAAATGAGATGGTTGTCACTGTGTTACTGAAAGACTTGCTTGCTAGTTTATGCATAGGTACTACTGCTGGATAACAAGAATCATGTATCAGAGAAGATAAACGGATACATGACAAATAATTTTCCGAAGCCACAGATGCATGCATTACACATCCTTTAACAACAGATGTTACATCAGGGGTGTAAGGTCTTTGATGAGAAATTTGTTTTAGATGTTGCATATATTAGTTATTTGGCAGTCAGAAGGTTTTCTTAATTTTATTTGGTCCTACAAGTGCTTGTTCTTTTCCTTTCCATTAATCAATATTTGTTTCGTAGTTGAAATTTGGGGTCCGATCTGAAGGGGTGTGTTCCTTTGTATATGACTAGGGTTACAACTGTATCTTTTTTTTTTTTTTTTGGGGGGGGGGGGGGGGGGGTTTAAAAGTATATCTTTTGTTTTTAGGAACAAAGGATATAAACAAAATTTATTTTTTGTTATGAGAAGGATCTCTTGTACAGTAGGATCTTTGCTGCCCTAAACCCAGACAGGAGTTTTTGTATAATTTTATTTTTCATAGTATTTTCATTTTTGGAACTATCTTTTTATCACTTCCTAAAACTAGGTTGTTTTGAGATTTTTAGTAAATGGATTTTGCAGAATTAGATTACCATATGCATCCTCCAGAATTTGTTTAGTTTGACAATCGTGAAGTAGTTATTTGGAACCATAAAATAGGCCCCAAATCTTCCAGGATATGCTCCTGTGAACTAGAGAACATATTTTCTAGAATGAGGAATGTTTATGTGGATTTGGTTTTGCTGTGGATATGCTGTTAGGGCTGGACAATTGGAAATCTGGAATCATATAAACTAAAGTATTTCATACTGGAATTCTGTTTGTAGTTTCTATTTTTCTCTCTCTCTCTCTCTCTCTCTTTTTTGAAGTCGTATCATTCATCTTATTCTGTTTTAATGTGTAGTTTGAGTCACCTGTTAGTAAAATTGCAGTGTGAAGTTGCTTCTCAGATATGAATTGAGTGTTGCATTCGAAGTTAGTGTGAAAACTCCTTGTATGTGGAGTAGGGGTGAATTCAGTATTGGGATCATGGTGTCTTTTCAGTGCAACAGAGTTCAAATTGGACACTGTCCCATGTACAGGTCAAATTTAGGAGCTTTGCTGAGAATACAATTGAATTTATTTTGTTGAAGGATGTAATTGGTCAAGCCTCAATATTCATTATTAAGATGTTTTAGTGATTTTAACTTTGCCTCCAGTCCTGCTGTGGTATCTTTTCTTTTCAACTCCCACCACTGAAGTGCTAATGTTGCCAGTATCGTGCCCTTTCATTAATTTCTTTCTATCAATCCCAATATGAATTCACTTAAAAGAAATGAACTCAAAGAGAAGTATGCCCATGATCATCTTTCAAATTGAATTGCTTTACCATTGGATATCAATATTGCAGGTTGATTACGCTTGCACCCCTGAAGAAGTTCAGCAGCATTTCCAATCTTGTGGTACTGTGAACAGAGTGACTATTCTGACTGACAAGTTTGGCCAGCCAAAGGGTTTTGCATATGTGGAGTTCCTTGAAGTAGAAGCTGTTCAAGAGGCTCTTGTTCTGAATGAATCTGAATTACATGGCCGTCAATTGAAGGTAATTATCTTATCATCTCTTACCAAAAACAAGACCGGTTGGAATTCTGAGAACCTTTTTGTGCGCAGCAGTTTGTCGTTTTCCCGTGGTTACCTGCCTCCTATATCACTAGTTTTAACACGTATTTACTTGCAGGTTATGCCTAAAAGGACTAATGTTCCTGGGATGAAGCAGTACCGTGCTAGGCGCTTCAGCCCTTACATGGGTTACAGGTTCAGGAGGCCTTATGTACCTCCTTATTTCTACAATCCATATGGATATGGGTGAGTCCGATTCAACCCCCCATTTGGGATTTGGTTCAACTCTTGCTAGGCGAGTTCTTCACCTTCTCATTACTTCTGCTATCAACTCTCATTTGCAGGAAGGCACCCAGGTTCAGGAGGGCGATGCGATACATGCCCTATTACTAAAAAGCATGTAAGATGGAAGAAGCGCTAGTCTTTGATGGATGGGGTGGCGTGGTCCATCCAGAAACTTACGTTATGCTATGTTGTCAATATAAAGATAGAGGAGGGGAGGCCTCTATGATCCCTATTTGCATCGTGTCACATAGAGCAAGCAGGATAGCATTATCTTATTACATTATACTAACTCTAGCTAATGTATTGGCAACATGTGTGCTGGCATCTCTGCCTTTGAAGTCTTAAAACTTCCTTTTAGAATGCTTTACTAGCTAGCTCTCAAGTTTTCCGGATATTATTTCCTGGGTTTGGATATTGTTTGGCACAATCTATTCTTCCCCACCGCTTGTTAGTCTATTTCTACCACAAATTGAGAGTAGGGTCGCAATTGAGTCTAGCTATTTGCGAGCAGTTTGGTGTTCAATTCAATAAAAGTTCGTTTGACTTTGTTTTTTGAGGTAAATGAGTTGAAATTGAGTCTAAATTTAAATTTTGATTTGTAAATGAGTCAAATTTAAGATTAATAAAACTTGTTTTTGTTAAATTTTACATTCGATTAGAAATATTAATAATTTTTAGAATGGTAAATATGTTAGATTAGAAGTTTGTCAATAGTTTGCGAAGAATTTTGCTTATAAATATATTAACATATTTATTTATAATTTTATAAATATATTATTTAATAAAAGTTATTAAATTTTGAACTATTATTATAATATAATTAAATTAAATATATTTAAAATTATTATATATATTAATTTAATTATTTAATATAATATAATATATTTTATATATTTTTGTATTGATATATTATGTGTCAAAATAATTTAAATATATAATATATTAATATAAAATTTCATCTTAGATATTAAAATTGAGTGTCAAGTAATATATATATATAGAGAGAGAGAGAGAGTGAGAAGGTGGGGGGATAAGGATTATGTTGTCCAGAAATAAAAAATAAATATAATAAGAAATGAAAATAAGTAAATGATATTTTTTAAAAAATAAAAAAATGTGTAAATAAAAAAATATAAATATAATTGTTTAATCTAAAAATAAATATAAATTTTATAATATATTTAATTAAATTTTAAAAAAAATAAAAATTTTAAGTTAAAGGTAGAAAAAAATTAGAGATGGATAAACGTAGTTACCTTTTTAGTAGACGAAAATGGATTTTTAAATATATTTTTTATATTTTATTAATATTACTAAAATATTTTTAAAATTATAAAAATAATTTAAAATATTTTTCACACTTTTTTATCATTTTAAAAACATTTAGAAACGTCGAATCGTCACCCCATGTATTTTTGTGCATCTTAGGGTAAGGCCGTGACGCAGTGGAAAAACTGTCAACCGTTGGGCGTATCGTTACTTCCGGCTGAGCTGAGGATGAAGCAAAGTTTGACAGACTCTCCCCCCTCGCAGAAGCACAAAACCATGGCTTAATCGCAGCGAGATTGGATCCGATCCGATCCCCACAATGTCAGCAATCGCAGCCCAAAACCTCCTCGCCAATCCCTACTCTCGCCTTTCCTCCTTCTCCCCAAACACTCATTTCCCCTCTCGCACTTTCTTCCCCTCTTTATCCTCCACGCGCTTCTCAAATCTTCCGCAATTTCGCACTCCGAGTTCCAATTCATCAAACCCCGTTAATTTCGATTCTGTCGCTGCCCGACACTGGGCTGTCGGAGCCTTCCCACCGGACGGAAGCTTTCGGAGGGCCGGCGGCGCTGCGAATCTCAACTTGGATGCTTTTCTCTCCGTTGTGGAATTTTTGTGCCTGGCGCCGTCGGCCGCGATTTCGATTGGTTTCGCGGTGAATTCGAGCTTCCAGAGGCCGGTTTTTACGTGGTTGGGGAATAGGTTTTTGGTGTGGCAGTGGCAGTTTGTTCTGTTGGCGGCTGCGGTGGCCGTTGGCGCTTCGATTCGGAGGCGGCAGTGGAGCAGAATATGCGCGAACGCGAGGAAGACTGAGGATCCGGTTGCCGTTCTGGTTGGGAGGATTGAGAAACTGGAAGACGATCTTCGGAGCTCGGCCACTATTATTAGGGTTATGTTGAGGCAGATTGAGAAGTTGGGAATTCGGTTTAGGGTTACAAGGAAGGCTTTGAAAGAGCCTATTTCTGAGGTAGTGATATCTTCTACTGCTATTCGACAACTCTTTATCGGTTTGCTTTACAGTGCTCTGTTAACAACAAGAAGAAGAAGATTTTAAATTCATTTCTAATGAGAAAAGTACTGGTTCTTCCGAATAATTGTGATTATATTTGGTTTATCCAGAGAATCATATTCATGAGGAAGATTTATATTACAGTTGTTTAATCCCTGCAGGGTTTAAGCTATGTTGTTTTCCATAGTGTATTGGAGTAATGTAACTTATGAGCTCGATATTCTTACTTGAACATAACATCATTAGAGTTACATGTCATCTAGAATTCCATGTTAAAAGAACATGACTCCTCTATCATGTTACCGGACAAAGGATAAGAAGGTGACTCTTTTAGCAGGTTGATGAAATAGAGTTTGATTCTTAGTTCTTTTTACAAAAATGAAAGGCAATATAGCACTAGGGATAATGATAGTGCATCCTATTCATGAAGAAGCACTGGTCAATCTAGTTTGCAAGATTTATTGATTTATTTGTTTTTATGATTTCTAGTTTCCTGTTTATGTCTAAAGGCTGCAGCTTTGGCTCAAAAGAATTCAGAGGCAACTCGAGCTTTAGTACTGCAAGAAGAAATATTGGAGAAGGAGCTTTCTGAAATTCAAAAGGTTCTGCTTGCAATGCAGGTAGATCTGAGAACATAATTTTCATCACCTGCTCAATTCATCTGATTTCTACCTGTTGGAGCACATTACATATTTTTTGGACTGTTTTGTTGCAAAATTGTTACTGTTAAAAGTTTTCTGTAGAAGAATCATTGTCAAAGAGCTGTCTTTTATGTGTTACTTTAGTGGACTGACCAGCTGAGACAGTTCAATGGTTCACAAGGCATGTAACATCATTTCCAAACATGCCAAAATCTGGCAGAACATACACACTTCAAAATAAACACGAACTTTGTTCAAGACCTTATATGTGTCCTGCATCTGCAAATTAAAGAAAGAACGCAACCGTAATATGGTTTTACAATATGGTTTTACATTTCAGAATTGGACTCCTGTTGTGTTTAAATTGGTTAATCATTTAGTCATATTATTGTCTGTGGTTGTTTGGTAAAAAGTGATCTTGGAATTGGGATGTCTTGACCCCTTGGAGATTAGTTTTCCTGGTCATCCAATTAGTAGTCAACAAACACTGTTGCTGAATGAAGAAATATTAGTATCCCTATTAGCACACTGTTTGGCTGCCTTTGTCTGTTTGATGATGGGGCCTGTTAAAATCCTTGCACTGAACTTTAAGGTTTGTGTATCTCCAAGTCAGGCCTTATGTTGTCTTATATTCACAAGCTCAACCAGATGTCACATGTCACTTGCCAGGGTTCAGCATCCAGTGTTTGACAAATAATGCTTTCTTATTTTCATATTTACTAAATTGTGCGTGTCATTTTCCATCCTTGTTAATGGCATTAGAAAATACCAGCTCCCACCTGCAACCTATGACAGTTCCCCCTTTAAATGGAATCATGCACTTGCATTTAGATGGAATTGTTTGTTGGAGAAAGTCATGTGCTCAGTTATTGCCTATCGAAGGTAATTATATGGAATTAGAAGATGTATTTTAAATTATTAACAATCAACTTGTATAAAAGTTTAATTATTTATGTTCTCAGCCAGTCAGCCCACATCATCATGCAATATATCAAAGTCAAAGTGAGTTTTTTGTTTAATATGCCGAAGATTTATCATGTAGTTTCAATTATTGTGTGCAACATGTTTCTGCAATGTCTTGAACGTGAGGACCTTTATCCAAGTTTTTTATATCATTATTTAGCTTATAAAAATATAATATCATTGTGTAAAACCAATATAATAATGTTTAGAACAGTGAGTTTATTTAATGGAAACATATCTAGCATGCATCTCACTTTGCCTGCACTTATGCTGCATTTGCACTTGTGCTTTGGGAGAACTTGGACATTAGTGTGGCTTGATAATTCTATAACTATGGAACAAAACATTTGCTTAGAATCGAAACTCAGGGCAATCGATAATGTGGAGTCATAAAAAGATTTGGCTTGGAGTTAGTTAGGACTAGCATTGGATATTTGGATGCATGTTATCAATGATAGAACTCATATGAAAGAGAAAAGGAAAGAATGAAAACAAAGGTTTAATGATGAAATTTATGTCCATAATGAACACATGGAAGCTGAAAATCTTTTAATTGGTTTTAGAAGTTCTTCTGGGCAAGATGCATTTGGTTGTTGGATGTCTCTCTCCTGCTAAACCGTCATGGTGGCTGCAGCCTCATCCCCTTTAAATGCACACATTATATTCTGTCTTTGCCAGTTCAGTCCTTGTGATGTTATATGTAATCATTGATATTTCCACTTAATGCCCTTATGGACTTATAAGCGCACCCAACTGTTCAGGTTGGTTTACTGATGCCTAGATTAAATTATCATGTTCTTTTCAGCCCAAACCCTGAACAGAAGATCCCACATTTTTCATTATGCTACTAGTTTGCTCATAAAATGTGGGTCGCACATGTGTGTGCAACATGGTAAATCATCTCACCTTTCATTTCTGATGCTGGATCAAACTGCCATGTTTTCTCAGTGAAAACTAGAACCAAAAAGTCAGTCCTGTATATACACTCAGTGCTATTCTTGTGTGAGCTTCATATTGCCAAATACAGTCAGCTACCAGTAGCACTATTTGGAGAAAGATCTGAAAATATTGCTAGAGATTTGAATAATGTTTCTTTTCTTTTTTTTTTTTGCTTGGTGATTTGAAGAATGTTTAATTGGTTTATGTTCTCTAATAGTCTGAAGCTTAACTTTATGGTTTGGCATGTTACACAGTCAATTTGAGTGTCAAGATGCTCTCTTTTCCCATGGTGGTCCAATGCTATTATGATTCTGACTTCTTATTTATTTATTGATTTTTCTAATAATTCAGGATCAGCAACAAAAGCAGGTTGACCTGATTCTGGCAATCGGAAAAATTGGGAAGGTGTGGGACAGAAAGCGGGGGCCTAGTCAACGGCAGGAAGCCATTGAAACGTGTAACTCAGCTGAAGCAGGGCAAAAACAGCTGGAAATCTCCCAAATCCAATCTTTGACTACCCAGAAGGAAGCTAAAACAGAAAGTCCCTAGGATTTTGTAGCAGTAAATCCAAATGAGACACACTGTCTCCTTAGCCGCTGAAAGCTGAGAAGGTAAATCTAGTTTTTGAGGGAAATGGCTTTTCTGTTTGGCATCATGGTCTTGTTGTAGGAATCATATACTCGAGTTCCTAAGTTCCACTTTGGAGGGATGCAAGACATCATAAGGAAGAGAAAGAAAAGAAGAGAAAAATGAACTATACCCTTTCGTAACCCATTCTTCTTTGAAATATTTATTCTCTTTGTACTGGACCATAAGATTGTAGGAAATGATTAATCCTATGCCATGAGTGTCTCAAACTTGGGACTAAATAGCATAAATGATCACTAAACTTTACATTAAGGTACAAAAAAATCCTTGAATTTCAATTTAATATACAATTTCATAACTACCGTCAGTTGTCGTTAAAAGAGATTAACGGAATGTTGACGTGGCTAATAACGTGAACGATTAAATAGCATAAATAATTACTGAATTTTGCACAAAAAATATCAAAATGTCACTAAACTTTGCACTAAAGTATAAAAATGTCACTGAATTTTACATTAAAGTACAAAAATATTAACATTTCATTAGTCTTTTTTAACTGCAATTAATGGTAATTATTGAATTATGTACTAAATTGAACTTTAGTAATCTTTTGATTATAAATTAAAGTTCAGTAATCTTTTGTACTTTTGTGCAAAGTTTAATGATCATTTATACTATTTAACTATCAAACTTGTGTATACATATATATATATATATGAAAGAACAGAACAATCAGAATAGTAAGACTCCTTTTTCCCTCCTGTAAACTAGTTTTTCTGTGTTAGTAAATGATTACTGGTTATTTCCCATCCATCCAAGCATTGGACAGCGAAAATCATAGCTGCCATACTTGTCCAGCTGCAAACTAGCTTTCTTCTTGCTTTATACTTGAAGTTCACTGTTTCTCTTAGTAGACTTAAGGGAACTGGTGATATGCTTCTAAAGAAGCAATTTTAGTATGTATCTTGGATTTGGAACTTGCATTTGTTTTTGCATGAGCTTATCTTGTCCCAAACTTCACCTTGAAGGCACTTTGTGCCTATCAGTTGTGACCAGCTGAGCTGTCCATGCGGACTTGCATGAACTTATCTGTTTTGCCGAAATTGGGAGAAGGTCGTTTTTATATGTAATTTTTGTCTTTTTCTTTGGTCAGTAGGCTAGAAAAGAAAATTGCATGCACACCTTGGATTGTAAGAGGAGATCCTAACTAAATGTGAATTGAAATAGCAACTGCTATGGGAGATGCAGCAAAAGTAGTTGTGGGAGTCAAATGCAAAAGTCCCAAATTGAAAAGAGTGGTGGTGATCAAATGAAGAGTCATGCTAAGAAATCAAAACCATAAGAGTTTGCTATTGGACTTTATACCTAAACTAAAAAAGTTTTAACACTGTCATCGTGTTAATGTGATATTATAATTATATTTAGGACTAATCATGAAAATAATCCAATCATTCTCCCAAATTTGCAAATTTATCAATTTTCTTCAATTTTTACAATTAAGTTCAAATTGACTCTATTAGATATAATTTTATTCAATATGTAAAATTGATTTAAAGAAAGTGTGTTCTTGTTAATTTGGCATATTAAGTGTCATATAATAATAATATTTGTGAGACTAACATGTAGACATAAGTAAAAAAATAAAAACAATGCAATATCTATAAATAAATAAATTATATGCAACAAATTATATATATATATATATTTTACTTTCATCTATATATATATATGAGTTTTACAAGTATTATTATGTCAACTCAATATGAACACTTTCTCTAAATTGATGGATAAAATTACACACATTTAAACTAATTTAGATCTAATTGTTAAAATTGAAAGAATTAGATGAAATTATAAATTCAAAAAAATGAATTATTTTTATAATTATCCCTTATATTTAATATGTCATCTGACATATATATAGAGCAGCAAATAGTTCTCCTTTTTCTTTGTGGAGCAGTATTGGAGTGCTTTGAACAGAACACTTGGTGGGAATGGGACAACCCGATGGAAAGATTTGTAAAATGGTTTTTTTTTTTTATCGAAAATATTACAATAATCAATAAATTTGATAAATAATTCTCACAAATTATGTGATATATTTAAATTCATAATAATCTTATTTAAAATTAACCTTAGTTCATAATCGTGAGCAATTTTGAATTTAAAGAAATTTAGAAAAATTATTTTATGCCATGAAACCAAATCAAACAAAAAATAAAATAAATTTAGGATATGATTTGGTTCAAAGCATTATGAAATCGCGAGATCGTGGGTTTAATTTTATCTCCATGCAATTCTTTGCAATCACTTGTATCTATTATAAGGGTTAGACCCTAAGATTCGACTCGTGATAAATTTATACATTTGAATTGAATTAAGACATATCATAGATTTTAAAAAAGGTAAAATAATTTAAGTAAAAATTTCTCTATAATCAAGAACTTCTGGAATTACTAACATTATATCAAAACAAAACAAAAAAAAAGAGAAATTGTATATATTATATATACATTATAGGGTAACTTATATTATGGATATATGAAAGTATTAAAAAAATTTAAATAAAAGTTTTTTTAATAGTATTGATAATTATAATTTATTTTTTTATTTTTAAATAGATAGATTTATATATCATAATATAATATATAAAATAGTAATTCTTAAACCAAATAAAATTATGAAAACGTTATTTAACATTTAATTATAATATTTTGACAATATTTATGTATTAATTTGTTATATATTTATAGCGAGTGTTCAAATAGTAAATACTCAAAACAATTACTCTCTCTCTCTCTCTCTCTCTCTCTCTCTCTCTGTGAGCGGCAAAAGAAATGGAAGAGCTGAAGACGCTGGAGCGAGCTCAGAGGACTCTACAGCTGATGCAATCACGAGGCGACAACAATCCAAACGATCCCGATTCCGATCGCTTCCTCGCCAATCTGATCCTCCTTCTGGTAATCCTTCAGTTCGAGCACTTGTGTTTTTCCTTCTTCTTGCAATCGTAACATCCCCAGGACTCAACCTACCTTTGTTATCGCCGTTGTTAATGTTATATGGGTCTCCCAATCGTTACGTGAAACTTGAAAAGTAGAAAGAAAGAAGAAGAATTCGTAATGGTTCAAAAATGGAATCATTCAGAGGAGAAGCGGATTGGACCTATTTGTTGTGGGATTGTGGAAGAATAGGGTAACATCATATGCTTTTTGGGTATTTTCTGGCTGAAGGAACAGTGATTCGGAGGTCTTTGGAGTCTGTTCTGGATTTGGAACCAGCAATTTCTCACCTGGAATATAAGCTAAGACTTACATGTAACAATTCTTGTGGTTATTTCGGGATCAGTTTAGTGCGTGTGAAGGCTTTCTTGATCCTAAAGTTTTGAAAAGAAAAGGAGAAATAATTCTAAAAACAAAATAGAGAATCTCAATTTGGGTAAGATTAATATGCAACTTGAATAGTGAAATAAATGGCATGGGTGGTGAAACTCGTGTAGCCTTTTATGCAAACTGTGGAATACATTGGTTTCTGAATTTGGGCATTTCCTATCCGAAGAGAAACCAGCAAAATTACCCTTCAAATATAGAACTAGTCTTAGTCAAAAAGAACTCATGTGTCTCTTTCCTCTCAATACAGGGAAGAAATGCACCGATTTAACAGCTAGACTTATGGTTGTATACATTCTGTCTTATATCCCTACTTGAAACTTGCCTTATTAATAATAGTATTGGCCTATAATGAAATTAATGGGAGCATGGCTTTCACTGTCAGCTGCTAAGTGGTATAATCTTTACTTGGTTTTGCCAATCTGTTAATACATTAGCTGGCTATAGATTTCAATTATCCATGCAATATGCCTCTATGCATATTTTACGTTTGTATTGAAATGTAAACTTGTGCTATATTAGCATGTTCTGCTGCTTACAAAAAGATGCAAAGGCATATATTCACTTTGCTGATTCTTTCTGGTTTTGAAATTAAATATATAAGCTACATCCATGTGGTGAACTCAACTTGGAGAAAAAGTGTCAGCTGATATATGAGAACTTGACCGAGGTATACTCTACGTTCTGCTCACTCTGATTTTGTTAGTATTGCATGTGGTTTATATTGATTGTTCTTTTTGACAGATTTCTGCTGTGTTTCTTGAAGAAGCATTGCCCTGCCCCAGTGAAGAAGGTGTGACCTTATGGTTGTTTTAAGAGCTATTATGATATTGTTCTCTGAATTTCCTTACATGTGCAGCAATGTTGGTTCTTTGAACAACAAACTAGATATTCTGATGAGAGAAACTACACCCACCCCCCCCCCCCAACCAAACAAAAAACAAAGAAAACTTTGAAAAGTTAACTTGTTAAAATTCAAACTCAAAAACATGGAAATAATTTAATTCTTAAAAAAATGAATCCCTTTTGCACTAGGGATTCATTTTTTTAAGAATTAAATTATTTCCATATTTTTGTTTTCTGAAATTCAAACATAGGCTGCCACTATCTTTTATTTTTGAACTTGAACTGTTGTCTATCAAGATATTTGATGCGGAAAAGATGCAAGCCTAGGGTGTGGTTCTGAAACATGGGAGAATTTTATCTTGCTAGGTTTGACAAATATTACTTTTGAAACACATGAAAATTCATAAACACATTTCTGTCAGTTCATTGATTCACTGATTCACATACATCCGACACTATTTCTTGCAGCCAATTCTCAAGATAAGTCTGGTTTTGATTCATTTCAAACTAAGCATGAAGACATGGCTATGGTTGGTCTGACGGCAATGCAAGATGCAAAGTCTACATTGGAAGATTTTGTAAGCAATACTACATCACAAATAGATTTGGTATTAGTATGAGCATTGCAACATGGGAGCGGAAAATTGGTCTTTACAATTTTTATTTCACATGCGGCCATGCTCTTTACTGTTATCTGTTCCTTTGTGAATAATTAAGCAACTGACTTAGGTACTTGAGCTTTATTGATGTTAAAAGAGTTAATGAAGATGATTACAGTCTTGGAACATCAATAAATGTCTTTTCCTCTTGCAAACTCTTCTCCATCTGAATTTTCCAATTGCTGATGTGATGATTGTCTACAGTGCAGATCCTATTTCATGTTTCATGACATGGATGTTAACAAGCCTCAATCAATATTCAGATATTTACCAATTCTTTCATTCACAGAAAGCTATATATATCAGGTATGTGTTCATGCTGCACTGTCCTCTTATCTTCTCTTCTTCTTGAATGGGGAAACAATGAGAAGTGATTCGTTAATTATGTGAAGCTCTGTCAAGAATCTGAATATAATAACCAGGCAGACTGCAATCATTTATCAGCGAAGTTGTAGTATTACATATTTCCAGGGATCAAAATATTGTTTTGATGGATTGTGTTGGTTTGTTTGGAAACTGAACCCTAACATCATGGAAACATTATGAAATAGTTGAAATCATGGATCCTCTATTGACCCGTGCAAAATGGGGAGCCTCGTCCACTAAGATAACCTTTTAATGAAATAGTTGAAAGCATAGACCAAACACCATATGTCTGTATTTTCATAGCTAAATATGACTAGTTGGACATGGCTGAGGTGTATATAATAATTTGGACTAGAAAAATTGTAAATCAATTTAATTGTCAGCTAGGAAGAAAAGATTGTTTCATTTTGGTCAAAATGATTGAAACATTTTAGTTTCGTGGGTAACCGAAATGAAATGAAAGCAAAAAACTGAAGTTCTCATGTTTGGGTTGAAACATCATGTTTCATGATGTTTTGATTGAATAAGTTGAAACATTACAATTTGGTCAATGTTCATACAATAACACTCCCAAAATTAGATAATTTAAAATGACATCATTTGAAATCTCTATCCAAACACAACCTTAAATCCTTTTTTTTTTTTTTTTTTTTTTTGGCCTTTTGGGTAAATTTTGGAAGTGATGTTCGAAAATCATCCCAGTTGCAATATGAGAATTTTGTCTTTTGAGAGATACATCACTGTTCCAGTAAACATCATGAAACATGTCCATTTTGACTGAAATATGAGAATTTTGAATTTTGTTTTGATTTTATTTCAGTTACCCATGAAACTGAATGAAGAAAACATTATTTTCTTCCTTGAATATTTCTGCTTCCCAATTGAAGGATCGTTACTAGTTTCCTGATTAAATGATCAAAACCAAGCTTATCCCTTCATCTTTTTCTTTTCTTTATTGGCCTAGAGCGAAGAAGACTTGTTGCTTGAAGTATCCATAGAATTTCTGCATAGATGATTCTCAATTTATTACAATTGTGGTAGATAGTGTTGCAACCTATGAAAAGTTTGACAATGTGACTCTGTGGTAATTGTTCTCTTTCTCTAATTGTTTCTCAATATTCTTTTGGTTCTGGTGACACAGTTGGATAGATTAAATGAGAAAATACTGAAATTGCCAACTGAAGAAGTTACAGATTTAGAACGACAGCTTCATATGGTAATACTGCAATCTTTAAATGGAGAAGTACAATGTTACCTAAACTAGTTTGTGAATTCTGAAAAGGTCCACTAATTTTGCCTGTGTGCAGGAAGCTAATCAAAGCTGCCCTATTAAGTTCATAGAGCTTTTTAAAACTGATCCATTCAGACCTCTATGTCTTCTACTTGAGCATCATGGAAATTTGAATGAACGGTCCGAGTTCTTGTTTTTAGTGAAAGAAACAAGCTATATTAAGTTTTCCATTGTGGACTGGGTTTTGCTGAGTTGCTTTCTGTATCTTTATATTTTCAGAATAAAAGAGGAATTCAAGCATGGCAAAGAATATTGGGCTTTAGAGAGAAAGCTCTGTTGTGGGTTAACAAGCAATAAGAAGGTATTCATATTTCCTGGCTGCTATTGCTGAAATTACTGTGACCTTATAAGCTTAATTCCCCACACCCCCAAAAGAATTTTATTTCACCCCAATTATTACATATATTCCATATTTGCATACACATATACCCATTAGCCCACATTGTCCCTATTTTAGATTTGAGCTTCCTTAGTGATTTATAGTGTCTAGCCTTGGTCCAACTAATTATTGGAAAAAGAAATGTTGAAATCTAGTATACCTACGAGTGCCATGGAGTCTAACACATTAGCATCTACATCCACCTACTAGACCTAATATTACAAGGTCCTCAGCGCATGAATGCCCAAATGGCCCAGACGATATTGCCTCCAGATAGCAACTGAATTCTCAGCTTGCAACATTGGTCCCTAGGATTGAGAAACTTTTTTAGAAGCATAAATCCCCTATAACTCATGATAGGAAGTGTAGAGATAATTTTTCTCATAGACACCATACCTCTTTTATGAACAATAATTCAATGCTAGCTTCTCTTTCACTTAATATGCCACCTTCAAGAGAGCATAAAGATAAAAGAGAAATATGGAGAACTTCAAATGTTGAGTCACAATCACAATGCCTTAACTGTAGGGATTTTGATCACTTAATTGCTAGTGGTCCATTATTGACTTTCCTTATGGAGAACAATAGAAGGATAAATAAATAAGAATGCACAGAGGAACAAAACCATGAACACAATACTGATGAAGAGCTTGAGCATGAGATAATGGGAGAAACTGTTAGCAGTTTAGGAAGTTCCCAAGGATGCTCAGATTGTAGTAACGAAGGAAACCTATCTGGTAATTAAAAAATCTCATGATGTTTTCCCTAAAGAATTCTTGAACCACTTTCCCTCTTAGCCTATTCTTCAGCATGTCATAGATTTTTTCTCATGAGTCTGCCTTCCTGCTTTGCCTAACCATTGAATGAAACCCGCTAAACATGCTGAGTTAGATAAAGCAATCAACAAACACATTATGATTCAATTGATGTCAGAATGCGTTAGACCAAATATGTGTGACATTGATATATCTCCTAACTTTGGTTTTAGCATAATAATCGATGTTGAGACATTATTGCATATAAAGCCCATTCTAATCCTCTATATGAACCTTTTGTTGACCCTTCACTAAACCTGATTTCATCTTTCACCAGTCCTATGTAGGAATTGGTTTTCCACAACCATAATCTTGACCATGCTACTCGAGACTTTTGCATACTTCCAGGTCCTTGAGAATTGAATTGAACACATTCTTCTTCTTTATAAATATTGTTTTAAATACAATATAGAGAGAACTAGAAGTTATTGTACCTTTTTGTCGAATACGTATCTGTCAATGATACTGATCCTTTGTTATGGTTATAGATTATGCTTGAAAGCATTTATAAAACTTGAAATGAGCAAGACCAATATTATTACTACCATATTTGTTTATCTAGGCTATGCAGCTCAAGAGACTATTTTATCCTTCCAGATCCCTGTGAAGTGAATCTAGCACATTCCTTTATTTCTGAATATTGTATGTGTGTTTTCTTTTGTTGGGGAAGGGACGTTGTAGAACTTCTGAATTGGAGAAACCAGATGCCTAATTGTTTAAACTAATTCAAAATAGGAGCTCTTTGTGGCCTTGAAATTCTGTGTGAAAACATTCATTCTGCATCCATCCGCCATGTTACCCTTTTAACAGAAGATGATTGACAGATTGTAGTTGAGGATGTGATGAGAGCAATTCATCTAAAGTCATTTGATTATCGGGTGCTGAATCTTCTTTTATACCAATTAAGAGGAGAAAAGGTATATTCCTTTGATTGTTTACAGATCACTTTTGTTTTTTGGTATTATAAACTAGATAATACTTCTCAATTCCATTCTTAGAATTATTAATTTTTCATGCTCATGGGAGTTGCATACTTCACAAGATTAATTTATTTATTCCAACGCTGTTGTGAAGGTCAATGAACTGCACATGGAATTCCTATCAGTTTCTGAATTCCTTGTCGAGCTTTCTGATGATTTGTGAGTGTACCTTTCACAGATTTACTAATTTTACTTCCAAAGGAGGAATATTATTTACCAAACAAGCAGTGAACCTTTTAATCTTGTACTACTATCTGCATGTGATCAAAGAAACGGGCAAACTATACATGAGTCGCTTGCATTGGTACCTATAGCCGTGCCATGAGCTTGCTGCATGCTAAACCATTGGATATGCATTTTGTATTTTTAAGTTTCTATGAAACACCTAACTTTTATTTTTGGCTGGACACAATACATATTCATGTGCATCTGTCATGCTTTTTGGCATTGCTTATAGGTCCGTCCTATTTAGTCTTTTTCTTCTTTTTCTTTGAAACTTACTATAGATTAAGACAGATTAATCCTACTATTTTCTTTTTTTACAATGTGAGGAAGCATGTTACAGATTCCTCAGTTACAAGATGACATGAGAATGCTGTAGGTTTGACTATGAGGTCAGTCCATCTATGGCAGGGTGCTTCTATGTTTTACATGGTTATCCTTTCCTTCAAAGATAAAGATTGTATTTTCTTTCTGTAGGACGATGTGTTGGAGAATAATTTCAATGTTTTGCGCATGTTTGTCAGAATATATGGAGCTTCCACAGCACCAACCATGCTGGTAGGTATGAGGGTGCATTTAGGTTTAATTACTATGGACGTGCTGATTGAATATTATTCTACTGTATGACCACCAGCCAACCTTGGACCTGCCAACAGTTATTTTTACTCAAGGAACTTTGAGAGGGGAGAATCATTTGGCTGAATCAAAACATTTCTCCCCCTCATTCCATGTAAATTTGTAAACCAAATGATTTGCTGATAAAGGATATAAATATCATGGCTTGCTTTATTTCATTATTTGGTCAATGATATTCCTGTAAAGGCTGTGCTTATGGTCTTAACGTTGAATTTATTTTGCTTTTTTAAATTAGTTTTGAACTCATGAAAAACAACAGCATCTTCATATTTCTGTTGTCATTGTGCTTAGGCATATTGCTTAGGGCCTATTTGGTAAAGTTTTTCTTTTCAATTTTCATTTTTTACTATTTTAACAAAAAAGACATAATAGTGTTTATTTACTTGTTTTTGTTTTCAAAAATTTGAAAAGAGAGAAGATGTTTTCAGTTTTTTTTTTTTTTCGTTTTCATTTTCTTCTCCCTTCCCCACCCTTCACTGCTTGCAGCCCACCATTGGAGTCGCCACGCCACTTGCCAGCGATTCCATAGTTTGCTAGACTCCCACATGCTATTTATAATATTTCTAATAAACAGAATTGAAATGCATGAGAGACTTTTAAGTAAAATTTCTGGCCTCCATGATCTGCTCTCTCTCTCTCTCTCGTTTCTGCAAAGAAAAAGTTCAGTACTTTGTGCATTGGAAGGTTGCTGCCCCAAAAATATGGGTGCCTGAATATTTCAATCATGCACCCCAGGAGAAGAAAGTCCATCATTATATTCTATGTTTATGCATGTTATGCTATTCATGGAAATTCCTAATAAATGAATGAAGTATCTACCCAACTACTTAGGTTGGCTACATGCGACCTTCTAATCCAAACTTGAGTGCATGTAAGTAAGGATATTACAAAGACCTAACACAACCCTCTTCTTTTATCTGAACTTGAAATGGTACAAATTTATTTGCTCATAGTTAATGTATGTTCTGGAACTTTTGATAATTAGAGGACATCAATTATGAAGATCTTGTAGATCTTTTCTCCTCTTATTTATTCATCTATTTGCTTCACTAGGCAAAATGCATTAGTGAAGCTGAACAGAAGTATGATCAGGCAATGAAAGCTTTGGATCCCAAACTGTCAGAGAATTACCAAAAGAGATGTGAAGAAGCCACTAAAGAAGGTAAAGCTTAGCCCGTCAAAACCCTAGCTACATAAGCTAAAATCTTCTTATTTCGACTATGATCTGCGCTTAATTCAACTTATTTTTAGGGGGTAAAATATCTGGACCTTCTCTTGGCACATGGGTTATACCTCCAGTAATTGAAGATGAGGATTCATATCGATCTGAATTCAGGAATTCCAAGGGGTTGGGCTCAGGCTGACATATAATCATCAGAAGCTACACCGGGTATGAATGACATTTTACCTTATGCTCTTGAAGGGTTAAGTTTTCTGCAAATTCAACATTTTGCATTGTTGACATCAGTAGGGCTTAGTTTATGATATTCTGTAACCAGTAATTACATCATCTCTAATGCATGCTGCAAAGATGATGCCTCTCAGATTTTGATTAAAGTTCTAAATAAACAAGGATTTTCTCTGAGATTTAGGGTTATTATTTTGGATTCGGAAATACTATTCACACATTCATGCACAAGTGTTATCAAAAGTGTCAAAGTGGAATATCCAAATAACATTTCCCCGTATGAATGACATTTTACCTTCTGTTCTTGAAGGGTTAAGTTTTCTTCAAATTCAATTTTTTTTGCATTGTTGACATCAGTAGGGCTTAGTTTATGATGTTCTGTAACCAGTATATCATCCCTAATGCATGCTGCGCACAACCCTAGACCCCTGAGAAAGCTCTTAGAATAGTACAAACGATTCACCGCACATATTTGGGAGCTTAGAATATTGTGAAGTCGGGAGTTTGAAATTGCCTTGGTGCGGGATTGTGCAATCTCCTGTGTCTATCTAAGGGTTCGACTCGCAACAAATTTATCCCGTTCACCTAAGATTGTGGAGCAGGCAAATCGTAAATTTTAGAGAAAATTTTAGAGAAAGTGAAATAGATTTATGCCAAAAATTGACCTTACAAAAAAAAAAAAAATTGGAGAGCTCTTTATTTCTTTCTTATTTATTGAAATATTGTTAATCATCTTATCTTATTTAATTTTAATTTGCATAATATTCTATTTATAAATTTGTTTTTAAATCTTGAAATCAGATAAACTCAAAACAATTCAATTAAAAGAAAAAAATCATTTTTTTTTGTTCGAAAAGAAATAAAAAGAAAAACAAAAGTGGAAATATGAAAGGGAAAGGGGGGGGGGGGTCCACCAGCCAAGTGAATCCTAAGTTCACGTAACGGACGGCTCGGCATCCTCTCTCTCTCTCTCTCTCTCTCTCTCTGTATGTTTAGAAAAGAGATATTATTCCTCTGTGCGAGGGATCTCGCTGCTGCTGCTGCTGCTGCTTGACCTTATTGCGATCCGCGAATCAGATCGGTACTGAACCAGAAAGCGTATGAAAACGAAAAATGATGAATGAAAATATCTATCCATCCAATCTTCAAGGACAAGTCGCTGCAGTGAACGCTTGCCAGCCAGCCAAGCCAGCCTCCTTTATTGGATTTGTTATTCATCAGTCTCGTCAGTACGCTTTCTTTCTCTTCCATTATCATAATCCGATCATATTAGTTCTTTATCCAAATGCTCTCTGTATATATATATATATATATATATAGAACTTGTTCAATTCAATCATAGCATAAGCATTTACTTATGTATTTATATTTGTGAAAATAGATTGTCTTGTGATTGTGAGGCATTTTGGTTGGAAATTGAAAATGGTGGAATGGTCTTAGTCGCATTTAAGATTGATGGATCAGTCCTGAAGGACTGAATTATTCATGGATCCATCATTCATCATCATTATCAAGAATAGAAATAGATCCCCTTCACTTGATGCTGCACAAGGCAAGAGCTGTAATGGTTGGTTGGCCCGGTCAATCCGTATAACTGCTTTTAATGGGTCCTGAAACTGTGTTTAAAATCCCAATGGATTTTATTTACCATCTTATTTTTTATTATTATAAGATTTTGTAACTCTTAGTATCTAAGAGTTTTTTTTTATTTTTACATCTTTTTAGCATTTCTCTTAGTATCTTGTTTTCATTTCATTTAGGGATATTTTCGATGAATATTTCGTGAACAAGTTTCGTTTGATTTTATACCTATAGATACGGGGAACAATTCGTAAACAAATTTGGTATAGGGATATTTTCGGTGAAGTTTGTTTTTAAAATAAACGAATTAAACCCGAACATAAAAGTATTTAAACAAATTGAATTTGAACACTTTTCATAGCCAAATTTGGACTGAGCCTTACTTTGACTCATTTACATCCTTAATTTTATCAAATATGTTTGCCTAATCTTCTATTAATTTTCTTTACACATAATAAAATCATTCATCACACCTTATTTAATGAAAATGTGAGTAAAATTAGACTTCAAATTTTATGCTATAAAGATTATGCATATATAAACAAAAATAAAATTAATTTTGAAGATAACTTGGCAAATTTTAATTGAGTGGAAATCAAGTGCTTTTTAATATTATCTCAATTAAGTAACGGCAGAGACTTTTGTGAGTGTGACAACTCAATGACTAGTTAACTCAATAAATATTGTTACATATGAAAGTGAGTAACTACGTTATTTATTTTTGTGGAGGCTAGGGAGAGAAAAGTTATATTTATCGAATTAATTGATTCGATTTGATTTTTTTTCTTGAATTAGTTTAATTTAATTTGATTAATTTTTCTTAAAAGTTTAATTTTTGATTTTCAGTTCAATTTTTTAATTAGAATAATCGAACTAATTGAACCGATTGAACTTTAAGACGATGTTATTTTGATATTTATAAAACGATATTGTTTTCTTTAGTTTTGTGTGTTTTTTATTGGTTATTTTACTTTTTTTCAATTTTTTTAGTTTAATTTATATACTTTGAATTCGATTTTTAAAATTTTTTAAATTAATCAATTGATTTGATTTGATTTTATTCTTCAATTTAATTTAATAAATTAGTAAATTCCAGTCGGTTCAATGCACACCTCGATTAAGATGTGCAAAAGTCACATCTTTGGGTTGATTGAGCGCAAATTTACTCCTCTAAAATCTTAAATAAAGGTATTATTTTAGATAAAGTATAATATTAGTTCTTAAATTTATTTTTATAATTAATTAGTTATTATATTTTAATTTTTATCAGCATAGTCACTAAATTTTGATTGTTGTTATGATTCAATTTTTCAAACTTTTTTTTGGGTTAAATTTTGCTAGTAAAATTAACATGGTATATATTAATATAAATTTTAAAATCACTTGATTGTGAGTTTGTGTTAATTTTAATATTAAGTAATCTTAGATTATATTAACATGTACATTACATCAATATTTGATAACAAAATTTGATGAAATTTTTTTAAAAAATAATTATAATAAAAATTAAAGTATAGCGACCATGATGACAAAAATTAAAATTTACAAGATTTATAATGTAATTTATTCATTTTATCAAAGTCCCTAGATTTTGTTGTGTATTTGCCATATTAGGTAATGTGAAACAGTACTACTATGTTTACGAGTGAGCATTCGGTTCGATTAAATTGATCAAATTGAATAGATCAAAATTTTTTTAAAAATGAAACTAAATCGATCGAATAATTGTTCAAACTCAATGAATAAAAAAATTAAAAATAAAAATAATAAAATATAAATAAATTGAAGTAATTTGGAGATTGAAATGAAGAAGTTAATTTGATAATTTGGTCAAAAATGACATCGTTTTTGACACTTCAGTTAGTTTAATTATTTTAATTTTTTTTAATAAACAAATTAAATAGAATTAAAATAATTTAAAAATTAAACTAAATCAGTTTATAAATTGAACCATTACTTTTCATTTAATCGAAATTTTATTCACCCCTAAAGATATTATCGCACAAAAGCCTTTTCTCGAAAGTAATTTTCACAGCATGACTAATTTTACAGTTAGGGCAAAAACATATTCAGAACTTACTGCTACTTTCTAAATCAGTGTCATGCATCTCCAATGCTCTTTATTATCTCTCTCTCTGTCTCTCTGCTTGTTTTCACTTCCATCCATTATCAATGTCTGATTCTATTGGAGGAGAGCTTGTTTCCCAGGCCACCCAGATTCCACTGTTTTCTAGGATGAAAACAACTTTTGGTTTTGGGCAGAGAGAATTTATTAATCGACCAGATTTATAATATATATATGTATGTATGTATGTATATGTGTTCTTCTTTTTCAGTTAAAATTCCTAAAATGAAGGAAGGGGGAGAGAGCACTGATTATGGCTTAGCAACAAGAAGGGCAGGCATGGATTGATAAATGGTAAGAAATCCCACTTCGCCCGCCCCCCCACCAACCCTAATTCATTCAATCAATCGCAGTCAAACGCTCTCTCCCATGTTCTGTCTGCTGCTGAAACCTGAAAGCAAGAGCAAGAAGATGATGAGTGATGAGTCTTCTCACCCTCATTTATTGAGGTTTTACCAATTCCACCCATATATATTCCTCTTTTCATATTTTTTTTTATGAATTGTTTTAATAATGTTTTCATTATTGATTATATAATATATATATATATGATTATATATACAGTGCGCTCTCTCTGTGGTTCATCTTTTGTGAAGGCCCAGGTCTAGGACAAACAGTCCTTTCGCTTTCCCTGCAGCTAGCTAGCAAGCTAGGCTACTAATCTATCCAAAGCCATTAGGAAAGAAAAGAAAGGACAGACCCAAAAGCCCATCCTCATCTGATGTCAAATTCCACCATTTTCCTTTCATTTTCTTGGCCTCCTTTTGTGCTCCCCACCACTGACTTGTTCTTTTCAACCCCACCCACCCCCCTCTGCTCTGCTCTTTTTTTTTCTGTAAAAGTCTCTCTTCTTTTCCACTTGACTTCCCCCTCTCTCCCCCCTCCCCACTTCCTCTTTTGTGCTCCCCTCTCCCACTTCTTCCTTTCACAAAATCAAACCTTTCTCTCTCTCTCTCTCCCTCTTTTGTGCTCCCTCTCCCACTTCTTCCTCCTCTTCCTTTCACAAATTGAATCAAACCTCTCTCTCTCTCTCTCTCTAAATTACTTGCATCTGGGTTAATTTTTGCACCTTTCCATTCCATGCATCCAACAACTGTTCAGTTTGCAGCTTGTCCAATTGCTAGCTAATGGGAGATGAAATGCTTCATCAGCAGCTGCCATGAATTCTCTTATTAAAGCACTGTTTCTTCTCTGTACCACTGCCATTACTGCCACCCTTGTTCATCCTCTCTCTCCGGCCGCCTCCTTCACTCAAAAACAACCACTTCCACACACCTCCTGGGTAAGCCTTCAACTCATCACACACACACACACTATATATATATAATAATATAAATATATATATATAGTGACTGGATTTTGATTTTCTTTGTTTATTAGATAGAGTACTAGCTATATATATATAGCTAACTTGAACACTTACTTAGCTGCTGCTGCTGCATGCCTTAATTGTCTAGGGTTTATCATTTGAAGAGAAGACCAGGCTGGGGTCAACTCCACCCAGTTGCCACAACAAGTGCAACCAGTGCCACCCTTGCTTGGCGGTGCAAGTCCCCACCATGCCCACCGCCGGCCACCGCCCCCAGCCAGCCGCCAGAGCCATGCCCATGGAGTTTTTGGACTCATCCTTACCCCCTTCTTCTTCTTCTTCTTATTACAGCAACAAGTACTCCAATTACAAGCCTCTTGGATGGAAATGCAGGTGTGGCAACCACTTCTTCAACCCATAACCCAACACTTTTCTAAGTCAGGCTTCAAGCTCCCCCATTAATTAATTGGTGATTAAAGATGCTTGATTAGTATATATATATGTATATGGGTTGATGAATAAATGCCCAGGGTTGCCATATACTGTATTGTTTGTCTTTGGATGAATTAGTTAATTAATAAATTGTCGTTTTTTTAATTTGGAGGGAGTTAGCTAGCCAGCCAGAGGGGTTGTCACTTGTCCCTGACCCAGAATTCTTTTGGAGACAAAATATATTCAGTGGGTGTAAGCATTTATTGTGTGTACACGTTGAGGAGATGTTATAGAGATTGTATAGAAGCTGTTACCGACCTTTCTCTGTGCAATTTAATGCCTTTCTTTGTAAATGGCAACTTCTCTAACTTACTCGGTATGCGCAGTGCACGCCCCCCCCCCCCCCCCCCCCCCCCAAAAAAAAAAAAAAAAATTAATAATAATAATAATAAGTTAAAAAAATATTTATATTTTTCATACATCAACAAACATTAATGCATTATATTTTGTCATATTAAAATAAATATATAAAATATTAATACACAAATATTATTAAAAATAGTAATGTTATTTGTACACTATTATTTTGACGTCAATTTTGACACTCACCAACTCGATAATACTTTTTAAAAGAATTAACAATATTTTTTTAAAATTATAAACTACTTTTAAAAATTACAAATATTTGAAACCAATTACAAAACACTGATAGATGAGTGTAAAACACATCAAAGTGTAGGACAGGAGGCCTGTTTGGAACACTGACATATGGGCCGGCCCAATCCTTTTCTTTTTTTTTGTTAAAATTAAAATAAGAATATTTTTAAATATTTTATGTAATTTTGTCAACAATTATTTTAGTTAATTATATTTATTTATACTTGGTTTGGTGTATTATTAAAAAATTAAAATCTATTATAAAATTAATCAAATACCAAATTTGATATATGGCACAAAAAATTAAATTTATTATAAAATTAAAAGGTGAACCCTTTTCTATAAGCATGAAATAATTGTAAACGAGTTAAAATTATTTAGCAAGGGTGCAGATAGTACCAGAATTTTTTGGTTTAATCTGTAATGCTTAAATCATTTACTCAAAAAGGGCATATATATAAAATATTTAGATGAGCTAAATATTTAGACTAAACTCTTTATATAGGTTAAATTGAGGTTTGACCAAGTAAGAAATCCAAGGTTAGCCATCGAGATTCTCAAGGTCAATTCATTGTACAAGATGGGATAAATCTTCTTCTTTTTAAGGGTGTGTTTGATGAAGGGATGAAAAGTGGGGTAGAATTTTAATTTCATGAAATTTTAATTCTCACATCACTCTCTAAAAATTCTAATTTTTTAATTTTAAGAAAAATCTCCACTTTTTAAATTAATACGAAAATCAAATTCTATAGAATTGAAAAACTGTTAAATGAAATTTTTTAAAATTTAGATAAAAAATAAATTATATCCTCATTTTTCACCCCTATCAAACACACCCTAAGTTAATTTTAAGATCTATTAATCTTCTATAATATAGGTCAATAGCAAATACATGTTCTTTTTTTACTAGCAGTTAGTGGAGACTCGTGTTGATAAAGAAGACAAGCTATCTTTAAGAGTAAATAAGTAATTTTGAATCCTTACAATGCTCATACATTGTGCCTCCTTCCCAAAAAAAAAAAATTCCTCACTTAGATATATAGTGTTCTCTTTGTATTTAAGTTTTGAATTCATTTTCAATTTTATATTTTGAATGTTTGTTTTGAGATTTTTAAAAATACGTTCTTTTTGACATTTTAAAAAATTATTTCTCAAAATAGAAAATTGAAAAATGCGTTTGTTTTGAAATTTTGTAAAATATTATTTTATGATATTTTATTTAAAAAATTGATTCAAAATAAATTATAAATTTAATTTAAAGAATTTCAAATATAATACAAGTTATATAATTTAATCATATATAATATATTAAAATTACAAAGTACATTCTAAGTCATTTTTAATTTCACACAACTATTAATTTCAAAATAAATTTATTTTTACCTATAAATTAAAATCTGATATTAATTTTGAGATTTGAATTATCCACAACATAAATATTAAAAAAATATAAATCATAAAATAACAACATTTTAATTTATTCAAAATTTTAAAAATATAATTGAAAAAAATTAATAAAAAAACTATATTACATTGGGTGTGGAGACAATGGCAGAGGAAAAAATGGAAGAGAAAAAATGGCAGATGGTGATAACAGGCAGTTGGAATTGGGCATGGCGGGTGGTGGCTAATCTGAGCGTGGAAAGTAGTGAAGGGCAATGGCAATGGCGATGGCAAATCTGGGCATGGAAGGCAATGGAGGGCAGTGGTGGTGGCAAATCTGAACTTGGAGGGCAGTGGTGATGGTTGTGGCAAGTAGTGCAATGGCAATGGTGGTGGTGGTGGTGGCCGTGGTAGGTAATGGTAGTGATAGCGATTGTAAGTGTGGATGACAATGATGGCGGTGTCGTGGAGTGGCGAACCAGCTTGAAGAGAAAAAGAAGAGAGGTGAAAGAGAAGAGGTGAAAACAGTGGTTGTTTTCTGTATTTTAGATTGTGGTTGTTTTCTGTATTTTAGATTGAGGGGCTGATTTTAGTTGAAAATAGCCAAAACATGTTTTTGGCGTTTTGAATTTTTTGTATAAATTTTTTGTGTGTTTTATAAGATGTATTTTTAAAAATAATAAATAAATGCATTTTAAATATTTTAAAAACTTGAAAATAGAAAACGAATCATGTTATATGTAAATCAATTTTGTATATCTTGAGCTACATAAGGGATGATTATAACCAAAATACCCTTTACATCACATGCAGCGCTTTTATGCGTCACATGAGAGACTTTTTTATCATTGATATATCTTTATGTAATTTAAGATGTACACAAAAATGTATCAATAATATTTTTCATAAAAAAAACAGACTAAAGAGGACAAGCCTTTATCCTCCAAAAATAATTTTCCATATAGACATAAAATATAACAAGATACTACAAGTGAATCTCAAAATAACGTTTTCGTTATAAACTAACGGTAAGCATATTTTAGCAAACGTGAGTCCGTCTTCTTCTTCCTCGGCGTTTTCTGACCGTTGGCTCTATATCGTTCTGGAAAGCCGAACGCAGCCCTTTGGCGCTCTCTACAAGCCACACACACACTCATCCATGGCGTCGTCCTGTACATTCCTGCTCGCCCCTCTCTGTCCCCGCACCCGCCCCTTCTCTCTCCCCACCCTCCGGCTCGCTCCTCTGCGATCCACCTCCACCGCCGGACGGCTTTCCGTATCCGCTTCGGCGGGAAATGCTCTCCAAGCTCTGATATTCGACTGCGACGGCGTGATCTTGGAATCGGAGCATTTGCACCGTCAAGCCTACAACGACGCCTTCTCTCACTTCGGCGTCCGCTGCCCCTCTTCTTCTTCCCCCTCTCAGCCCCTAAATTGGGCCCCCGACTTCTACGACGAGCTCCAGAATCGCATCGGCGGCGGAAAACCTAAGATGAGATGGTCTTTACCCCCCCCCCCCCCCCCCCCCTTTGGACAATTCTGGAATTTTCTACTCCTCGTATCATATATATGTAGTTAGATATGTATCTTACGTTGTTGATTTGGCGTGTCCGTATGGAATTTGCGCGATTAGGTACTTCAAGGAGCACGGTTGGCCATCTTCGACGATCTTCGAGACACCTCCGGAGGATGATGCTAACAGAGTGAAGCTAATTGATACTCTCCAGGTACTAACTATCCTAAATGTGCTGGCCAAACTCTCAAATTATTTTGCGGAACAGTGGATTTTGCTATGCAAAAAGTTCAAGTACTGAAGAATTGTTATTGTTGTTACTGTTGTTCATCCTCGTTATGATTTTTCCTAACCAAGTTATGATCTTGGCATGACATTTACAATGTCAATTGACCCTTAAAAGTCATATTGAGAATACAAATCCATGCGAAAGAACAATTTGGTCGCTGTGGTAACAGTTTTAGGGTTGTTTGTAGGATTGGAAGACGGAAAGGTACAAAGAGATTATCAAATCTGGAACCGTAAGGAGATGTTTCGATATGTGTTTCTTAGTTTGGTATCCAAATATAGGATCTTCTCAATGAGTGGTTATCAAGAAATGGAATTGTGTCGTTAATGGCGGCAGGTGGAGCCTAGACCTGGAGTTTTGAGGCTGATGGATGAGGCCAAGGCTGCTGTAAGATAGACATTTTAATTTTAAAACCAATTATCTCATTGTCACGGTAACTTAAAGCTTTTCATTCTAGTTGCATCTCTATTCATATTGTTGAAGACTTCTTCAATCTACTGGCTGTTTTCTAGGTGAAAGATCCTATTTTATATAAAGTGCCCTTTTTGTCATATTTTAGTAAACCTTTGTGGCTTACTGCTGTAGGGTAAAATGCTAGCAGTTTGCTCTGCTGCAACTAAAAGTTCCGTTATACTCTGCCTTGAAAATCTCATTGGAATGGTAACTACTTTCTCATATTAATTCTTATACTCCTTTTTCTTCATATTTTGCTCAACAGAAACATTTGCTTATCATTGCTGTCCTCTTGTTTCAGGAGCGCTTCCAAGGTCTTGACTGTTTCCTTGCAGGTAAATTTTCCATATTCATATAGTGATTTTCTGTACTGTTTCGTCCTTTTGATAAGTTATTCACTTTTTGTGAATGTCTTCCTGTTTTTCCTATTGAGCTTTGCGTAGGACACATATGACTGCTAAATGACAAATTTGCAGCCCCATTTTTATGTCTCAGCCCCATTCTGAAGTTCAAACTTTTAATTGATACTTCTCTTTGTTACTCAACTTCAAACTTTTATCGAAATACAATCTCAAAGTCGAGAACTTTATTCAACTAAATGCCTGTAAATTTATTGTTCAATAGGAGTTTTATTCAACTCAGTTAGGATCCATAAAATGGGAGGATAAATTGTTTTCTTCACTGTAATCAGCACATAGTGAACATTAGGCGTCAAGTCACTCTTATCAGATAGCAAATCAAGGTGGTCAATAATTTGGTACCTTTCAGCATTCTACTATCTCTAATTTCTTGGGCTAAGTTAAGGTTGCCTCAATTTGTTTTTTGTCCATTGGTGTGCATCTGGTTCTACTTTTTTACACTCTATCTGAGATTTAGAAGTTGAGATTTTAATGTTACGTGCATAAACTACCCACTTCTCATGAAGCATCAGGTTCCACAGGCATAAATTTATGGATGCGAACTTGAGTCTGTTTTATTAGGAGAAGGCAGCCTGAGCTAGGAGGGAATCTCTTAAGAGACTCTCACACACACACACATACTTTTATCGCACAAACTTGTATGTACAGATGAATCAGGTTTTTTTTTTTAACAACACTCTTAGTTTCATTGCTGTTGTTCAGTTTATGACAAAATTGATTAATTTAATTGCTTACAGTTTATTTGCAAAATTGATACTTGGTAGTTCTGTTCTGGTAAGGATTTAGGCTTAGCCTTTATCTAACTTACCTTTGGCCCATTTTGGGGGCATACTTGGATTTTACTCAAGTTGTTCAAGTCACTTGGACCCATAATTAGGGTGCTCAAATTTTCTAAATGAATTTCTCAATTGACTTGAGCCTGCAATTCATGTTTCGGGTACTCATTTAATTCACTCAACGGTCAACCTACTGTTCATGATTAGGGTGCTCATCAATTTTTCTAAATGAAGCAATAAGTTTTGTTATGGAATGAAAGGAATCTATTATGAATTGATTACTCTCCAAGCCTTTTTACTTATATTCAAGGTATAATATGTTTTTAACATCTGGAGAGTCGTTTTTGTTAATGGATATGCATGGTGGTGCTGTACATTAACTGATTTGATTTGTACTCATGCTGCAATATCGATATTGACATGTTGTTAATCATGCTATGCCATTTTAAGAGTTCCAGTTAGATGGGTAGTAACTGATAGCAAGTGGAGTGTGATATTTGTTTGTCGGTTTATCTTATTTACAAAAGTTCCTTTTCAATTCTATTTTCTCTCTAGGTGATGATGTGAAAGAAAAGAAGCCCGATCCTTCAATTTATTTGACTGCTGCTGAGGTAATCCTCATTGTATTATACTGGTTGTTTCCAATTCTGATGCTTGTCATTAATAATATCTGTTAAGTATTCTACCTTGCAGAGGCTAGGGGTGTCGAGGAAAGAATGTCTGGTCGTGGAGGATTCTGTTATTGGTCTACAGGTCAACCTCCTAGTTGTAATCGTCACTCAAATATTTGATTTTTCTTAATCTAAAAAGGGTTTCATGGCCATGCTGTGGGTCACAGAAAAAATTGCAGATTAAATTGATTGTTGAATTGTCTTGAAAAATCGAAATACTGGTATAAGTAGCATCTCCATGTTCAATACGAACAAACAAAAAAAAGAACGAAAATTTATTTCTTGCTCCATGCTCTAATCCAAGTTTCCAGTGCAGGCAGCCACAGGTGCTGGGATGTCTTGTGTTATTACTTATACATCATCAACAGCCGATCAGGTCAGCCCCATCCTGGTTCTTTTCCTTTCCCTCCCCAACCGCCCCACCAACTGGTGTTACATCAAACTTAATCAAGTTCATTTCTTAACTTCGTTTAGGATTTTAAGGAAGCAATAGGAATCTACCCTGACTTAAGTAATATCAGGTACAGTGGCCACACACTTTCTGCACCCGGGTAGTTCCTTTTAATTCCTTCTGCATACCCGAATGGTAATAATTTCCATGCAGATTGAAAGACTTGGAATTGCTACTTCAGAGCTTGGTTGCTGCCACTTAGGGAGCCTATCACATTCCATTAAACTGGTACAGATGCTTCTGTTGCTCCTAGACATCTGGTGAATCCTATTAGAACTGATTGTGGCTCTCTCTTCTTATCATGTTTTCCATCCTGTTTTTGGCAAGCATATTCTTTGTGGGGAAAAAAGGTGCAAAATGGTAACTTTGAATAGAATAGTCATGTATTTTTACATTCATTGACCGCTCTACCTCTGAGGCGTATATTATAGTTTAGGACATTAGGTATTATTGAACGCTGTAATAAGTTCTTGTTCTAACTGTCATGAACATGGTTACATGGAATGTGATACTTTCCGATTCATGGTATGTATGCGAGGGGGGTAGGATTAGTTGGTATATCAGTTTGGTTCGTGGTTTCACTTTGAATAATGTATTGGTACGCTTATTGAAATTTAAAGGAAAAATTTTGTTAAATTCATTAAATATTGCAATGAAAATAAGGTTCAACCTAACAAAAGGTAAATAAGAAAAAATAGGAAAAAAAAGTTTAAATTAAATCTGCAATAACGTAAAATCATAACAATAGAATCAAAAATAGGGGGAAAAAAAAACGAATGCTAACATAACAAATTTAAAGCTAATAGCCATCCTAAAAAGTTTAATGATTAGGTGAACTTATTTCATTTTTCAGATTTTTGAGTTAGATCGCGTTCAATGGTCATGAAAGATAATTTTTGCTGCCATGAAGTTACTTGCATTATTGCATCTCTGAATGAATTGTTTTGAGGGGAGAATATAGAATATTAAAATAAAAAAATAAAAAAATGAAGGGGGGGAGGAGATTGAAGATTGTCACATCTAATGTATATTTAAACGTGACAAGAGAGAACCAATTGGGGTGGTGGCGCAGTTGGCTAGCGCGTAGGTCTCATAGCTCTGAGCAATCCTGAGGTCGAGAGTTCGAGCCTCTCTCACCCCAACGGTTTTTGGATATTTTTCTGGCGCAGTTCTATTTTTGTGATAAATTCCATTTTAATTTTTGTCAAATTTTGTTAAGGAGAAATAGTATTGTATATTTTAATATAAATATCAAAATTACTTAATTATGAGATTTATGTTATTTTAACATTAAATTATTTTTGAATTATATTAACATGTATTATACTAATTTTCGATAACAGAAATTGGAACTCATACCTTTGTCCGGGAGAATTCGTGTCTTTGCCCATGAGAGTGAACAGTTATTAGCAAAGTACTGTAATTATCCAAGAGAACTTCCATTGTAATTCCTCGAGATAGTGGCTCAACTGGGGTTCGTCATATGAGTTGATATGCAAAGTCTCTTCGAAAAGATTTTATTGTCTAAGAAAACTTCCTTATTACATTTTTTCGAGAGAACTTTTTCTCTCAGCTAAGCTAACCTTCTCCAGGATAATTTCTACTTCCATAAAAAAAAATGATTATAAAAAATAAAATGATCAATTTATTATGAAATGCAAAATTTACCCGTTTGAAATAGCATAATTGTCAACCAAGTTGTTTAGCTGTAACATATGATCTTTTATTAACAAAGCATACAAAGTAATACTTTTTATCTTTAGTATGGTAAAGATATAGTATATTTAATATTTGGAAAACTAACCATGGTTAAACAATAATAAATGTATATTATTTTTAAGCATTATGTATTTATTACATCTTATATTTAGTATTCAAACAATTTTATTAGATGGTAATAAATGTATCATGTTTTGAATCATCTAATAATTAATTAACATAATTGTTTAAATATTAAAAATAATATACAACAAATATATTTTAAATAAAAATAATATAAATTTATTGTTAAAAGAGACTGTTATTTTTTATGTGTCATTGGCCCTGTTTGTTGTAACTTAAATAAAGAAATTATAACTTATAGCTTTTTAGATTATAGCTTCTAAAACTTAAAATAAGTTGTGAACCTGTTTGCTGCATCTTCTTAGAAGTTGTAATTAAGTAGTTGTGGTGTTTGATATCATAAGCTGTAAAATAACTTATTTTGGTATAATTGTCCATAATACCCTTAATAGTTATAGAATGATAATTTAAAAATTAATTAGTGTATATGTATAAGTTTCAAGTGTTATAAACAAATTAATTAAAATATAGAGAGAGAGGAAGATGACGAGAGAGAGGAAGAGATTTGAAAATGGAGATGGCGGTGGAGAAGAAAAACCCATGATTGCGTAGACAATAAGGTAATTCTTTGTTAAAAATAAGGACAAAATTGTCATAAAAATGTAATTATTTAAGCAGAAGTTGTAAAAGTTAGGGTATTATAGATTTGAAAAAGTCAACTTTTACCCCTTCTAAAAACTAGTAAAAGCTATAAGTTATAATTATATAAGTTAAAACAAACACTACATGTCAATTTTTTTGAAACTATAAACTAAAAGTTACAGCTTTTAAGTTGTGACAAATAGGCCCATTCTCAATTGAATGACCCAACCTTGAAAAAAGATGAATTGGTTGGATAAGATGCTTAAAATGTCATATTTATTCTCTCAACTTGATAGACCAAATTAAATATTTGAGTAATGTTGCCCCATAATTTGATACTTTCCACAAAGTGAAAGTACATGGATTAAGTTTAATCTAATATTTAGTTTAAGATTTTTTAAAATTGATATAATCTGATCTGATCCTAATTTTAGACCGAAAACCAAATAAATATAGCAATACATACATTATATATATAGTATTGTACTTGTTAATTGGATCGATCTAAATCAAATAAATACTTCTACCAGAGTTAGCAACACATCAAGTAGAAAAAATCTCATATCCTTAATGAAAAAATAAAAATCATATATTTATTAGGGTTAATCAAGAAAATAATCTCATTTATTTCACAAATTTATAATTTTATCAAATTCTTTTAATTTTAATAATTAGGTCGAAGTTGCCTCAATTGGGTATAATCTTATCCAACATATTCATATTAACTTGATATATCAAGTGTCATATAATAATAATAATATTTATGGGACTCACGTACCTATAAGAAAAAAAAATATAACTTATAAAAAAAAGTAAACAAATTATGTGCAACAATTTATATATATATTATTTATATATACATGTGGATATTATAAATATTATTATTATTATATGATACTTAACATATAAAGTCAGCATGAACATATCCTTTTTAAATTGATAGATAAAATTATACTAAATTGAGTTCAATTTAAATATAATTTTTAAAATTAAAATAATTAGATAAAATTATAAATTGACCAAGGACCAGATTATTTTCATGATTAGCCTTGTTTGTGATCATCTTAAGATATTTACATATGGGAAATATAGGGATCTAGATCCTACAAAAAAACATATAAAATATTTCAATACGGCACCTAGAGCACAGCCGACCTTAGCTCAGTTGGCAGAGCGGAGGACTGTAGTGGGTGCGCCCCTTGGCTATCCTTAGGTCGCTGGTTCGAATCCGGCAGGTCGGATTAATTTATTTTTCAGCCCTATTTATTTATTTTATTATGCATATATGTTTGGTTCTCTTTTATTTTTTAAATATTTGCATTTAAGATCGAGCCCTGCATCCCTTTGGCATTTTTTTTCGGTTGAGTATATTTAATTTTTTTTGTTTTATTAAGTGATATGTGCTCGTTAAGTAATGTCGATATTAGTCATTTTATTTTCTTGCAGGGAAATATAATTTTTCGTCAAAAAATAGTTTTTTTATTTCTATTTGTCTTTTGGTAGCCACTAAACTTTTAATCTTATTACAATTCAATTTATCTTTAAAAATTTTGTTCAACTCTATAAAAAGTTATCATATATAAAATAAAAAATCAATGGTTGCCAATGATTGTTGCTTAATATTTTGGAGATTATCACAAGCTTGATTACGCAAATTGAAGATTATCTCATGCTCGGATAAATGCAAGGTCAATGGATCAAATCTGTCAATGTATGATTGTCGATAATCTGCATATATTCATAGGATTAAATTTTAAATTTTGATTCATGATTCATTTGTTTGACCTACAAACCTCGGGATATAATGAGCCTAAGAGTGTGTTTGATTGAAATTATTTTTCATAGAAAATGTCATATCAATAAAAAAGATTCATACTTGCATGTTTGATTGCTTAAAATTTTTCATGAAAAAATTTTATGATACCAACATATTGAAGTATGTTTTTGGCCAATTTTCATAAAAAATTACAACTAGGAGAGATGAGAATTGTTTTCCATAAAATTGAAAAATATTTTATTTTTTCAATTTTTTTCCAATCAAACACACCTTTAGGTTTTGAGAGGGTGAGATAGTCATAAATAAAGACCGTGTGTTGATTAAAAATTTCTCGTGTTTCCTACAATAAAAAATATATATATATTTTTCGAAAATTACGTGCATTGAAATTATATAGAACTATTTTTCAACTTCATACAAAAAAACTTAAATATTTTACAAATCTAAAATGAATTGGGAGAAAAACATTAGGTAGTTTGTATTTATCCATCTTATAAGGGAATATAAGTAATTATCCCTAAATAATTATCTCTATTAAATGCAATTTCATTAGATAATATACAATTGAAATATTTTACTTCTAAACTATAATTAAAATTACCAGCATGCATGCACACATCACAAATCCGTTGTAGTCTAGTTGGTTAGGATATTCGGCTCTCACCCGAAAGACCCGGGTTCAAGTCCCGGCAACGGAAAGTTTTTTGAGCTTTTATTTTATCATCCCAATATTGAAAACAATTTTGTATATTTTTTTAATTACGCTTTAAGCATTTAATATTTAGTCTTTTAAAAAATATAATATTTTATTTGTTTTTTGAGGTTTGAATAATAAAAAGCAGAAAATATCTTTTAAAAATAAACATTTTACAATAAAATATAAAATAAAATAAGAAAATGCTTTGTACTTCTTAATGTTAACACTTGAAGTGACGTTTTGTATTGAAATATTATATAATATGTTATATTAATATAAATGTATAATAATATATTTATGTAAAGTGTTATGTGTCCAAGTAACATTTCTTTATGCATATATATATTTTTAGAATATATTTAAATAAATAAAAAAAATATAGAAAAAGACATGAGAGACATGTTTTTGGAGAAGCATCAATTTTTGGAAAAAAGATGTTATTCCAAACGAAAAATATGTTCCTAAGAGAATGATGTTCTCTTAAAAGTCGTATTCTTTGCATGATAATATCAATCTACATGAATCACTCTCTCGAAAAACAACAAGAGATATTTTATCCCAAACAATTCATTAATCTGCATCACAAATCATTCCCCCCCCCCCCCCCAAGACTACTTATCATGGGTTTTTTTCACCAAGTCTAATTCATACTTAACCCGGGACTACATCTTTCACTTATCGTGTATATATGTCACGTGTTCTACCATCAATATTTAAAAGACATAAATATCTTTTGACCCTTCATTTATAGGGATCTTCCGTCTTTTGGATTTTTGCCCTTACTTAATCACGCCTAAACATCATTTAATTGCTTATTTATCTAGAGAAACAACCACTACTTTTCTCGGACAATTTCACCAATTTGTTCATAACACCACTGTGACTTTTTCTATCTTAAACATTAAACGTCACCACATGAGGAATCTTTGCGTACCCTTTTGACCATATATTATCTTGTAGCACCATCCCAAACGACGAACTATTTCCATCAAGCAATCACCTCTCACTCCGTAACTTCAACCTTCTGCTATAATTATTAATTTATCTTATATTCTTATTAGTAAAAAAGATTAATATTATTTTCAAAATATTAGAGATACAACGTCTATTTTCGCTTAACCTCATACTTGCATGTTTGTAACTTACCTATTTTATTAAAGGTAATTTTCACTCAAACTAAGCATGATTTGGGCCACTCTCACAAATACTCTTCATACTCTCAATCTATTACTCACCCACTAATAAAAATTTATAACCCACATGAATAAGATCTATACATTATTCTCGTTAATCTTGTGATTGTGGTAACTCATCCCTTATAACAAAGATGTGAATTTAAATTTGTTCATGTCCTTTAATGTGAATATTTCTTATAATTTACTATTAAGTGATAATAATGATGCCCATTAACTTTTAAACATAAGACAACATATAAAGATATGATAATGAATATGGTGATTAGAGGTTTATTGTTCTTGTACCTTAACAAAATTTAAATCTTGCGATTGTTATCCATAATTTACATATTTGATTTATTATAAAAAAAATAAATTATACACATTATTTAATTATTTGATTAGTCCTTTGTAGTTAAAATTAATTTTCAATCTGATTTTGGATAGATAATGCTACCCCCAATTGAATGGTTTGACTAATTGGACCATTTGTTGAATTTATTGCACATGATGCATTGCTGTCGGTCAATTCTTCAATCAATTGCCAGCCCGCCAGCAGCAGCAGCAGCCGCCCCCGCGGTTTATTTTCCTTTTTTTTTTTTTGTTCCCCCCAAAGAGATGAGGTTAAGATTGTCACACTAAGTCACTCACCGTCGTATATTATATGGTAAAGTTTGATTAGTTTTAACATAAGATTTTGTGTTTTGTCACGTGAGATTATTTTTTTTATTTTTAATTTTTTGATCGTGCGGGTGACGTGTTTGACTTGTGTTTTTACGTCAAAAGCCTTAAAGTAAGGTATTATTCATAAATAATAAATTATTTTGTATTTATCATAAATTATTATATCATAAATATGCAAGTATATACGAATAGATAATTAATATTCACTCTCTTTGACAACACTAATGCGCTAGAACACCAACATTGTGCTATTTTGGTGTTTTTAAAACTTTTTTTTACCTCGAAATACTAAAAAAATATTTTGAGTCATTTTTGTAATTTTAAAAATATTTTGAGATTATTTTATAATATTAAAAAATATCAAAAATGTGTTTCTATTTTACATTAAAAATATAAACAATTATATTTCTATTACTCCGGTGACTATGTTAGAGAAATAAGTAACTCGTGTTAATTTTTGTTTAAAAAATTGATAAAATTTATATTTTATGGAATATCTATTTTTTATAATTATATTTATAAAAAATACCCTTATATTTTGTTATTTATGTACTTTATACATTTTATGTTTTCTACTTTTATAAAAAAATTATATTTTCTTTGTTTTTCAATTTTCAGTTTTAAGTTTTGAATTCATTTTCAGTTTTCTATTTTGATAGTCCGTTTTTAAGAAATTGAAAACGAGTTCTTTTTGTCATTTTAAAAAATTATTTCTCAAAATAAAAAATTAGAAAACGTGTTCTCTTTTGAAATTTTGAAAATAATTTTTAATAATATTTTATTCAATAAATTTAATTATTCAGTAAATTAGAAATATTTAATGTTAATATATTATTAAAAATATATAAATATTTTAAATTTAATAAATTTTATAATATTTTTTTCCATTACAATAATAAAATATGAATAAATAAATAAATAAATGTGTTTTGAGTTTAAATTTTGTTTTGAATGAAAATATTCAAAATAATTTCTTATTATTTTGAGTTTTATTTACAATTTTTTTTTGTTTTCAAAAATATATTTTTAAAAACAACAAAGATAAAGCGTTTTTATTATTTTAAAAAATTAAAAACCAAAAATGACTTAAAAATAATAAAGAGAATGCAATCTAAGTTTTTTCATTTTCATTTCGTATTGTATCTATTTTTCGTTTTCTTCCAATATAATATGATAAAAACTTAAAAAATTTATTAAGTTATTCATATTTTTAGAATTTCAAACAAAAAATTAACACTCTAACTATTCAAAATAATATCGTCCAATTATTTAAAACAATGTCATCACTCTTTATTTTAAATTTATAAATTTTATGATAAATAATTTAAAAAAAAAAAAGTAGACACCCAAACTTAAGATATTTTAAATCCACGCCAAATGAATTGTCAAATTTGGCTTCCTTAGCAATTTGACTTCTTTAGCAAAACAAATCATGCCATGGCCTAGTAATAGAGTAGCCTAACTTTTTGGTCGGTTTAGCTTTGATTAAGATTTGTATTAAAATAAATTAAATGTCAATTTATTTTAGGTGTATTAGAAGGTGGAACTTTAATTTAAATATTTTTATATAAATTTTTTTTATCGGCAGCCAGTAAATTACTCTTCACAGCCCACACTCCCATCAAATCCTATAATATTTTTAAAATATCTATTTTACCCCTAACAACTCACAGCCCATTCTCTCTTGCACTATATATACACACACATATATACACACACGTCATTGCTTGGTGGATCATGGCGGTCGACCCACATACACTCTCTCTTTCTCTTTGTGCAGTGGGTGCGAGGTGGGTTTCCAATGACAACCGACCCATACACTCTCTATCTCTATCCCTCGAATACACACAAATATATACTCACACACACACATGTTCTCGACTACCCCACATTCACACACACATATATATATATATATATATATTTACACACACAACGCACAGTCGTGGCAATGACAGCTGCGATCATAGGTGTTCCTCGACTGCCACACACACACAATGTATGGCTGTGGCCATGGCAGTCATGGCCATGGGCGTTCCTCGACTGCAAGTAGTTGAGACGTGCTTTTTTATTTATTATTTTAATTAAATTTTTTATTGTAATAAATAATTAATAAAATTTAAAATTTAAAAATAATACAAATAAATAAATTCTTTTTAAATATCTACATTTTAAGTAATTATAAATTAACTAATTTTAAATTTTAAATCATAGTGTTAAATTAGTTAATGCTTATGAAAAATTAAAATTAGTATTAATTATATACACACAAACACACCTATATATATAATTAGTTAATTTATATACATACCTAATTATATACACATAAACACACCTATATAAAATTACTTAATTTATAATTACTTAAAATGTAGATATTTAAAAAGAATTTATTTATTTGTATTATTTTTTAAATTTTATTTATTATAATAAAAAAAACTAGTTAAAATAAAAAAAACTCATTCCCCGATTGCCAACAGTTGGGGAATGAGTTTTTCCATGGTCGCGGCCATGCGTTTTGTGTGTGTGTATATATATATATATATATCTGTGTGTGTATTTGGAGAGAGAAAGAGTGTGTGGGTCGATCGCCATTGCCGACCCACCTCACGAGAGAAAGAGAGAGATAGAATGTGTGTGGGGGTCGCCATGGCCCCAGCAATGGCGTGTATATATATATTTATGTGTTTGTGTGTATATATGGATAGTGCGGGAAAGAAAGAGAGAGTGGGATGTGAGGGATAAAATAGGTATTTTAAAAGTACCGTAGAATTTGGTAGGGGTGTGGGCTGTGAAGAGCAATTTGTCAGGTTGTCGATAGAATTTCTCTTTGATATATTATGTGAGAACAGATATTTTATCAAATAAATATAATTATAATTTAATTAATTTGATAAATTTATCAAACATTTTTATTTAATCGAACCTATTTTATTTATCTCCAATAACAAATAAGGGTGAGTAACATTTCAATTAAATATAAATAACTGAACGAAATCAGTCGAAATTATTGAGTCAGTTCGGTTCAAATTGTAGATAAATTCGGTTTAATTTTTAAAATTTAGTAATTTCAATTATTTTAGTTCTATTCAATCAGTCGAAATTAATATTTTCCTCTACAGCATGATATATATAATAGTAATAGCCTTTTCAAGTCCACTGGCTATTGTCTATTGCTTGGAATAGTAATTTGGAGCTAACCAATATTCTACACGCTTGCAGTCACTATACTTGAGTTTACTTGGTTCGGATTTAAATAATTTTAAACTATATTATAAAAAAGGAATAGATCGAATCAGTTTAATTAAAAGTCTGTCTTCAAATCTTATTTTAATATCAGTTATAAATTAAATAATATTTTAAAATGGAGAAAAAAAATTAAATATAATAATTTTTATCTAGAATGATCAAAACTAAAATTATATAATTTCTAAATTAATATATAAGAGTTATTTTAATTTTTTACGATTATAACTTATAAGTTACACCTAATACAAACACAACCTTAACTTGCTATAAATTTAACAATCGAAGCTATTGATAGTGCTAAGGATGTCGTCCTCCTATAATGATTAGTAGTATTGAACAAATGAATTATCAATTTGAGAAAATAATAAAAAATAATTTTATTATATTTTTAATTATTAATGAGGGCTTATCACAAGGCAATAGCTTTGAAAAAATAAACTGCCTATCTTTTTTTTCATCTGAGAGAGATACGATCAGGAAGGACTAATTTAAATATTTTTATTATTTAATTAAATAATTCAAAATATAATATATTTATCATTAGTTAATATAATTATTTAGATAATGAAAATGAAATATAATAAATTCGAATTATTAAAAAATTAAATATATTTATTATTATTTAACCATTACTTAGTGTTACATTACATTTAATTAAAATTATTTAATAAAATACACAAATTAATTTCACACATTAAAATATTCAAATTAAATATTCATAGCATCACTGTTTGTCTGGTAGTGATGCTATGTTGCCCACTGGCGGGCAACATAGCATTGCTGACCAGACATAATAATAAATAGTAATTGGGAAATGACATTTTCGTAATTCAAGAAGCTATATGGTTGACCATTCGTCAATTAGGGTCGGGCCACCAGTCCCATCCCGCCAGAGAGAGAGAGAGAAGCCATGGCTGGACAGAGAGGGACAGCTTGTAATCATTCACAGCTTCTTCCGCTCTCTCAATACGCCAAATTCGCTGAACATAGAGACTAAAGAGACTTCTCATGGGAAAAAAGTACACTCGCACTCCTCGGCGAACGGTAGACCTCTCAAACTCGAAAAGCCCTAACTCTTGATTCTCCTCCTCAAAGGTACTTGTCTCCTTCTTCCTCTCCTCGAATTCTGCCAATTTACGTGAACATTTCTGTACATCTGTGGATTTTTGAATTTGATTTGGTGTGGATAACTGCTTTTTTAAGTTTGTTCATTGGATTCAGAGGTCGCGGTAGATTTAGGTTGCTCTCGTTCTATGATTTGGTTGGTGTCCTGTTCCATTCGATTGCTACTGGAATCAGTGATGTTTCTTGACTTTGTGTGAAATTTGAATTTGTCGGGGTGCTGGGATCTCTTTCTTTTGTTGTTCTTATTTATGGTATTGTTATTGATATGTAATTAATGGGTTTATTGGATAGATACGAGTTCAATTTCCTCGGATTTGTTGGGCCAACTGTCACTGGGTTTCTAGTAAGTTAGCCACGCTTGTTCGCGCTTTCTTCGTCTTGTATCTTTGTTTGCTCCCGCTGCAAACGACCCTTGATGATGTTGGTGACGGCTCGGTGGAGGAAATTTTTTAAAGGGAGATGCAACTTGGAAATGGAGAGGCTCATATATAAATTATGACTGTAGGGCTAGTATTTCCAAAATGACCTGCTGGCTGTTAGTACAATTATAGATTAATTCTAGTTCTCTTTCAACATTATATAGAGGAATGACCCAAAAATGAACACAAGCTGGGGTCTTTGTTTTGTTTTGTTTTTTTTTTTTTGAATTTCATACGTGAGATGCCAATAAAAAACTTCGATTCTTTTTCAGGATTCATTTCTTTTAGAGTTAAATTGTTGCAAATAATACCAAAATGAGAGTATGAGTACTTGTTGGGATGCTGAGAGTTTTGAAGTGGGGCAATGGTTTGATGTTAGTTGTTTTTGGGTGTCGATATGGTGGTTAAGTCACCAAAGAACACTTCTACTTGTTTGGGTAGAAACAAAAAATAATTAACTTTGAGAGGTTTGGTGTCGTTACAGATTTTTGTTGTGCGATTGTTGGAGATATTGTTAAAAAGGTGCTCTCTGTGGGATGTTAATTGGTGTTGTGGCCATTTCTATTGAACAAATAAAGTAGTGTTTGGATGTCATAAATTTGTAAAAAACATGGAGGTTTCACCAATTTTAGTAAAGTATTACAGATTGAGAAAGTTGAGAGAATAAAGGTGGAGAAACTGAGGGGGCATATAGAGAAGGTTAAGCGTCGAGAAAAGACTTCTCTAGGAAATTAATTTAGAAAGGGAAATTGAGGCTTGGTATGTTGTTGTTGCGTGTGTGTTTTTCGCAAGGGGAGGGGGCTTGAAGGGGGTTCAAGTTGATTGTACTTAATTGATTTTGGTGTACATGTTATAGGGTTGTTAAGTGGTTGTGCCTAAATGAGAAAGATCATCCTAAGATAGTAGTTGTGTAATGGCACAGTGCTATTTTATAACTAAGATTACTAAAACACTTTTTCCAAAGGAGATAGGAGATAGATGTTTGGTGGTTGGGTATGAATGATCATATATCTGGCCCTCTAGGAAAATGGTTTGCGCTGAGGTGTCATGAGAACCGAAGTTGAAAGGGAAACAGCCAGAACAACCAAGAGAAACAAAGAGGGGGCTATTGAAGGGATTTCCAAGTTCTGATGATAGAAGTTGTACGTAGGATTACCTAATACTAAGGATCTGGTTATCGAGAGGAGTGAGGAGAAGAGAGGGGGGGGGGGGGGTGACAAATGGGACCATTGGTTACTGACTTTCAAGCCTTAGTTTCTTGGAAGATTTTGTGAGGGGTGCACATGCGACTACCATGAGGCTAACACGTGGAATCTTCAATCAGCCAATTGATGAGGCTGACATGTGGTGTATGTTGAGAGACTATGTGGTGTTAAGGTGTGAAATCTGTGAGTCTGGGTACTTCACCCAGAATGTACAATAATGGCATAATTTTCAATTGAAATACTAATTGAGCTTTTAGATCTGGGGGTAAAACTAAATATCTCTCTTTTTATGTCTGGGCCCTTAATTCAAGGTACTGTTTAGAATCATGCTTTCATTGTGTAAACTCATTGGTAATTGACCACTGACTGAAATTGAGAGGACTTAGACTTACATTACTTTTGAGGTGTAATTGCATGTGGATTGTGGGACTTTACTGTCAATCCACTCCACTGTAGAAAACTCTTGTCTTGTCCCTCCCTGCAAAGCATATCCTGACCCCACCTTGCGTTTTCACATTCCAAAATAAAAAAAAAAAAAAGAAATCTTGACATTAAAGAACCGGTTATCCCAATTAGCGACAAATCAAACTGATTTATGTAAAACAGCTAAAATCACACACCACCTACGCCACAAACAAGGAGGATAAAGAATGCACACATATATAGGTAAAACTGGATGCATCATACAACTGTTTTTGCCTCTTTATTTGTGGTGCTGGTATTTGGTGACTTAGTAGTTGACAGTTGGCATTGATGGGTGTTGGAGAAGATAGGAAAAGAATGAGTTCAAGTTATGGACGGGAGGCAAAGAGATAAGGTTGTTTTGAGAGAAAAGATAGGAGAATTGCAAACTAAAAGGATAAGTGGAAGAAGAGATGAAGCAGTTCCAAAATGGAAGAGAAGAGATAAGTTAAAGTTCAAAATTCTGTTTTCATCTGTAATATTTGAATGTAGTGTTGTTTAAATTTGTTGTATCCTATCCCTGTATTTTAGGAAATATTTTAGGATATCTTGTGTATATATTTCCAACCTACGGTTCAATGCAAAGTGAGGAAAACACTAATTTTTCATTCAGCCTCCAAAACACTCAAGATAATCCTCCTACTCATTTGGATTATTTTTCTGTTCATAGTATTAGAGCCACCAGTTCTTGTGGCAGATGTTTCTTCTTTATCTACGAATTGTAGAGTTCTTTAGGTGGACAGAATGGTTGAAATCCAAGCAGCCAGTGAGACGTCCACCACTTTCCCTCATCCGATTAGAACTACACAAGTTCAAATGGCCCTCTTAGTCATTCCCTCCAGATTACTCAGCATAAACTAAAGGGAACCAATTTTAGAGAATGGTCCCAATGAGTTTTGCTGGTAATTAAGGGTAAAGGGAATGTTGGTTACCTTATAGGAGCAGTCCCCAAGCCTGACACAGAATCAACTTATGACATTTGGGAAGCTGAAAATTCTATTGTCATGACTTGGTTGATCAATTCTATGGAGTCAAAGATTGGAAGGACATACCTATTTTACAAGACAACCAAGGAAATTTGGGAAGTGGTGCAAGAAATATACTCCGACACGGAAAACACTGCTCAGTGTTTTGAGATTAGATCTTCCATTCGGACAACAAGGCAAGGTAACAACTCAGTTATTGAATATTATAACACTTTGATTGAGTTGTGGCAAGGGATGGACCTATTCTATGAAATTAGTTGGGAATGTTTCGAGGATGAAATAAAGTATAACAAGATGTTGGAGAAAGAGCAAGTGTTTGACTTTCTTCATGGTCTCAATTCTAAGTTAGATGAAGTTAGATGTAGATTGCTTGGAACTGAGCCTTTCCCATCTATGAGAGAAGCATTTGAGTCTTAGGGGTCGATTGGATGAAGACAGTCAGCCCATTAACATTTGACTTTAATAAGCTGGAGGTGACGGTGGACGTGGAAGGAAGGAAGCTGACTTTAGTAGGAAATTTGGAACAAGGAGAATGCAAGCTGATTTCAGGAAAGAGATTGCAGAAATTGATACAGAAAAACAGTGGACAAATCACCCATTTGTACTCTCTAAGAGGAGTGGAGGAGGAAGATCAAGTAACCAATGTGGAAGCTGAGTTGAAATTACTAATGAATGAGGTAACCCCTTGTGACAACTTGCACTTATTATTGACTGAATTTAAGGACTTATTCCTAGAACCTACATCCCTGCCACCCCAAAGACCTTTTGATCATTCCATGCACATTAAACCCAATGCTGAACCTGTAAATGTCCGATCCTATCGGTATGCACCAATACAAAAGACTGAAATTGAGAAACAAGTCAAAGATATGTTGGCCCATTCTCTAATCCAACCAAGCCACAGTCCCTATGCCTCACCAGTACTACTTGTTAAGAAAAAGGATGGCACATGGCGTTTCTGTGTAGACAATAGACAACTGAATTCCATCACCATTAAAAATAAATTTCCTATTCCCATCATTGAGGATTTGCTTGATGAACTCAATGGTGCAGCCATTTTTTCGAAATTAGATCTTCGAGCTGGATATCATCAAATTAGGATGCAACCAGCCGACATAGCTAAGACAGCATTCTGCACACATTAAGGCCTTTATGAATTCACGGTTATGCCTTTAGGCCTCACTAATACCCCAGCCACATTTCAATCCCTAATGAACCACATATTCAGCCCTTATTTGAGGAACTTTATACTTGTTTTTTTTTTGACGACATACTTGTCTACAACCAGAATTTAGACCAGCACCTAGCCCACCTTCGAACAACCTTTGAAGTCCTTAGGTTTAATCAATTATATGTCAAGTTGTCCAAGTGTACATTTGCCAAGGAGGAGGTGGAATACTTGGGCCACATCATTTTGGAAGGGGGAGTCAGCACTGACCCAAGGAAGATAAAAGCAATGGTAAGTTGGCCAAGACCTGCTACTGTTAAAGAATTAAGAGGGTTTTTGGGACTGACGGGATATTACAGAAAATTCGTTCAAAATTATGGAGTAATCAGTCGGCCTTTACCAGAATTGTTACGTAAAGATAAATTCCATTGGAATCCTAGAGCGGAGGTAGCTTTTGGAGTCCTTAAAAAGGCCATGACTAAATCTCCAGTGTTGGCATTACCAGATTTTTCGAAGACCTTTGTGGTGGAAATTGATGCTTGCAACAGTGGGGTGGGGGCAGTGCTGATGCAAGAAGGGTGGCCATTGGCTTACATTAGTCAAGGGTTGGCTCCTAGACATTTGGGGTTGAGTGTATATGACAAGGAGTTAATTGCAGTGTTGGTGGTAATGGATAAATGGCGGCATTACTTGGAAAACAACCTGTTTATAATTCGCACTGACCATGAGAGTTTACAATTCTTAAGCCAACAAAGACTGCACACCCAATTGCAAAGAAAAGGGGTATCAAAGCTCTTAGGAATGGACTACACAATTCAATACCGAAAAGGAAAGGATAATTTGGTAGTGGATGCACTGTCAAGAAGAGACGAAAAAGGATCTTGTAAAGCTGTCACAGTTGTAACTCCGGAGTGGATTAAAGAGGTCGTGAGCAGCTACGTCAACACAGCCTGGTTGCAGGAGTTGCTGCCCCAATTGGCTATCCATCCCCATAATCAAAAAGGTTATACACTAGCTAATGGAGTAATTTGCTACAAGGGCAGAATTGTGATTGGAAATGCTGAACAGTTAAAAACAAGAATAATGCAAGCCATGCATGATTCAGCAATAGGTGGACACTCGGGGGTGAGGGCAACGTATCATCGAATAAGAGGTTTTTTCTATTGGCCAGGGCTGAAAAGAGAAGTGGTAAGGTATGTAGCGCAGTGTGAAATCTGCCAACGTTGTAAACATGAAACAATGGCTGTGCCGAGATTGTTACAGCCACTTCCCATACCGGAGCAAGCGTGGGAAGATATTTCGATGGATTTCATTGAAGGATTGCCTAAATCTGAGGGTAAAGATACAATTTTGGTCATTGTTGATAGATTGACTAAATTTGCCCACTTCATTAGTCTCACACATCCTTTTTCAGCTTCTGAAGTGGCTAGACTATTCTTGGATTCAGTAGGGAAGTTCCATGGAATTCCTAAGAGGGTGGTGTCGGATAGGGATAAAATATTTACAAGTTCCTTCTGGCAGGAACTGTTTAAGAATATGGGAGTTGGGCTACACCTTTCCACTGCTTATCACCCGGAAACGGATGGGCAAACGGAACGAGTGAATCAATGTTTGGAAGGATATCTTCGATGCATGTGTTTTGCAAGGCCTAGGAGCTGGCATAAGTGGTTATCTCTAGCCCAGTGGTGGTATAATTCAACCTATCACACAGCTATTAAACGATCACCTTTTGAGGCCTTATTTGGATATTGTCCACCCCTACTACCAACTATTACGAGGACATCAGCTACTTTGGCTGATGTGGAGCAATACTTTCAAGAACGTCGGGAAGTTTTGGAGGAATTAAAGAGGGAGCTCGGGACAACTCGGAATCTGATGGAACAAACTGCTAACAAAAGGAGAAGTGCACGAACTCTGGCAGTAGGAGATCAAGTGTTCCTTAAGATGAAGTGGTTTTTATAGCCTGCTATCACCAAGGGTTCGGTGTCTAAGTTTAGCCCAAAGTATTTCGGACCCTACACTATATTGGCTAAGGTCGGTGAGGTGGCATATAGACTGCAATTACCAGTGGGAACTAAAATTCATCCGGTATTCCATGTGTCGTTACTGAAGAAAGCGGTCACTCCTCAGGTGACAGTCAGCGACTCATTACCTAATTTGGAGGGTGAGCCTGAAGTGGAAGTTAGTTCGCTGTTACCAACTATTGAAGAGAATGAAGTGGCTGTGGAACCCCAGGCTGTTGTGGACAAAAGGGTGATATATCAAGGCGCAACCCTTATTACTAAAGTGTTAATTAGGTGGTCTCACTTACCTTCAGACCAGCCTACTTGGGAGTACTTACCGGATGTATTGAAGCAGTTTCCCCATGTTATCAGTCTTCTATGACATTCTTGGGGACAAAAATTGATTCATGGGGAGGGGAATTTGTTAAGACCCAGGGCATAATTGTAATAACAGTGGGTAGTTGTGGGAGCTAACGCCTACTAAAGAGGCTATTGTAAAGGAGGAACCAGTTTTTGATGAAATAACAAACTCTCCCGCCCTCTTCATCTCTCTCTCTCTCTATCCCTTTTATCTCTCTTTCTTTCTTTTCTTGTATTGCTGTTTTAGAAGGAAATTCCTTTCGGAATTTCTGCCATTGTCAAACCCTAAGTCAAGGGCTTGATAGAGAGTAGGAAGAGAGTGATGCTAAATTCATCGGGGTTTTCTAATGATCAGCCCTTGCTACCTCAAGGAAGAAAATACTAACACATCTCGAGGAGAATCTCAAAGAGACAAATAGTGGTGTGACAACTGTGATAAACCATACCATACGAGGAAGACTTGTTGGAAGATCCATGGCAAACCAGCAAATTGGAGGCCAAAGAACTAGAGGAAGGTAACCTAATCTACCTATGTGGTAGAATCTGAATTTGGAAAACCAACTAATCTGACTTTATCATCAGATCAGTTGGAATTATTACAACAACTAGTAGCTAGACAAAAATAAAATCTGATGCTACAGAAAATCCGAAACCAGCAACATCTCTGGCCAAACAAGGTATACGTAGACAATCCTTGCTTTCTCATAAACTTACTATGGATTCTTGGATTATAGATACAGGTGCTTTAGACCACATGACAGGTTTACTCAAGGTCTTGTTAGCTTATGAACCATGTGAACAGGGTATAACCATCTCCATGGCTGATGGTACAACATCTTTAGCTCACGAAAAAAGGGATAGTATCTTTAGCAGGCTTAACCCTAAAATTTGTGTTATATGTGCCTGATTTGAAATGTAATTTGTTATCAGTAAACAAACTAACTTGAGACATGAGTTATTTGGTAACTTTCTTCCCATCTCATTGTGAATTTCAGGACTTATCTTTGAGAAAAACAATTGGCAATGTTGAGGAGAAAGATGGTCTTTATTATATCTTAGGCCCTGCCATTTCCTTGGATCTAGGTCACATATCCAATCATCCATATCTGCTATTTCAGATTCTGAAGTCATGTTATGGCACAAACGTTTAGGGCATCCTAGCTTTAAGTATCTTAAAGTTTTGTATCCCTCTCTTTTCAACAATAAAAGAGTCATTCTTTTCATTGTGAACAATGTATTCTTGCCAAACAGACTAGAATTCCACATCCAATTCATATCTATAAACCTTCTAAACCATTTTACTTTGTCCATAGTGGCATTTGGGGATCATCAAGAACTCCTAATCTAACTAATACCTGTTGGTTTATCACCTTCATAGATGACCATACCAGAGTTTGTTGGGTTTTCTTAATGAAAGACAAATCTGAAGCCTATATTGTATTCGAAAGGTTTCATCAAATGGTGAGAAATTTGTTTCAATCCTCTATTCATCTTCTACGTTCAGATAATGGCCGGGAATATTTTTCAAATGAATTCAACCATTATCTAGCTGAAAATGACATCATTCACCAAAGTTCACGTCCCTACAATCCTTAACAAAATGGGGTGGTAGAAAGGAAAAATCGCCACCTTCTCTAGATTGCTAGGGCTATCATGTTTATTGGTTCAATGCCTAATTCCTATTATGGGGGGGGGGGGGGGGGGGGGGAGCCATCCTCACGACCTCATATCTCATTAATCAACTTCCTTCTAAGCTTCTTGCATTCATAACTCCCTTAAGTGTCTTCCTTGAATTCTACCCTCATCGTACTATAATCCTTAATTCCCTTTCCCCAAAAGTCTTTGGATGCACTGTTTTTGTGCATAATCATCAAACTTCTCAATCCAAACTTGGATCTAAAGCTCTTAAATGTGTGTTTGTTGGCTACTCTCCTACCCAATAAGGATACAAGTGCTATTGTCCTTCTACTTGACGATTCATTATGTCTTGTGATCTCTCTTTTCTCGAGCATCAACCTTTTTACCCTCATATTCCTCCGCAAGGGGGCAAGTCTAGTACAAAGCAATATTGGAATCTTACCATTTCTCTTCCTTTCCTCCTACTGTTTCTATTTCTTCTCCTACTGTTCCTCCATTATCCACTAAAAAACTCATAGAAACAATCCCTATTTCTACCCAGAGCGTGGTGCTTAATGAAGGGGGAGATAAGAAAAACCATGTCCAGGAAGTTCAGGCTCCTGAAAAACCACCATTGGTTTATTCCAGAAGGCCTCGTGATCCTCAGCAAGGCCCATTGTCCAATTTGGAGATAAGTCCAAATACTGATGTTATGGAAAGGGTGGAATCTACATGATTTGATGATTTAGACATCTTAATAGCACTACAAAAAGGGGTGAGATCATGCACTAAATATCCTATTTCTAATCATTTGATGTATTCAAACTTATCTCATCAGTTTTGGGCCTTCACTGCTAGTATTGATGAAATTGAGATCCCTAGAGATATGTATCATGCACTACAAGGTTCAAGATGAAAGACAACAGTTATGGATGAGATGTAGGCCTTAGAAACAAATGATACTTGGGATATTGTGAGGCTATTTGATGGTAAAAAGATTGTTGGCAGCAAGTGGGTGTTCATGATCAAGTACAAGTCAGATGGCAGCATTGATAGGTACAAGGCTAGACTAGTAGCCAAGGTTTCACACAAACTTAAAAACTTGACTATGTTGAGACTTTTGCTTTGGTTGCTAAACTAAACTCTATATGAGTTTTACTTTCACCGGCAATCAATCTTGATTGGGAATTGCACCACCTGGATATAAATAATGCTTTCTTGAATGGTGAGCTAGAAGAAGAGATCTACATAAAGATACCACTTGGTTTTGAGACAGAGGATAAAAAAGGGAAGGTATGTAGACTAAAGAAATCCCTATATGGCCTTGAGCAGTTCGCTAGAGCATGGTTCGAATGGTTTAGTGTTACTATAAATCAGCTTGTTTATAAGCAAGGACAAGCAGACCATGTCTTATTTACAAAGCATGCAGAAGATGGAAAAAGGACAATTCTCATTGTGTATGTGGATGATTTTATCATCACAGGGGATAACAACCAAGAAGTTGAGAATCTCAAGACGCAGCTAAGGGATGTATTTGAAGTAAAGGACTTAGGTAAACTAAGATATTTCCTTGGAATGGAGGTGGCTAGAATCAAAGAAGATATTTTCATTTCTCAAAGGAAATACACTCTAGATTTGTTGAAGTAAACAAGCAAACTTGGCTGTAAACCTACTAGTACCCCCTTAGAACCAAACTGGAAATATAAAGAAGAAAGTAGAAGTGAATACCAAGTGGATAAGGGAAGATATTATCGCTTAGTTGCAAGCTAATCTACTTATCTCTCACTTGTCCTGACATTGCATATGATGTGAGTGTAGTGAGTCAATTTATGCATTCTCCCACAAAAAACATCTTAATGTAGCATGTCACATCTTTAGGTACCTCAAGGGAACACCCGAGAAAGGATTGTTATTTAAAAAGAGCAAATACAGGGGTATTATGGGGTATGTAGATGCAGATTGGGCTGGCTCCATTGAGGATAGCATGTATCAGACTACTACACGAAACTATGGGGCAACTTTGTTACATGGAAAAGCAAGAAGCAACTTGTAGTGGCTCGTAGCTATGCGGAAGCAGAGTATAGAGCCATTGCTCAAGGTATATGTGAGGTTATTTAGCTGGAGAAACTAATGAGGGATTTAAACATACCTATATCCTCTCCAATTAGGCTATATAGTGACAACAAGTTTGCAATAAGTATTGTAAATAATCCGGTGCAACATCACTGGATGAAACATGTGAAAATTGACTGACATTTTGTCAAATATGAAATCGAAAATGGGGGTATAAGCCTTTCTTATGTTCCTACTATGTTTCAAGTGGCAGATATTCTTACTAAGACAATGCCAAAACAAGGGTTTGAATCAATCAAAGACTAGTTGAGAATGATGGACATCTATTTACCAGTTTGAGGGGGAGTGTTGGAGAAGATAGGAAAAGAATGAGTTCAAGTTATTGACAGGAGGCAAAGAGATAAGGTTGTTATGAGAGAAAAAGATAGGAGAATTACAACTAAAAGGATAAGTGGAAGAAGAGATGAAGCAGTTCCAAAACGAAAGAGAAGAGATAAGTTAAAGTTCAAAATTCTGTTTTCATCTGTAATATTTGAATGTAGTGTTGTTTAAATTTGTTGTATCCTATCCTTGTATTTTTAGGAGATATTTTAGGATATCTTGTGTATATATATTTCCAACCTAGGGTTCAATGCAAAATGAGGAAAACACTTATTTTTCATTCTGCCTCCCAAACACTCAGGATAATCCTCCTACTCATCTGGATTATTTTTCTGTTCAATGGGGGATCTACCATAAGAGCACTCTCAGTTCACAACACGAGGATCCTTGTTTTGCAAGGGTTAGGGGAGGGTTGTTTTTGTACACAACCTTACCCTTGGAAAAAGGTTGTTTCCACAACTTGAATTTGTGATCTTCTGGTCATAAAGGAGCAATCTTGCTATTGCTATCAAGAATTGCCCTTGATGGAGGATTCACCATGTCTGATGTTCTTCTTGATGGTGCTTGAGGTGGACATGGGAGCTAAATAGTTGTTAGACATAAAAAAAGATAGATAGATAGATAGGTAGAGAGAGAGAGAGAGAGAGAGAGAGAGATTAAAAATGTAATGTAAATGCCTAGAATCTCTTATGAACATGACATATATGGCAGTTTGTTATTCACTAAAATACCCTTGTTATTCCACTCAACTTATGCATTTGCATTTGTTAAGAGTAGAGATGTAAATGGATCCCCAATTACCCCTTTAAAATTAAAACAAGCATGAAAATGAGATATAGGTATAAGGCTTATTTTAATATTTATTAAAACAAGTATGTAGATGGGGTTAATTGGGTTAGAGAGTTAACTGGAAAAAGTTGGCTGATATGCATTCCAGAAGGTGCATTTTCTTGGGGGAAACGAAATAATAAAAACTACATCTGGCCTGGTGTAAGATAGCAACATTATACTCGAAATTTTATCTGATTACAAAAATGTCCTGGACACCAACTGTCATGGCCTCGAAGAAGCAGCGTGCAGTCTTGCAACCCTTCCATGAGAAGTCATATGGGAGTCTACGTGATAGCCTATTAGTGCCTTGATTTATTTCTTAACCACATCAACTGCCATTTGCATTAATTGAGCACCTAGGCTTCTGTATTGGGCCCATATTTACCTTAAGATATAATCACACTTACCATATGAAGTGTGTTACAACTTCCTTAGCTTACAGGACTCGGACTGTAGACATCTTTGCTCTTACTGTCAACATTTTAGTACCATGACCAACAGTTCAACTTCTCCCTTAAGTTATAGACTGACGTTTCATTTCTGAGCATCAACCGCCTACTAGAACCTATTGACAGTTCTGTCTCAAAGTCAACTCCCCCACCTGGCAGCACATGGCAAACTGAAATTAACTAGAGATTCTACGAGCCCTTTTTATTTTGTACAACTATCTTTAGTGCAATAGCAACACATGTTTTACAAAATTTAGAATAGTCTTCACCTAAATTAACTGAAAATTAACTAAAGGGGCTTCTTGAATTGCCATTCCATTTTAGCTCTTTCATGTTTCAATTTAGGACAATATGTTCTTGTTTGTCAAGTATTTGTAACTTTGTACTGGTCTTCATCTTTAATTAGTGATTACTGTTGGGGAGCTTCTTTTGGCCAATGGAGCTGTTATCTCATTAACTTATTTGATAATGGTTTTTGTATTCCCCCACTCCCACCCCCACCCCCAAAGTGCTTTTTATGCTTCTCCTTTTATATTCTCCATTTTGCAGCCTTTTACTCTGCATCTCCATACCGTTCCATGTACACATGTAAGTGGAAATACAATTATCTCCAGGGGGACATTTAGTAGCTGAGTGTTTGGTGCAATCATGTGTTTCATTGTCTCTTCTTGCGTGACCCAGGAGCAAAGCCCCCTTTTCTATGTCCATACTTTTCTGGATGCTGTTTATCTTTTCAATGGGTCAAAAATATATCTAATCTCAGATGGTTGAATGTAATATGTCATTTTTATGCATCTGTTTAATTTAATATTCTGGAATGTTATGTAGAGATGGAGCGGACTCATGCTTTGGAAGTAAACTGCTTGTTTTGTTGCATCAATACCTGGGAATAAGGTTCCAGCTTGGACAAAATGTCTTTCCCAATAGAGTTGATTTTTGCAGTATTAGCATGCCTGTGTTCTTTTGTGTCGCCTGATGCACAAGGTATGATGTTCAGCTAATATTTCAATGCATCTGAACAATGTTTAATGCTAACTATTATTACTCCATTTCTAGTGGTACACAGTTATATCAATATCTTCATGAAGGCTAAATAAATGTGTTAATATCTCTTGGTCTTTGGGTTTCTTGGTTGCAAGATTTTGTGATCACTAGTTGAAACACAATAATATCTGTCCTCATATCTCTCTCTATCTCTTAGTAATCAAATGGAATAGTGTCTTTTATGAGTTAGTTTGTTCACTAGTTGAAACACAGTAATATGTTTCTTTTATGATCAATTTTTTCACTAGTTCGTGTAGATTTTCTTTTAGGAAAAGTGTGTCTGATTTCAAATAGAGAATTCAAGTCCAAATTCATTAATACTATTCTTATGAAGATTCTGTGAAGTTAAGAAGCACAAACTCTGGCACAAAGACGACACGTCTGTGTTGGGCACATGTCAAATATTGATGATACTTATTTGACATGTCCTGACATGTTGATATGTGTTGGACACGGTGTGATGTCAAGCTTAGTTGACCTGTTACATTTGCTTATAGCTGAGTTCTCAGAATTTATGTTGACATTCTTACTAGTTAGGTGTGATAGATAGACTGTTAACCATGAAGTCTACTTCAGGGGATGCCCTCTTTGCAATGAAGAATGACCTGAATGCTTCAGCTGATCAGCTCGCTGATTGGAATCCAAATCAAGTTAATCCTTGCACTTGGCCCAAAATTATCTGCGACAATGGCAACAATGTAATTTCTGTGTAAGTAAATTTCTGGTTAATTTTTTCTTTTCTTCATTATATACGAGCTATATGATTTTGTGGGCATTTCAATGAGGGTATGGCTTCTGAATCAAGTCTTCATTCTTTAGTTGCTTGTCTTCTGACACTAGATATGTTGTCTGATCATGTGTATTATTTGTTTGCAGATCATTGTCATCCATGGGATTTTCTGGGACTTTGTCCCCTAAAGTAGGAGTTCTGAAGACCCTTCAAACACTGTATGTTTAAAAGCTGGTTACAACTAATTGCTGATGCTATCTGTGTTAATTTTAGCAAGGAATTATTATTACTGTAAGGGTTGAAGATTTGATACTTAAATCATTATACTAAATATGATGGTGTATTTTGTATTTAACTCACTTTGAAGGTGCCTCCTGGAGGTAATTGCATAGGAAACTTTTCATAGCAAAAAAAATCTTGTGCCTATTTGGACCTATGCTTTGGTTTCAGGCTTCGCCACCATTTTCTATACTGAATAATACATTGTGTTTTTGTATTTAAGTCATTCTGAAGGTCCTCTTAGAGGTAATGCCAAAAGGACAGTTTTTGTATTAACAAAATGTTCCAGTCTATTTTTTTTCTGTTATCTGCTTTTCATGATTTTCAACCATTTTCTACTGAAGGAATAGCAAAGCTGGTGCCTCTTGCTTTCTCATGCTAAGCTTTATCATTGTATGCATCTCCATTTCATTTATAGCATCATATCTTTTGGTCTGCTTGCTGTCTATTATGTATCGTAGAGTCTGTGAGACCACGTTAGCAGACATGTAATGTAGTAGGTATGCAAAACAAGGTGGCTCCCCAATCAGCTATGGTGGGTTAAACCTTCAACTTCCAGACTTTATGGTTGGAATGCTAAGGAAAAGTGTAAGTATGGAATAAAGGTCAGACTAGTAGAGGCTCAAAGCGAGTGATGAACCTAAGAACTTTTTAGTGATTGGGTGGGAGGGTGTTTGTGTCCCCCTCTCCCCTTTCTAGTTTTGACAATGCTGGAGGCTGTTTTACGTTTGACATATATGCAGATAACCTAATGGTTGATTTTCAGGGCAGCAGGGAGGATTCTATGATTTTAATGGTTGAAAATTAAAATAGAGGAGAAAGCTAAGAAGTACAGGAACCTAGAAAAATCAATGGAGTCTCACTACAGAGGATGAAAATTTAGTGAGATCATAGTGGTCAAGCTTGTGAAAGTTGTCTCTGCAAATTTGTGCTTTCATTCAAGAATATAAAGTCTTCCCACGAGGAAAGGATTTTCCTAAATCCTACAAAACAAGGCATCCAAAACTAATCAAGATAATAATTACCTTGAAGCATGCATAGGATGGAACAAACCGTAGCCCCAATATCCTTGTAGTCTGAAATTTGAAGAAATGAAAATAACATAATTCCCTTGAGTTTCCAAATCACAGAATATCCCTGCTAACATAAAATTAGTTGGAATCTTTCATAGTTGTTTGATCTAGTTAAGTAGTCAGTAAAAGGATGCCTATGGTGGGATTAGTTCCTTAAGTCATGGGCGATACGGGCTTTCTTCCCTTTTCAAGCTTGTACTCTTTTAAGTCTTAGTGTCAACACTGGCATGATATTCTTCTAGTCATATATGAAAAAATTGAAAATCTTAAATCAAACGTGAGAAAAATGGAGTTCTTGATGGCCTGCCTTGATGAATTTGGTTCTGCACATATTCACTGGATTTGGTTTTGCACTTACCCATTTCATTTGACTTTGGAGACCATTGCTTGTGGGATTTATTACTCTTCCACAGAAGCACTGTTAACATTCTTGATACTTTAACACCATTACATTATTCTCATATATGAATTGAAGTAATATAGCGAACTTGTGAATATCATGGTTCATGATAAGTGTTCAGTGGCTCTATTTGTGCCACAGTTGTTTTTGTTTAGGGATTATAATTTATAGTATGAATATGCTGCTGTTTATATTGACACATACATGTCTTTGTTGGGTGACTTCATAACTCTTTTATCTATATAATTCTGTTTCTCGTTTCCATATGAAGTTTATATTCTAGTTATAGAAGGTTATAGCATCTTCCCTAAGTGCCTAAAACCTAATACTAAATGAAAGTGATATTCTTAAGCTTTGCACAATTAATTTGTTTGTAACTGCTGAACCATGTTAAATGACTTTTCTAAAGCATTTATGTTTATATCATTCTAGCAATGTTGAACTGTGACAGTTATAATTTATAATGCCCCTTGCTTCTTTTAACAAATAAAGTGGGGCTACAAAGTTGTCATAAATCTCACATCCTTAAAGACAAGTTGCCTACTGAAGTAGCCTGTGGAGTAAAGTATGAATTTAAAGATTTTATGAGAGAGGCAATTTTCTTTCTCTGCGTTTCTTCCTCTTTCTGGATTGCATTTTTCCGATCAGTTCTCTGTAGTTGCATCTCACGTAGATGCTTGGCTTGCATTTTTTTAGTTAACTTCTCTGTAGCTTCTCTGTAGTTGTATATCAGCCATTGAAGTTTCGCATTTGCCACAGAAAGAACCATCTTGTACTGGACTATCGCTGAACACATGGCCATCTGATATTATTCTGATTGTTTCTCTTTCCTCTATCTAGTGATATCTGAAAATAGTTCAAACTCCTCTGACCTCCCATTAATTTGTTTAATTTGATCAACTGATACATATGGGATGCATTCACCATGCAGTTCACTGCAAGGAAATCGCATAACTGGCCAAATACCTAAAGAGTTTGGCAATTTGACAAGCTTGACTATGTTGGATCTGGAAAATAACCATTTAACTGGTGAAATACCACCTTCTCTTGGGAATCTCAAGAAGCTTCAGTTCTTGTATGTGATATTTCTGCTTTTTATTATTGTTTGTATAAAACCTTTTACATGTCGTAGTTCATATGTTGTGGAAGTTAATTGTTGGAAGTGCATTTCCTGCAAGCAGGATTTTGAATCAAAACAATCTGACAGGGACAATCCCAGACTCACTCTCACATCTTCCGAACTTGATAAATCTGTAAGTGATATATCAGATGTGGTTCATATCCAACTTCTCATTCTAAAATTAGAATTATGGTTGGTTGCCCTGGGTGAAATTGTATGTTTGTGATGTTTTCCCTGCTTCTGATAGTACAATTCAAATTCTGTCTTGCAGTCAGCTTGCTTCAAATAGTCTTAGTGGTCAAATACCCGAGCATTTATTCCAAGTTTCAAAATATAAGTATGAACAATCTTCTTGTTCTTCTTTTTCAATTGTCTAAGCTCCTGATTCAGAGTCAGCATAATTTTCAATAAGTTGCTGGTTTTCTCCTTCTCCCTCCCTCTCCCTATCTCTTCTCCTCTCCTCTCTCCCTTTCCTCATTCTTGTATATATCAGCACTGAAATTGATTTAATTTATGTTGCTTATTTCAGCTTTTCAGGAAACCAATTAAATTGTGGCATGATGTCCCACCCTTGTGCATCTGATAGTGGTGGTAATTCTTCGGAAAATTCTGTTTGATAAACTTGGAGAAGTCTGCAACTATATATTTTTTTTCTTTCTTGGGCAAGCTTATCTTGTAACTTGGCTGTATTGACAGGTTCTTCACGTAAACCAAAGGTTGGAATTATAGTTGGAATTGTTGGTGGGCTTCTCGGCCTTCTTCTTCTTGGTGGCTTGCTGTTACTTCTGTGGAAGGGCAGGCATAAAGGATACAGAAGTGAAGTTTTTGTGGATGTTCCAGGTTGTGATTCTTGTTAGTTAATGAACAGATCGATTGCTAATATACCTACATTATTTACTGGTTGGGTTCAAGCTCTTTTTTCATAAAATACGAATATATCCTCTAACCCCATTCGGTTATACCAAATGACACTCAAATGTTTAAAAGAACAGTTACGTGATGCCTTTCTGCCTGATACCATTTCTAGAAATTCTGAACCCTGGCAGCACAGAGGTCCTACTGTGAATTTTGGTCAGCAATGTTGAGCAGTTTCAAACTGCCATTGCTGGAACCTGTTCAGTTGTTCAGATGTATTTTTATTTTTCAAAACCAGGACGATAGAGGATTACCTCATGTTTTATTTTTATTTTTAATATTGGGATTTTAGGTCTAGTGATTTGGTGGCTGGTAGTGCCAGGGTCAGTGTGGAATAATACCACCTTATATTTATGTTCACAGCTTGCAAGTTGTTGGGTGTTTTATAAGTGCAGTCAACTTGTGGAGAATATTCAGTGGTTGAAGATGGCTTTCTTCGTGGAATGACTAAAATATTTTTGGCAGTGACAAAATTGAGTGTTAAATAGAAACGCTGGTGTAAAATTTCCTGTTATAAACATGATTTTAACTATTACAGTTCAGTTTATTGCTTATAGTTACCTTTCTTGGTTATAATTTCTTTAGTCATTTGTGTTTGAGGGTGAGCCTTCATAGCAATGCTAAAGTCGCTTCTTTGTGATTGAAATGTCTCGGGTTCTAGTTGTGGAAACATCTTTGCAAAGCTAGGGTAAGACTGTGTACCCTCCCCCAACCCTCACAAAGTGGGGAGCTTCATGCATTAGGGGCACCCATCTTCTCATTTTGTGTTTGGCATATTTCCGGTTGTGTATTAATTTGTGGTGGGATTAATTAATGCTTTAGAGACTGAGGTTTATGATTGTTGTTGTGTAAGAATATTAATCTCTAGCTTTTTCCTACACTAATCCTTGATGATTAAGTTTATACTTTTAGTGGCAGTTGGATTCATTTGGATGTTGTTGGGAAATCATTTTGTTGAACTTGGTTTCCTTTTGAGTAATTTCCAATACATTCTCTTATCTGTCATACTCAGGTGAGGTTGATAGAAGAATTGCATTTGGCCAATTGAAAAGATTTTCTTGGAGAGAGTTACAGCTAGCTACAGATGGCTTTAGTGAGAAAAATGTCCTTGGACAGGGGGGTTTTGGGAAGGTTTACAAAGGAGTGCTTGCAGATAATACAAAAGTTGCTGTCAAGCGGTTGACTGACTATGAGAGCCCTGGTGGAGATGCAGCCTTCCAGCGTGAAGTTGAGATGATAAGTGTAGCTGTTCACAGGAATCTATTACGGTTGATCGGGTTCTGCACAACACCAACAGAACGCCTTTTGGTGTATCCCTTCATGCAGAACCTAAGTGTTGCTTATTGTTTACGAGGTAGTAGTTTTTTATTTGATTATCTAAATAAAAAGTGCTAATGGAAGTCTTCAGCCATGCTTTTCCTTTTCTTCAGAGTGGGGGTGGCTTTACTATAGGGTTGTGTGTTTTGTTGTTTGTTTGTTTATTTGTGTTTTTTGTTGTGTGTGTGTGTGTGTGTTTAATACTAGTCACTACAAATGTGTGGGTATATACATATTGTATGATCTTTTCCTCTTCTCTAGTGTAGTGTCTCCATTTGTAAGTAATAGCTGGTAGTTGTGATGCAGCACAATCAGGAGATTGAAACTAGCAACAAGGAATCAGAGATAGGTAGAGTAACTAAAACAAGCTGCAATAGAAGGGGATAAAGATAATGTCTCAAACAGCTTTCTCTTAGAAATTTATAAACAATTCTAGGAAAAGTTGATTGGAAACCCGAACTTTGTTGCCCTGGACTTCTGCTTGATTTTGATGTTTGTCAAAAATATTCAATCTTGGTGGTACTAAGTTGTATTAATGTGTATAATTTAGTGTTAAAAAGAAATATATGTTTCTTTGTGAGTCCCAATTCCAATTTTGTTCAATAAAATTAACTTTCTGATGTAGATATTAAGATGGTTTGGACATGTGAGAAAGAAGACTAATAGATGTATTTGTGGTAAGAGTGGATGGAATGGGAATAAAAAGAGGCAGAGAAAGACCAAAAGGACTTTGTGGGAAACCCTTAGGCATAATATGTGATATAATGGTCTTGCGAAAGATATAGTTATAGATAGAGATGATTGGTGAGTTAAAAATAGTATAGATGACTTGACCTAGTGACCGTTTAAGGCTTGGTGGCAGAGTGGTGTATTGTGTTTTATTCTATTAAGCCTTTCCATTCATACTTATTTTCTAGTAGTAGAATATTGAAGATGATTTCCCACTATTTTTGTATAATAAAAATTATAGTGGATCTATTCTTCACAAGTTAGATACTGAGTTATTACATCGATATATTATATATCTGTTGAAACGTATCATATGTTATGGCAGCCTTACTGGATTCGGTTTTGAGAATTTCTTTTCTTTTTTCTTTATCTTGGTAAGTGAGAACTTCTGTTTTTGCATGCCCTTGTTATGTTGTATTCCATGTTTGTATATGTTTTTTCTGTCAACTATCGGGTTTTTGTAAAAATTCAATTATACACACAGGAAGTCTCCAACAAGTGCCTGTACTTTTACAAGTTTATTTGATTTTATTTTTCCTTATAAACATTATTTACCATAGCCATAAACTCATTTGCTTATTTCCTATATTTATGAGTTTCCATTTTTTTTTCCCATGGACCTGACATATTTTTGTTAGAGTTGACTTCAAGTGAAGTGATCCCCAAATATTAGCTTAATCTTTCTGCAAGATGTGATTTGGAATGGTATTAGAACTCTAGTTACAATTTCCTGGCGGTCTTGATTTTTGTCTCTATCATTGTCTATTTCCTGGTTATGTTTATCATTGTGTGCCTAATATTTTTGTGTTACTGTATAACAGTTCTTTCTAATTGCCCGTTCACATGTAAAATACACATTATTGTGCCCACTCATTAAAGCCTTAGCCTTTTATGGTACTTGGCAAGCTGAGAGTATTTTTAACTGATGTTGCTGCTTACATCATATAACGCATAAAGCATCTGTACTTTGTTATGACCATGCTATGGTATGATAGCTTCTTCAGTTCAGAGATACTTCAAATATTAGGATAGGGGCTCTTCCTGCACTATTTTGTGCTTTTGCCATTGCTTGTTTAGGACAACTATCACAGTATTATAGCTAAATTTGCATGGAATGCAGGTTTTGAAAACTGGCAACACTGATTCATACTTTTTATTAACTAAATCTTTTTAGTTCATCAATTGTTGCCCACAAAGTTGCTAATAGTTTTTAGGGATCATAGGCTGTATTGCCCCTCAGATGCAACCTGCTGAAATTAGAATATTTGCATGCTTCTTCTACAACCTCAAAAATTACGGAGCAACAAACTATTAAACTAAGCGAATATCAAAGTCAATTCTAGAACTGCCCAAGTGTCTGTTTTGTATAGTTGTAAAATTTGTATGGTTGACTGAATCAATCCTGTGCATACTGGAAAAAAGTACATGCTTCTTCAATGGACACTATCTTTTATGGGTTTGATGATATATTTAATCATTTAACTTCTAGCGGAATTTCTCATGTCATTTGATCGATTCAAAACACTGAATGCAGAGCTTAAACCTGGGGATCCTGTTTTAGATTGGCCTACAAGAAAACGAGTGGCATTAGGCACAGCTCGTGGGCTGGAGTACCTTCATGAACACTGTAATCCTAAAATTATTCATCGGGATGTTAAGGCTGCTAATGTTTTACTGGATGAAGATTTTGAAGCAGTTGTTGGTGACTTTGGCCTGGCAAAGTTAGTGGATGTGAGAAAGACAAATGTGACAACTCAAGTTCGTGGGACGATGGGTCACATAGCTCCTGAATACTTGTCGACTGGAAAGTCCTCCGAGCGGACTGATGTTTTTGGTTATGGGATAATGCTGCTAGAGCTTGTGACAGGTCAGAGGGCGATTGACTTCTCACGACTGGAAGAAGAAGATGATGTGTTATTGCTTGACCATGTAAGATAATCATCATGTGTTACTTTCTATATACACGTGTGCCAATTATATGTGTCTGCTTTGGCCCTATCATTCCAGTTTTTACTTTATCTTGCTCAATTAAGCAGGTTATAGTAAATATATGTTACATCTATGGGTGTGTGTTGATGTCATTTCTTGAACAGACATCTTGATATTGCTTTCTGAGAAAAATATACACGTGTTTAATGCATTATCACTTAAAAAAGAGATCTATTTTGATTTTACCTTTCCTGTTGTTCACAATGTTTATGTATTTTCTCTTAACAGTTGGATACTCTTAAGAAGTTTAAACTTGCTGATCCCTAAAAATACAGAACTGTTTCTATAATTCTTTTGGCTGTCATTTCAGTTAAGAAGATAGAATTTTGTTTCCGATACCAGGGGAGCTGAACTTACGAAATATTGAATTTCCATGGGGGTTTTGGATACCATAATTCCTTGTTGCCAGGCTATCTTTCCTTTTTGGTCACCTTGCCTCTTCGTTGTCTACTTGTTAATCAGCTTATGTTTGCTTGTAGGTCAAGAAACTTCAAAGGGAGAAAAGACTGGATGCTATCGTAGATTGCAACTTAAATAATAACTACGACATCCTGGAAATAGAGATGATGATTCAGGTTGCGTTACTTTGCACCCAAGCATCACCAGAGGATCGTCCTCCAATGTCGGTTGTGGTTCGGATGCTAGAAGGAGAGGGGCTTGCTGAGAGGTGGAGAGAGTGGGAGCATGTAGAAGTTTCCCGAAGGGAAGAGTACGAGAGACTACAAAGACGATTTGACTTTGGAGAGGATTCGTTTTATAATCAGGATGCCATTGAGTTGTCTGGAGGAAGATGATAACACAGAAAAATGTATACCACCAAGGTGTATAATCTCTCAATCGCCCTTCTTCCTTCACATAACAGGCATTCCTCCTGTTCATATATATGTTGTGATTTGTAGTCCTTTTCCTCTTTTAGTTTTGTCGCCTTTTGCTACATTTATGTTGTGTGCACATCATCTATGTAATAGCCCTGAAAACTTAAAGGTTCTCTGCAAGGTTCATCCACGGAGGGTGAGTCAGGGTCTATGATTAGGCCGAAAGGCATAGTCTCAAGCCGAAAGACGTAGACAATAGACAAGAGGTGGATATTCTTGTACTACCTCTTGTTCTCGAGGGACGGAGGAAGCTATCTCCCTTGCATTTTGTGAAGCCTGTCTCAATGTTTATGCAGCGGCTTACAAGGGGTTGCTGGTGATGTGTTGAGTGCTTCTTGTTTCATCTATGAAACATCTGGCTTGTGATTCCTCATTTTGTGGGAAAATGTAATCTAGTGTAATAGTAATGGTCTAGTTTTGTTCTGGTATTTGATTTTTGAATCACATAAATTATGTGATTATTTTTTCATGTGATTATTTTTTTTATTTTAAACTTTTTGGTCACGTGAGTGACGTGTTTGACTTGTGTTGTTATGTGGAATATTATTCTTAAATAATAAATTGTTATGTATTTGTCTTAAATTATCATGTCATCATACGATTGAATAGTTAATATCCGCTCTCTTTGATAACTCTGGTATAGGAAAACACCAATATTGTGTTCTTTTGGTGTTTTTAAAACTTTTTCTACGTTGAAATATTAAAAAAAAAATAGTATTTGGATTATTTTTGTAATTTTAAAAATATTTAAAAATTCTTTCATAATATTAAAAAAATATCATAAATATGTTTATGTTCTACAATTACATTAAAAATAAAAACAATTCTGTGGATCATGTTAGAGAGAGAACACTAATTTAAAGGTATTTAATTTTTCATTGAATAGTTATTTTTTTATAATTATATTTATTAAAACACTTATATTTTATTATTTTCGTGTTTTTCACATTTTTGTTTCTTATTTTTATAAAAAGATAATTTTTTATTTGCATATTTTTCACATTTATGTTTCTTACTTTGATGAAAAATTCAATTTCTTCGTTTTCATTTTATGTATTCGTTTTTTGTTTTTGTGGAATCTAGCTCGATAAAAATTTCAAAATTTTATCAAATTATTCATATTTTGGGGATTTCAAATTAAAAATTAACACACTAACTATTCAAAACAATATCGTCGTATTATTCAAAACAATGTCATCGATTCTTTATTTTAAATTTATAAGTTTTATGATAAATAAATATTAAAATAATTTTAAAAATATTAGACACCCAAACTTGATATTTTAAATCCAAGACAATTGAGACTCATGAGTTATCAAATTTGACTTCTTTAGCAAAGACAAATCATGCCGTGGCCTAGCAAGAGAGTAGCCTAACTTAAATTCAAATGTTGACCCCTAAGGGTAAATCACGGTGCAAGTCAATCCCATCTCGTAAATTCACTTACTTCATCTCCATCCAAAACCAAAATTTAATGTCTTTACTTTTAGATTGCCGTGAGGTTTACAACTCTTCAAATGATAATTTAAAATAATAATATTATTATTTTAAATTATTTTTTAAATAATAATATTCGATAACTTAGAATACAACGAGATTATAACTTCAATTCCACCTTTGTGTGGTAAGGGTGTGCAAATGGTCAGTTTGAACCGATTAAAATTTACTAATCGATTAAACCGAATCAAAGAGTAAAACCAAATCAAACTAATTGATAATCGAAAAAACTGAACATAAATCTTATAAATATAACTGAATCTATTAAACTAAAGAAACTCAAAAAAATCAAAGTAACTAATAGAAAACATTTAAAATCAAAGAAAACGACGTTTTATAACATCAAAATAACATAATTTTTAAGTTTGGTCAATTTGGTTCTTTCAACCAAAAAATCGAACCAAAAACTTAATTTTTGAAAAAAAAATTAGTTGACCCAAATTGATGTAAGAAAAAAATCAAGCCCAACTAATAAGTTCAATCGATTCAAGTAGACTAAACTTTTATTTTTCCTTGCCATCTGGTACTATACAAACGCATGTATCTATTCTAAGGATTGGGCCCCTTGGGTTTCGCTTCGCGATGGACATGTTCATATACCTAAACTAAATCAAGGTAGACAATGGTGTTTTAGAGATATGGAATGTTCTGTGAATCTAAACTAAGTCAAGGTGGACAATAGTGTTTTGGAGATGTGGAATGATCTGTGACAAAGATTATCTGTGATTAAGGATCTTTTGTGTTTCACATATTAAAAAAAATAAAAAAATAATATAATAATATTTTTAATAATTATAATTATTTTAACCAGTGTTTTCCTCCACAGCCTTATATAATAATAATAATAATAATAATAATAATAGCCTTTTTGAGTCCACTAGCTATTGTCTATTGCTCGGAATACTAATTTGGACCTAACCCCCATTCTACATGCTTGCAGTCACTATGCTTGAGATTTTACTTGGTTCGGATTTAAATAATTTTAAACTATATTATAGAAAAGGACTAGACCAAATTAATTTAATTAAGAGTCATTTGATTACAAGCATAAAACTTACATGAAAAGAAATTAAGTTATAGATAATTTAATTATTTATAAATTATTCACATAAAAATTATCAATTGAAGATATTTGATTTGATTGATTTAATTTTCAATATAGAAATCATCATATTTTTTAATTTTTTATGTTTGATTACAATTTTATTTTTTATGGAATTTCCTCCCCAAATCCATCCGTCTCCTCCTCCCTGCCTTCCCCATCTCTCTCTCAAATCCATTTCTCCTTCATCCCCCCATTGCCGCTGTCATTTTTGATGTCGTTGCCTATCTTCGTTGTCATTCTCGGTGGCCACTATAACCGTCGATGATTGATCTTCACTACTCTTTGGTGATGGGTGATGGTGAAAGAGGAAGCAACTGTATGGTGGGTGAGTTTTCAATTTCTACGAAAAATCAAATCTACCCCCCCCCCCCCCCCCAATGGAAAAATCAATTATAGCAAAAGTGGGAAAAAGTGTCACGTAACTATAAGTGAAGAAATATTTTTCATGAAAAATTTGATCAATCAAATACCTCAAAAATTGAAATTTGGGTGAAAAATAATATTTTTTCATATAAAATATGCCCAATCAAATAGGCCTAAAAGGTCTTTGCCTTCAAATCTTATTTTAATATAAGTTATAAATTAAACTACATTTCAAAATAGATAAAAAAAATTAAATAGAGTAATTTTTATCGAGAATGATTAAAACTAAAATTATACAATTTCTAATTAATATGAAAGAGATATTTTAGTCTTTTATGGTTATAACTTGCTGTCCATACAACCATAACCTAATTTGCACAAGATTCAACCAAAACTACTGGTAGTGCTAAGGGGACGCCATCCTTCTATAATAATTAGTAGTATTGAATAAATGAATCATCAATTTGGAAAAATAATAAGAAAGATAATTTTATTATATTTTTTATTATCAACAAGGGCTGTCGTAAGAATCTTTATTGGGGCAATAGATTTAAAAAGATAAACTGTCTATCTTTTTTTTATTATTTAATTACATGATTCAAAATATAATATATTTATCATTAGTTAATATATTATTTAGATAATAAAATAAAATATAATAAATTCACATTATTTACAAATAAAATATATTTATTGTTATTTAATCATTACTTAGTGTTACATTAAATTTAATTAAAATTATTTAATAAAATACATAAATTCATTTCACACATTAAAATATTCAAATTCAATTTAGATCTCTTAGCCGCAGTTGTAAACTATCAGACAAAATAACAAATAGTAATTGGGAAATGGCATTTTCGTAATTCAAAAAGCTACAAGGACCTTTTGTGGTTGACCATTCGCTGATCAGGGTCGGGCCAACGGTCCCGTCCAGCTAGACAGAGAAGCCATGGCTGGGCAGAGAGGAACAGCTCGTAATAATTGCACAGCTTCTTCAGCTCTTTCAAAGAAACTTCTTTTTGGAATAAGTACACTCTCACTTCTCGGCGAACGGTAGACCTGCACAGCTTCTTCAGCTTTTTCAAAGAAACTTCTTTTTGGAAAAAGTACACTTTCACTTCTCGGCGAACGGTAGACCTCTCAAACTCGAAAGGAAAATGCTATTAGTACGTTAAACCTTGGATTAGACAATGTAAAATGGTAAACATATCTAAGGCAGAGAGGCGAGTGAGCTACTAAGGCGCATGATTAAAATGTGGTGTGGCGCGAAGAATCTTTTTATTATTTATGCACATATAACTCAAGGTGTAGTCCTAGCTCTTGATTCTCTTCCTGTACTTTTCTCCTCCTTCCTCTCCTCGAATTCTGCCAATTTACGTGAACATTTCTGTACATCTGTGGATTTTTGAATTTGATTTGGCGTGGATAGCTGCTTTTTTAAGTTTGTTCATTGAATTCAGAGGTCGCGGTAGATTTAGGTTGCTCTCGTTCTATGATTTGGTTTGTGTCCTGTTCCATTCCATTGCTACTGGAATCAGTGATGTTTCTTGACTTTGTGTGAAATTTGAATTTGTTGGGGTGCTGGGATCTCTTTCTTTTGCTCTTCTTATTTATGGTATTGTTTTTGATATGTGATTAATGGGTATGGGTTTATTGGATAGATACGAGTTCAATTTCCTCGGATTTGTTGGGCCAACACAGTTGTCAATGGGTTAAATTGACAACTTTGATTCTTTTTCAGGATTCATTTATTTTAGAGTTAAATTGTTGCAAATAATACCAAAATGAAAGTATGAGTACTTTTTGGGATGCTGAGAGTTTTGAAGTGGGGCAGTGGTTTGATGTTAGTTGTTTTTGGGTGTCAATATGGTGGTTAAATCACCAAAGAACACTTCTACTTGTTTGGGTAGAAACAAAAAATAATTAACTTTGAGAGGTTTGATGTTGTTACAGATTTTTGTTGTGCGATTGTTGGAGATATTGTTAAAGAGGTGCTCTCTGTGGGATGTTAATTGGTGTTGTGGCCATTTCTATTGAACAAATAAAGTAGTGTTTGGATGTCATAAATTTGGTAAAAATATGGAGGTTTCACCAATTTTAGTAAAGTATTACAGATTGAGAAAGTTGAGAGATTAAAATTGGAGAAACTGAAGGGGCATATAGAGAAGGCTAAGCATTGAGAAAAGACTTATCTAGGAAATTAATTTAGAAAGGGAAATTGAGGCTTGGTATGTTGTTGTTGTTGCGTGTGTGTTTTACGCAGGGGGAGGGGGCTTGAAGGGGGTTCAAGTTGATTGTACTTAATTGATTTTGGTGTACATGTTATAGGTTGTTAAGTGGTTGTGCCTAAATGAGAAAGATCATCCTAAGATAGTAGTTGTGTAATGGCACAGTGCTATTTTATAACTAATAAGATTACTAAAGCACTTTTTCCAAAGGAGTTAGATGTTTAGTTGTTGGGTATGAATGATCATATAGCTGGCCCTCTAGGAAAATGGTTTGCACTGAAGTGTCATGAGAACCGAAGTTGAAAGGGAAACAGCCAGAACAACCAAGAGAAATGGAGATGGGGCTATTGAAGGGATTCCCAAGTTCTGATGATAGAAGTTGTACGTAGGATTACCTAATACTTAGGATCTGGTTATCAAGAGGAGTGAGAAGGAGGGGGGGTGACAAATGGGACCATTGGCTGTAACTTTCAAGCCTTAGTTTCTTGGAAGATTTTGTGAGGGGTGCACATGCGACTAACATGAGGCTAACACGTGGAATCTTCAATCAGCCAATTGATGAGGCTGACATGTGGTGTATGTTCAGAGACTATGTAGTGTTAGAAAAGGTGTGAAATCTGTGAGTCTGGGTACTTCACCCCGAATGTACAATAATGACATAATTTTCAATTGAAATACTAATTGAGCTTTTAGATCTGGGGGGCTAAACTAAATATCTCTTGTATTATGTCTGGGCCCTTAATTCAAGGTACTGTTTAGAATCATGCTTTCATTGTGTAAACTCATTGGTAATTGACCACTGACTGAAATTGAGAGGACTTACATTACTTTTGAGGTGTAATTGCATGTGGATTGTGGGACTTTACTGTCAGTCCACTCCACTGCAGCAAACTCTTGTCTTGTCCCTCCCTGCAAAACATATCCTGACCCCACCCTGCGTTTTCACATCCAAAATTAAAAAAAAAAAGAATATCTTGACATTAAAGAACCGGTTATCCCAATAAGCAACAAATCAAACTGATTGTGTAAAACAACTAAAATCACACACCACCTACACCACAAACAAGGAGGATAAAGAATGCACACATATATAGGTAAAACTGGATGCATCATACAACTGTTTTTGCCTCTTTACTTGCAGTGCTGGTATTTGGCGACTTAGTAGTTGACGGTTGGCATTGATGGGTGTTGGAGAAGATAGGAAAAGAATGAGTTCAAGTTATGGACGAGAGGCAAAGAGATAAGGTTGTTATGAGAGAAAAGATAGGAGAATTACAAACTAAAAGGATAAGTGGAAGAAGAGATGAAGCAGTTCCAAAACGGAAGAGAAGAGATAAGTTAAAGTTCAAAATTCTGTTTTCGTCTGTAATATTTGAATGTAGTGTTGTTTAAATTTGTTGTATCCTATCCCTGTATTTTAGGAGATATTTTAAGATATCTTGTGCATATATTTCCAACCTACGGTTCAATGCAAAGTGAGGAAAACACTAATTTTTCATTCAGCCTCCAAAACACTCAAGATAATCCTCCTACTCATCTGAATTATTTTTCTATTCATGGTATCAGAGCCACTAGTTCTTGTGGCAGACATTTCTTCTTTATCTATGAATTGTAAAGTTCTTTTGGTGGACGTAATGGTTGAAACCCAAGCAGCCAGTAAGATGTCCACCACTTTCCCTCATCTGATTACAACTACACAAGTTCCAATGGCCCTCAACAATCATTCCCTCCAGATTACTCAATATAAATTAAATGGAACTAACTTTAGAGAATGGTTCCAATCAGTTTTGCTGGTAATTAAGGGTAAAGGGAAGGTTGGTTACCTTATAGGAGTAGTCCCCAAGCCTGATGCGGAATCAACAACCTATGACATTTGGGAAGCTGAAATTTCTATTCTCATAGCTTGGTTGATCAATTCTATGGAGTTGAGGATTGGAAGGACATGCGTATTCTACAAGATAACCAAGGAGATTTGGGAAGCGGTGCAAGAAATATACTCTGACACGGAAAACACTGCTCAGTGTTTTGAGATTAGATCTGCCATTCGGACAACAAGGCAAGGTATAACAAGATGTTGGAGAAAGAGTGAGTGTTTTACTTTCTTCATGGTCTCAATTCCGAGTTAGATGAAGTTAGAGGCAAATTGTTTGGAACTAAGCCTTTTCCATCTATAAGAGAAGCATTTACAGATGTAAGACGAGAAGAGAGTAGGAGGAGAGTGATGCTAAATCCATGAGGGTGGTCTTCTAATGATGCCATCCCACAAACATCAACCCTTATTACCTGAAGGATGAAAATTACTAACACATCTTGAGGAGAATCCCAAAGAGACAAGTAATGGTGTAACCACTGTAATAAGTCATACCATACAAGGGAAACTTGCTGGGAGATCCATGGCAAACCAACAAATTGAAGGCCAAAGAACCAGAGGAAGGTAACCTAATTTGCCTATGTGGCAGAATCTAAAGCTAGAAAACCAACTAATCTGACTTTATCAGCAGATCAGGTTGAATTATTACAGTAGCTACTAAGCTAGACAAAAATAAAATTTGACGCTACAGAAAATCTGAAACTAGCAGCATCTCTAGCCAAACAAGGTATACCTAGACAATCCTTACTTTCTCGTAGACTCACTATGGATTCTTGGATTATAGATACAAGTGCTTCAAACCACATGACAGGTTTACTCAAGGTCTTGTCAGCTTATGAACCATGTGAGTAGTGTATGACCATCTCCATGGCTGATGTACAACATCTTTAACTCATGGAAAAGGGACAATATGTTTGGCAGGGTTAACCCTAAAATCTATGTTATATGTGCCTGATTTGAAATGTAATTTGTTATTTGTAAGCAAACTAACTAGAGACATGAGTTGTTTGGTAACTTTCTTCCCATCTCATTATGAATTTTAGGGCCTATCTTTGGGAAAAACGATTGGCAGTGTTAAGGAGAAAGATGGTCTTTATTATATCTTAGGGCCTTGTCATTTCCTTGGATCTAGGTCACATATCCAATCCTCCTTATCTGCTATTTCAAATTCTAAAGTCATGTTATGGCACAAACGTTTAGGGCATCCTAGCTTTAAGTATCTTAAAGTTTTGTATCCTTCTCTTTTTATCAATAAAAAGTGTCCTTCTTTTCATTGGGAGCAATGTATTCTTGCCAAACAGACTGGAATTCCACATCTAATTCATATCTATAAACCTTCTAAACCATTTTACTTGGTCCATAGTGACATTTGGAGACGAGTAAGAACTCCTAATCTAACTAATACTCGTTGGTTTATCACCTTCATAGATGACCATACAAGAGTTTGTTGGGTTTTCTTAATAAAAGACCAATCTGAAGCCTATAATGTCTTCAAAAGGTTTCATCAAATGGTAAGAAATGTGTTTCAATCCTCCATCCATGTTCTGCGTTCAGATAATGACTGGGAATATTTCTCAAATGAATTCAACCATTATCTAGCTGAACATAACATTATTCACCAAAGTTCACGTCCTTACAATTCTCAACAAAATGGGGTGGCAAAAAGGAAAAATCTTCACCTTCTTGAGACTGCTAGAGCTATCATGTTTACTGGTTCAATGCCTAATTCCTACTGGGGGGAAGCCATCCTCGTGGCCTCATATCTCATTAATCGACTTCCATCTAAGGTTCTTGGTTTCAGAACTCCCTTAAGTGTCTTCCTTGAATTCTACCCTCATCATACTATAATCCTTAATTCCCTTTTCCCAAAGGTCTTTGGATGCATTGTTTTTGTGCATAATCATCAAACTTCTCAATCCAAACTTGGACCAAAAGCTCTTAAATGTGTGTTTGTTGGCTACTCTCTTACCCATCAAGGATACAAGTGCTATTGTCCCTTTACCTGACGATTCATTATGTCTTGTGATGTTTCTTTTCTCAAGCATCAACCTTTTTACCCTCATATTCCTCTGTAGGGGGGCAAGTCTAGTATAGAGCAATATTCGGATCCTACCATTTCTCTTCCCTCACTTATTTCTCTTCCTTCACTTCCTTTCCTCCTACTGTTTATGTTTCTTCTCCAATTGTTCCTCCATTACCCACTGAAAAACTCATAGAAACAATCCCTATATCTACCCAAAGCCTGGTGCCTAATCAAAGGGAAGATAAGAACAACCAGATCCAGGAAGTTCAGGCTCCTGAAAAACCACCATTGGTTTATTCCAGAAGGCCTCGTGATCCTCAACAAGGCCTATTGTCCAATCCGAAGATAAGTCCAGATACTGATGTTATGGAAAGGGTGGAATCTGCAGGATTTGATGATTTAGACATCCCAACAGCACCACGGAAGGGGTGAGATCATGTACTAAACATCCTATTTCTAATCATTTGATGTATTCAAACTTATCTCCCCAGTTCAGGGCCTTCACTGCTAGTATTGATAAAATTGAGATCCCTAGATATATATATCATGCACTACAAGATTCAAGATGGAAGACATCAGTTATGGATGAGATGCAGACCTTAGAAACAAATGATACTCAGGATATTGTGAGGCTATCTAATGGCAAAAAGATTGTTGGTAGCGAGTGGGTATTCACGGTTAAGTATAAATCAGATGGCAACATTGACAGGTACAAGGCTAGATTAGTTGCCTAAGGTTTCACACAAACTCAAGGACTTGACTACAAGGAGACTTTTGCTCCGGTTGCCAAGCTAAACTCTATACGAGTTTTACTTTCACTGGTTGTCAATCTTGATTGGGAATTGCACCACCTGGATATAAATAATGCTTTCTTGAATGGTGAGTTGGAAGAAGCTACCTGAAGATATCGCCTGGTTTTGAGATAAGTGATAAAAAAGGGAAGGTATGTAGACTAAAGAAATTCCTATATGGCCTTAAGCAATCCCCTAGAGCATGGTTCAAATGGTTTAGTGTTACTCTAAATCAGCTTGGGTACAAGCAAAGACAAGCAGACCATATCTTATTTACAAAGCAGGCATAAGATGGAAAAAGGACAATTCTCATTGTGTATGTGGATGATATTATCATTACAGGGGATAACAACCAAGAAGTTGAGAATCTCAAGAAGCAGCTAAGGGATGTATTTGAAGTAAAAAGACTTAGGTAAACTAAGATATTTTCTTGGAATGGTGGTGGTTAGAATCAAAGAAGGTATTTTCATTTCTCAAAGGAAATACACTCTAGATTTGTTGAAGGAAACATACAAACTTGGCTGTAAATCTACCAGCACCCCCTTAGAACCAAACTGGAAATATAAAGAAGAAAGCAAAAATGAATACCAGGTGGATAGAGGAAGATAACATCGCTTAGTTAGAAGCTAATCTACCTATCTCTCACTCGTCCTGACATTGCATATGTTGTGAGTGTAGTAAAGTCAATTTATGCATTCTCCCACAAAAAACATTTTAATGCAACATGTCACATCTTTAGGTACCTCAAGGGAACACCCAAGAAAGGATTGTTATTTAAAAAGAGCAAAGACATAGGTATTATGGGATATGTAGATGCAAATTGGGCTGGCTCCATTTATGATAGCATACATCAAGCATGAAACTATGGGGTAACTTGGTTACATGGAGTCATGAAGAAGCAAGAAGTGACCTGTGTTTGCTCGTTGCAGTGCGAAAGCAGAGTATAGAGCCATTGCTCAAGGTATATATGAGGTTATTTGGTTGGAGAAACTAATGAGGGATTTAAACTCCATATCCTCTCCAATTAGGCTATATAGTGATAGTAAGTCAGCAATAAGTATTGTAAATAATCCGGTGCAACATGAACGGATGAAACATATGAAAATTGACCAATATTTTTCAAATAAGAAATCGAAAATGGGGATATAAGCCTTTTTTATGTTCCTACTGAGTTTCAAAAGCCAAATATTCTTACTAAGACAATGCCAAAACAAGGGTTTGAATCAATCCGAGGCTAGTTGGGAATGATGGATATCTATTCACTAGCTTGAGGAGGAGTGTTGGAGAAGATATGAAAAGAATGAGTTCAAGTTATGGACATGAGGCAAAGAGATAAGGTTGTTATGGGAGAAAAGATAGGAGAATTACAATTAAAAGGATAAGTGGAAGAAGAGATGAAGCGGTTCCAAAACGGAAGAGAAGAGATAAGTTAAAGTTCAAAATTCTGTTTTCATCTGTAATATTTGAATGTAGTGTTGTTTAAATTTGTTGTATCCTATTCCTGTATTTTAGGAGATATTTTAGGATATCTTGTGTATATATTTCCAACCTATGGTTCAATGCAAAGTGAGGAAAACACTTATTTTTCATTCAGCCTCCCAAAAACTCAAGATAATCCTCCTACTCATCTGGATTATTTTTCTGTTCATTGGGGGATCTACCATAAGAGCACTCTCAGTTCACAACACAAGGATCCTTGTTTTGCAAGGGTTAGGGGAGGGTTGTTTTTGTACACAACCTTACCCTTGGAAAAAGGTTGTTTCCACAACTTGAATTTGTGATCTTCCGGTCATAAAGGATCAACTTTGCTATTGCTGTCAAGACTTGCCCTTGACGGAGGATTCAACATGTCTGATGTTCTTCTTGATGGTGCTTGAGGTAGACATGGGAGCTAAATAGTTGTTAGACATAAAAAAAGATAGATAGATAGATAGATAGAGAGAGAGAGAGAGAGAGAGAGAGGTTAAAAATGTAATGTAAATGCCTAGAATCTCTTATGAACATGACATATATGGAAGTATGCTATTCACTAAAATACCCTTGTAATTCCACTCAACTTATGCATTTGCATTAGTTAAGAGTAGAGATGTAAATGGGTCCCCTATTACCCCTTTTAAAATTAAAACAAGCATGAAAATGAGATATAGGTATAAGGCTTATTTTAATATTTATTAAAACAAGTATGTAGATGGGGTTAATTGGGTTAGAGAGTCAACTGGAAAAAGTTGGTGGATGTGCTTTCCACAGGGTGCATTTTCTTGGGGGAAACGAAATAACAAAAACTACATCTGGCCTGGTGTAAGATAGCAACAATATACTTGAAATTTTGTCTGATCACAAAATGTCCTGGACACCAACTGTCATGGTCCACAGAAGCAGCGTGCAGTTTTGCAACCCTTCTATGAGAAATCATAAGGGAGTCTACCTGATAGCCTATTAGTGCCTTAATTTATTTCTTAACCACATCAACTGCCATTTCCATTAATTGAGCACCTAGGCTTCTGTATTATGCCCATATTTACCTTAAGATATAATCACACTTACCATATGAAGTGTGTTACAACTTCCTTAGCTTGCAGGACTCAGACTGTAGACTTCTTTGCTCTTCCTGTCAACATTTTAGTACCATGACCAACAGTTCAACTTCTCGCTTAAGTTATAGAGTGATGTACCATTTCTGAGCATCAACCGCCTACTAGAACCTATTGACAGTTCTGTCTCAAAGTCAACTCCCCCACCTGGCTGCGCATTGCAATCTGAAATTAACTAGAGATTCTATGAGCCCTTTTTATTTTGTACAACTATCTTTAGTGCAATACCAACACATGTTTTACAAAATTTAGACTAGTCTTCACCTAAATTAACTGAAAATTAACTAAAGGGGCTTCTTGAATTGCCATTCCATTTGAGCTCTTTCATGTTTCAATTTAGGACAATATGTTCTTGTTTGTCAAGTATTTGTAACTTTGTACTGGTCTTCATCTTTAATTAGTGATTTCTTGTTGGGGAGCTTCTTTTGGCCAATGGAGCTGTTATCTCTTCAACTTATTTGATAATGGTTTTTGTATTCCCCCACTCCTACTCCCACCCCCAATGCTTTTATGCTTCTCCTTTTATATTCTCCATCTTGTAGCCTTTTACTCTGCATCTCCATACCGTTCCATGTACACATGTAAGTGGAAATACGATTATCTCCAGGGTGACATTTAGTAGCTGAGTGTGTGGTGCAATCATGTGTTTCATTGTCTCTTCTTGAGTGACCCGAGAGCCAAGCCCCTTTTTCTATGTCCATATTTTTGTGGATGCTGTTTATCTTTTCAATGGGTCAAAAATATACTCTAATCTCAGATGGTTGAATATAATGTCATTTTTATGCATGTATTTAATTTAATATTCTGGAATGTTATGTAGAGATGGAGCCGACTCATGCATGGGAAGTAAACTGCTTGTTTTGTTGCATCAATACCTGGGAATAAGTTTCCAGCTTGGACAAAATGTCTTTCCCAATAGAGTTGATTTTTGCAGTATTAGCATGCCTGCATTCTTTTGTGTTGCCTGATGGACAAGGTATGATGTTCAGCTAATATTTCAATGCATTTGAACAGTGTTTAATGCTAACTATTATTACTCCATTTCTAGTGGTACACAGTTGTTCGCGTATTCTTTCCCGCAAATGAACGGAATTGTAACAAATAATATAATGATGAATAAAGTATCGTTCCCATGAGGATTAGCTTTTGATGCCTACTTTAATCACTATTAACTTTAATAAACTACACACAATTAAAAGAATATTCACTGGAAGTTTTATATTAACTAAAACTAACTTACTAAATGGAAAACACAAAATAATTCTTTAGGTTTTAGAATGTAGAAATCTAATGTATTAGGGTTCATGAATCCATCGTAGTTCTTTAATTGGTTTAATCTTTCTCGGGTTTTATAATTCTTGCTTTGAGCTGAAAATCGATGATCCTAAGTTAATCAAAAGTCTCTCTCGATGGTCAATCGAATCTATGCTTATATATGAGATTAATTATCTCTAATTAATCTGCAAATATACAAACATGCATTTATCCACAATGATCATCTAAATAAGATTTCACACGGCATAACGATATCTCTACCTATTATTGAACCTTATGTCGTTTATTACCAAGTGCTAATCTATATTGAATATCTCGAAAACAATATAAATCACAAACACGTTCTAATGGTGGCCAAGCATCAAAACGGAATTAGTGTATAACAAATGATCAACCTGAAAGACAAGAATATAATAAAACCCAAATACTTTTAATTAAACCATCATTAAACTAGGTTTCATTAATCACCCTAGCCACAAAGTACTTTGCCTAATATAGTTTCAACCAATGAAAGAATAATAAAAACGGAGTTCATGATGTTGGAGAGAAGAAAGAATAGAAAAATACAACCAAAACTGACTATCTTCAAGAAAATCTCCTTCTTCTTCCTCGACTTGCCGTCTTCTCCCTCTCCAAAAGTCCCTCAATCTATCAAGAATCCTTCTTTATATAGTGCTTTTTAGGTCTTCAAAGTCGTGCCCCTTGAGAGAGTCCATCCCCCCCACTTGATTTGGAAGAAAACAGGCCCATATTCCTGTTTTCGTAATGCTCTGTGCCCTACCACGGCCTTACCACGGAATGCTTTCCGCGGTAAGGTCATGAGCCACAAAATGTAAATTCTGTCATGGGCCTACCACATAATGCTTTCTGTAGTAACGTCATGAGCCACATAATACTTCTTTAGCCACGGGTTTATCACGGAATGCTTTCCGTCCGTGGTAAGGCCGTGAGCCACAGAAATTAAGTTTTACCATGACCCTACCACACAATGCTTCGCGTGACAACACCGTGAACCGTTTCTCCTTGATTTCCAACATTTCACCAATGACGTCATTCTTTCGGTGCTTTGCGACCTCATCAACCTCGACCTTGAGTGGACCTTTGATCTTGCCTTTAATGCCATTTTAGTTCAAAAAATGTGACAACATCATCCTTTTTTGCTCCAATTATCTTCAATGCATGCTCCACATCTACATAACCACATATAGAACCAAATCAAGTAGAAATCATGCTCATTGAATGTATAAATGCTAAGTTTATAGACCAAAATAAGTGTATAAAAGACACTTATCAACAGTTATATCAATATCTTCATGAAGGCTAAATAAGTGTGTTAATATCTCTTGGTCTTTGGGTTTCTTGGCTGCAAGATTTTGTGATCACTAGTTGAAACACAATAATATCTGTCCTCGTATCTCTCTCTATCTCTTAGCAATCAAATGGAATAGTGTCTTTTATGATTTAGTTTGTTCACTAGTTGAAACACAGTAATATGTTTCTTTTATGATCAATTTTTTCACTAGTTCGGGTAGATTTTCTTTTAGGAAAAGTGTGTCTGATTTCAAATAGAGAATTCAAGTCCAAATTCATTAATACTATTCTTATGAAGTTAAGAAGCACAAACTCTGGCACAAAGATGATATGTCTGTGTTGGGCACATGTCAAATATTGATGATACTCATTTGACATGTCCTGTCATGTTGATATGTGTTGGACACGGTTTGATGTCAAGCTTGGTTGACCTGTTACATTTGCTTATAGCTGAGTTCTCAGAATTTATGTTGACATTCTCACTAGTTAGGTGTGATAGATAGATAGACTGTTAACCATGAAGTCTACTTCAGGGGATGCCCTCCTTGCAATGAAGAATGACCTGAATGCTTCAGCTGATCAGTTCGCTAATTGGTATCCAAATCAAGTTAATCCTTGCACTTGGGACAAAATTACCTGTGACAGTGGCAACAATGTTATTTCTGTGTAAGTAAATTTCTGGCTAATTTTTTCTTTTCTTCATTATATACAAGCTTTATGATTTTGTGAGCATTTCAGTGAGGGTATGGCTTCTGAATCAAGTCTTCATTCTTTAGTTGCTTGTCTTCTGACACTAGATATGTTGTCTGATTATGTTTATTATTTATTTGCAGATCATTGTCATCCATGGGATTTTCTGGGACTTTGTCCCCTAAAGTAGGAGTTCTGAAGACCCTTCAAACACTGTATGTTTAAATGCTGGTTACAACTAATTGTTGATGCTATCTGTGTTAATTTTAGCAATGAACTATTTTTACTGTAAGGGTTGAAGATTTGATACTAAATATCATGATGTATTTTGTATAAAACTCACTTTGAAGGTGCCTCCTGGAGGTAATTGCATAGGAAACTTTTCATAGCAAAACAAATCTTGTGTCTATTTGGATCTATGTTTTGGTTACAGGCTTTGCCACTGTTATCTAGGGTTTACTGGATTAGATTTCTTAGGCGGAATTAGACCACTCTTAACAGCGCACACTCACAGATGAAATTGAAAGAACAGATTAAAGTATCAACTAGAAATGTAAAACAGAACATAAAATTAAAGCAAACCACGGATGAGACGTCCTTTTATCCTGATTCGAATCATTCAATGAGAATGACCTACATCCAGCCTTGAAACACCCTCCGAGAGCAGTTCTATCTTTATTAGAAACGATCAGTACAGCAGCTTCCTTTCTACCCGAGTACACTCTTGATTTCTCTCCAAGATTACAAATAACTATATTTTTTTAGCCTTTCCTCTCAGAAAAATACAGAATGCACTCGCTCAAAATTGTTTCATATCAAGCGATCTACCTCTGCCCCTTATTTATAGAATGAGAGGCAGACACCCCAATTTAACTAACCGGGATTTAGATATTTCTGATTTCACCCCCCCAACTATATAAATTTACAGTTGAGCCACCGCCTATCTAATTAGCCACTTGAGATACTTGACTACTTCATTTGAATCTTAGACTTACTCTAGGAAAAACTTATCACAATTCTCCACCATTTGTCTTGAGTACAGCCCATTCTTCAACACTGATCTTGCTCTCCTTAGAACCTTCTTGAAGTACCTGATCATTTATACAAACAAACATTAAGAATATCCAAACAATGCTGTAATTTAGATATAGGAACAGCTTTGGTGAAAATATCAGCTACATTATTTTCTCCAGCTGTTGAGTTCTAACCTAGTCAAGAGGGGGGGTGAATTGACACCTTTTAAAAAACTTTAATGCAAAACTTATGCACGTATATGTATGAGAAAACAAATTTAATATAAACCAAAATTGTAGTTGAGAGTACGGGAGCACTTAAATACTAGATGGATAATATGATATCCGCCAGCTGTGCTAGTATGTGCTTAGATCCAATATACTCTTCAAATTACAACTTGGTGAAAAACATGTGATTTGAATGCACACAATAACAAGACTTTAAATAAACCAAATGGAATATTGAATGAGTACAAAGAATGATCAATTAAAGCAAATCAGAATATAATAGCCAACAAGAATGTAGGCCTTAGGATTTGGCCACACAAAAAACAAAAACAAACAAGTATAATCAAGCAAGAATAAGTAAAGAGTGAAGAGAAGAAGGACACAACGATTTATAGTGGTTCGGCCCTTATGGCTTACATCCACTACCTAAGGATTCCCTTCCTTAGGATTTTCAATCAAATCCACTATATAAAACTTTTCTTACAACCACCAAAGCCTTCACTTGGCTTCACCACCACCAAACTATTTCTGGAGTCTCACACTCACTAGTTTGGATTTTGTACGCTCTTTACAAGATAGTAGAGATTGAAAAATAGGGTTCTCTCAAAAATAATACAATGAAGTGTAGAGAACTCTCTTAGTTTTCTCTCAAGAAGATAGAGGAAAAGAAAGACTTGGAGAGAATGAGAATCTTGGCTAATGATGTAGAGAATGATAGGGCTTCCAAAAGTTATTCCAAAGCCTTCAAGAGACCCTTTTATATAGTGCTAGAGAAGGCTTTCCTTGATCAATCTCAGCCCTCCATGTGTCAAGTCTTCAAGCCAATCTCAGCCCTTCATTTGAATTCTTGATTTACCTTCTATAATCAGCTAACTTGATTGATCATCAAGATCTTTGACTTTTGTTGATCTCCAATCAGCCTTGAATGAGCAAATCAATTCCAATAATGCATGGTTGACTTTAAGGATTAAAATATCAACAAAATCCTTCATAATTCTTGCAAAATCGACCATAAATAAGAACTAATCAATTCTGACTTCTAGTTGAATCTTCAATCACCTTTGATTGTGCAATTGGCCCCTTAGCTTCCATAACAAGTATAGCTAATTTGAAATTTGAATTTAAACCTCCAAATGGTGTAAAATCCATCCAGATATTCTCAAATAATGAAGCAAATTTGTCCAATAATGAAGATATCAATTATAACTTCAAAGGCCCTTAATTGATCAAGTTTCCATACTAAAAAATGTTGACAACAAGAAGAGAATCAATTTGTGTAGCTGAATATATGCAAGATATCCTTAGAATATTCTCCCATAATGAAGATATCAATTAGCTATAATGAGGATATCAATTAGTCATAATGAGTAGGATAATTGATTCCATGATTTGAGTAGAGGATCCTTTTAATGAGATAGAATCAGCAATAAAGGAAAGTAATATCAATCAAGGTTTAACTTTCAAACCTTAATTTCCTCCATTAATGTTGAATAATAGGGCTGAATCTTTAACTTCTCCATTTGAATGCAATTCAAAAATTCTTCCATATTTAACTAAGTAAAGAAGCTTCTAAGAACCTTTAAATTTACTCCATGATTCTCTTACCATATTTAGACCAACGAGATGATGTAACCTTGATGAGTGTGCTCCACGTGGCTGCCATGTCACCAAGATGCCACATTAACAATGCCATGTCACCAAGTTACATATATGGCAACTCCATATAGTGGACTACTCCAATCTCCTCAAAAACTTCCATATAGATCTTTTGAACTTCCCATATATAAACAAGGATTCCATATACATATATCTTCTAGACTTTCCATTCCAAGAAAAACTTTCCATATATAAACAAGGATTCCATATATATATCTTCTAGACTTTCCATTCCAAGAAGAACTTTCCATATATAGCTCAAATACTCAAATTTCTAGAAAGCTCTCTAAAAACTTGTTTCCATATATAATGAAATCTCTATATAGGTATAAGAAGTTTCCATATATAACCTGTGTCATGAAATCACTAAAGAATAGCTTTGTAAGCCTTATGAAGGCTTCATGCTTTGTTAGAACATAAAATATAAATTCACATTCACACATGCCAATCATCAATCATCAAAATCTCCAGCAACTTTAATTAGGCTTACTTCCTCTTTCTCAAAGATTTCCCTAATGAAATGATACCTAACATCAATGTGTTTGGTTCTTTCATGGTGGGATTGATTCTTAGCCAAACTAATAGCACTTTGGCTATCACACATCAACTTAACCTCAACATCTCTTCCTAGGAGTTCACTAACAATCCCTCTCAACCAAAGACCTTCCTTTTTTGCTTCCGTGACATCAATATATTTAGCCTCAATAGTGGAAAGAGTCTTCCAGCTTATGGTTGAGTTCCATAACTGAAAAACATACCCGTTTGAGGATCTTCTCCTATTTAAATCTACTGCATAATGAGCATCCGTAAACCCTAAGATGTAAGGTTCTTCTTCCAGTTTTGCTCCACCATAAACCAAAGCCATGTTTAAAGTTCCTTTCACATATCTAAATGTCCATTTCACAGCATTCCAGTGAGTCTTACCCGGATTGGCCATGAACCTACTAGAAACACTCATAGCATGGGCCAAATCCGGCCTTGTATGGACCATGCTGTACATTAGGCTGCCAACTGCATTTGAGTAAGGAATCTTACTCATTTCTCTTATGCGTAATTTATCATTTGGGGACTACTCATGGGATAGTTTAAAATGATGTGCAAAGGGAACAAAAACCTCCTTTGCATCACTCATATTGAACCTACTAATCAACTTACTTAGGTAAGACTTTTGAGATAACATCAGCTGCCTTTGCTGCTTGTTTCTCCTAATCTCTATGCCTAATATCTTCTTAGCTTCTCCTAATTCCTTCATTTCAAAGGCTGATCTCAATCTCAACTTTAGATTTTGAATTTCTATGGCTGATTGACTAGCAATTAGCATATCATCTACATATAGGAGAAGATAGATAGATATTTTACTAGGCATATGCTTAAAATATACATAGCTGTCATATGCACTTCTTTTAAAACCTCGGGCTATCATAAAGGAATCAAACTTCTTGTACCATTGCCTAGGGGATTGCTTCAAACCATAGAGAGACTTCCTTAGCAAACATACTTGCTCCCTTTTCCCTCTAACCTCAAATCCCTTAGGTTGTTCCATAAGAATGTTTTTCTCTAAGTTTCCATGTAGAAAGGTTGTGGTAACATCCATTGGTTCTAGGATTAAATTTAAATGTGCTGATATGGCTAGAAGGATCCTAATTGAAGTATGCCTCACCATGGGTGAGAATACTTCATTAAAATCTATACCAGACACTTGAGTGAAGCCCCTAGCCACTAGCCTAGCCTTATACCTAGGCTTATCTTCTTTTCCAGCACCCTCTTTAATTTTGAATGAGCACTTACAGCCTACAACCATTTTCCCTAAAGGTCTATCTACCAAAGTCCAAGTTTTACTTTTCTTAAGGGAGTCCATCTCAGATTTCATGGCTTCCAGCCATTTTTGAGAGTCCTCAGAGTGCACTGCTTCTTCATAAGAAAACAGTTCTTCACCTGCTTCTACTGTTGCACTAGACAGTGCATATGACACTAAGTCTGAGAAACCATATCTCACAGGAGGTCTAGAAATTCTCCTTTGTCTATCCCTAGCTACATTGTATTTCTGGGCATTTGGCAGACTTTCAGAACTAGAGGATCCATTACTTTCCTCTTGCTGTTCTGAATCCTGATCACATGGATCATCTAGGTCCTTCAAGGTTTTCATCTTGCAGTTCTATATCTACTGCCTTTGATTTTCCACCAGTATCCGATTGATCCTTGACCTAGTCTCTAATAGTAGACCTTTCATCAAATGTGACATCTCTACTTGCCATTGTCTTAGGCATATCTGGATCCAAGTTCCAAAATTTATACCCCTTTACCCTATTAGGATATCCTATAAACAAGCACCTCCTTGCCCTTGTGTCTAATTTTCCTTGCTTAATATGAGCGTAGGCTATACATCCAAACACCCTCAAATGATCTAAACTAGGCTTGTGACCTGTCCACATCTCATAGGGAGTTTTAAAACTTATGGCAGCAGATGGGAACCTATTTATTACATAGGCTGTAGTGGCAACAGCCTCTGCCCAAAAGGATTTTGGCAATCTAGCATGAAATATCATGCATCTAACCCTCTCTGGTAAGGTTCATTTCATCCTTTCGGCTAGACCATTATGTTTTGGATTCCCTGGGGCTGATAAATGTCTTAGAATACCACTTTCATTACAAAGCTTGGTAATTATCGGTTCTAATGATTTTGATTTTGCTACATTTTTTATTTTCTATCATAGTTTTCTAGGTTTTAAAGGCCTCAAAAGTTTGATCTTTTGATTTTAATACATTCACCCAAACCGTTTTAGAGAAATCATCTATTATTGACAAGAAATACCTAGCTCCACCATGGGATAAGGTCTGTGTAGGGCCCCATAAATCAGAATGTATATATTCTAAGGGAGCCTTAGTGGAATGGATTGCTTTCTTAGGGAATTTAACTTTTACAGCTTTTCCTAAAATACATGATTCACATTTATCTAGATTTGTAACACTTCCAGCACCTAAAATCCCTTGCTTTGATAGTTCTTTAAGTCCTTGCTCACTGATATGAGCCATCCTATAGTGCCATAGCCTAGTATGTTCATAGGATTTGTTTTCTCCTACTGCTGCCTCTTCACATAATGTGGACGCTTGCAGTTCATAGATACCATTCTGAAGAACTGCCTTCATGCATATGAGTGAGCCTCTAGTTACCTTAAGAACTCCACCATCCCCTCTATAGGAGTAGCCATTCCTATCTAACTCACCAAGAGAGATCACTACAAGAGAATTAATTTTTTCCAGCGGTTTAAAAAACCGCCGGGGATAGTCAACATCACCGGCGGTTTATAAAAACTGCCGGGGATGTGTACTCATTACCGGCGGTTCATAAAAACCGCCGGGGATGTTGACTATCCCCGGCGGTTTTTGAAACCGCCGGGGATTTTGGTGTATTCCCGACACTTCTTTAAACCGCCGGGAAAAATTCGCCGGCAATGCCCCATTTTCCTGTAGTGGATTAGGTTTCTTTTTAAATCTGGAACATACCTCACAGAAGACAATGTTCTAATGGTTCCATCATGCATTTTAATTTTAATATCTCCAATTCCCATAATTTTACATTATTGGTTATTTCCTAGCAAGACCTTACCACCACTCAGATCCCTAAGGTTTAGAAACCAATCCTTATGTGGTGTCATGTGAAAGGAATAACCAGAATCTAATACCCACACTTGTTTATCTGCTGTATTAGATATAACTAGTGCATCTGAACTATCATAATCGAAGTCGCATATGGAAGTTGAGATTTCTGAATTTCCTTTTTCTTGAAATTCCCTCTTTTTCTTAGGACAATTTTGCTTAATGTGTCCCTTTTCATGGCAGTAGTAACGCTTGGATTATTTTCCTACTATTCTTGGACTTTGACCTAGATCTTACCCTTACTCTAGGGTCTCTTTTTTTTGGCCTTGATCTGAATGCAAGAACATCACCAACAGAATTCTTGCCTTCTACCTTTTGTTGTAGTTCCTTGGAGTTTAAAGCTCCTATTACATCATCTAAGTTAAGAGCGTCTCTTCCATGTTTCAAAATATCAACAAAAGTCTCATAAGATTTAGGCAAAAAATGCAGTAATACTAAGACTTTATCCTCATCATCGTATTTGACTTCTATGTTCTCAAGATCAAGGCACAATTTGTTAAAATTATCTATGTGTTCTTGCAATTTCTGTCTGATGGGATACCCAATAGTTATCCAATATTGTGACCCAATATCAATTGCTTTTAGAAATTACTAGCAAAAAACGAGAACAAACCAGGGCATTCGAGAGGCCCTCACTCTCTAGAACTCTCTACCCAAAGTGCCCGAAACCTTATACTAAATGAAATTGGTATTCTTAAGCTTAGCACAATTAATTTGTTTGTCATTGCTTGCTGAACCATGTTAAACAACTTTTCTCAAGATTTTATGTTTATATCATTCTAGCAATGTTGAACTGTGACAGTTGTAATTTATAATTCCCCTTGCTTCTTTTAACAAATAAAGTGGGGCTACAATGTTGTCATAAATCATCACATCCTTAAAAACAAGTTGCCTACTGAAGTAGCCTGTGGAGTAAAGTATGAATTTAAAGATTTTATGAGAGACAGGCAATTTTCTTTCTCTGCGTTTCTTCCTCTTTCTGGCTTGCATTTTTCAGATCAGTTCTCTGTAGTTGCATCTCACGTAGATGCTTGGCTTGCATTTTTTTAGTTAACTTCTCTGTAGTTGTATATCAGCCATTGAAGTTTCGCATTTGCCACAGAATGAACCATCTTGTACTGGACTATCACTGAACACATGGCCATCTGATATGTTATCCTGATTGTATCTCTTTCCTCTATCTAGTGATATATGAAAATAGTTCAAACTCCTCTGACCTCCCGTTAATTTGTTTAATTTGATCAACTGATACATATGGAATGAATTCACCATGCAGTTCACTGCAAGGAAATCGCATAACTGGCAAAATACCTAAAGAGTTTGGCAATTTGACAAGCTTGACTATTTTGGATCTGGAAAATAACAGTTTAACTGGTGAAATACCACCTTCTCTTGGGAATCTCAAGAATCTTCAGTTCTTGTATGTGATGTTTCTGCTTTTTATTATTGTTTGTATTAAACCTTTTACATGTCGTAGTTCATATGTTGAGGAAGTTAATTGTTGGAAGTGCATTTCCTGCAAGCAGGATTTTGAATCAAAACAATCTCACAGGGACAATCCCAGACTCACTCTCACATCTTCCAAACTTGATAAGTCTGTAAGTGATATATCAGATGTGGTTCATATCCAACTTCTCCTTCTAAAATTAGAATTATGTTTGGTTGCCCTGGGTCGGATTGTATGTTTGTGATGTTTTCCCAGCTTCTGAGAGTACAATTCAAATTCTGTCTTGCAGTCAGCTTGCTTCAAATAGTCTTAGTGGTCAAATACCCGAGCATTTATTCCAAGTTTCAAAATATAAGTACGAACAATCTTCTTGTTCTTCTTTTTCAATTGTCTAAGCTCCTGATTCAGAGCCAGCATAATTTTCAATAAGTTGATGGTTTTCTCCTTCTAAACTCTGTCCCTCTCCCTATCTCTTCCCCTCTCTCCCTTTCCTCATTCTTGTGCATATCAGCACTGAAATTGATTTAATTTATGTTGCTTACTTCAGCTTTTCAGGAAATCAATTAAATTGTGGCTTGATGTCCCAGCCTTGTGCATCTGATAGTGGTGGTAATTCTTCAGAAATTTCTGTTTGATAAACTTGGAGAAGTCTGCAACTATATATTTTTTTCATTCTTGGGCAAGCTTATCTTGTAACTTGGCTGTATTGACAGGTTCTTCACGTAAACCAAGGGTTGGAATTATAGTTGGAATTGTTGGTGGGCTTCTCGGCCTTCTTCTTCTTGGTGGCTTGCTGTTACTTCTGTGGAAGGGCAGGCATAAAGGATACAGAAGTGAAGTTTTTGTGGATGTTGCAGGTTGTGATTCTTGTTAGTTAATGAACAGATCGATTGCTAATATACCTACATTATTTACTGGTTGGGTTCAAGCTCTTTTTGATCAAATATGAATATATCCTCTAACCCCATTCGGTTATACCAAATGTTTAAAAGAATAGTTACGCGATGCCTTTTGCCTGATACCATTTCTAGAAATTCTAAACCCCGGCAGCACAGAGGTTCTACTGTGAATTTTGGTCAGCAATGTTAAGCAGTTTTAAACTGCCATTGCTGGAACCTGTTCAGTTGTTCAGATGTATTTTTATTTTTCAAAACCAGCACGATAGAGGATTACCTCATGTTTTATTTTTATTTTTAATATTGGGATTTAAGGCGTGTTGTGTTTCCATATTCTACTTGTTGGTTTCACCATCTCAACTAGGTGATGGAACACAACTATATCAATTATCTTCATTCACCACCATCTCATGAAACTTCTTCATATGAAGATGGTGTTGAAATTTCATTTCATCATTACTCCGCCAGGGGATGTTATCCACTGGCGGTCTCAAACTCGGATAAAGGAGGAGGGTTGCATTAGATAGCTGACAGCTAGCGTAAAACGTAGTCAGATCCAAATATGAATTCTAGACAAACTATTTGTCGGGGCGTAACCCGCATAGAAGTCTAGAATTCATGTAGCCGACCCCACATAGTGGGATAAAGGCTGGATATGTTGTTGTACTGGGATTCAAGGCCTAGTGACTTGGTGGCTGGTAGTGCCAGGGGTCAGTGTGGAATAATACCACCTTATATTTATGTTCACAGCTTGCAAGTTGTTGGGTGTTTGATAAGTGCAGTCAACTTGTGGAGAATATTCAGTGGTTGAAGATGGCTTTCTTCGTGGAATGACTCAAATATTTTTGGCAGTGACAAAATTGAGTGTTAAATAGAAACGCTGGTGTAAAATTTCCTGTTATAAACATGATTTTGAACTATTGCAGTTCAGTTTATTGCTTATAGTTACCTTTCTTGGTTATAATTTCTTTAGTCATTTGTGTTTGAGGGTGAGCCTTGGCAGCAATGCTAAAGTCGCTTCTTTGTGATTGGAATGTCCCGGGTTCTAGTTGTGGAAACATCTTTGCAAAGCTAGGGTAAAACTGTGAACCCTCCCCCAACCCTCACAAAGTGGGGAGCTTCATGCATCAGGGGCTCCCATCTTCTCATTTTGTGTTTGACATATTTTCGGTTGTGTATTAATTTGTAGTGGGATTAATGCTTTAGAGACAAAGGGTTATGATTGTTGTTGTGTATGAATATTAATCTCTAGCTTTTTCCTACATTAATCCTTGATGATTAAGTTTATACTTTTAGTGGCAGTTGGATTCATTTGGATGTTGTTGGGAAATCATTTTGTTGAACTTGGTTTCCTTTGAGTAATTTCCAATACATTCTCTTATCTGTCATACTCAGATGAGGTTGATAGAAGAATTGCATTTGGCCAATTGAAAAGATTTTCTTGGAGAGAGTTACAGCTAACTACAGACAACTTCAGCGAGAAAAATGTCCTTGGACAGGGGGGTTTTGGGAAGGTTTACAAAGGAGTGCTTGCAGATAATACAAAAGTTGCTGTCAAGCGGTTGACTGACTATGAGAGCCCTGGTGGAGATGCAGCCTTCCAGCGTGAAGTTGAGGTGATAAGTGTAGCTGTTCACAGGAATCTATTACGGTTGATCGGGTTCTGCACAACACCAACAGAACGCCTTTTGGTGTATCCCTTCATGCAGAACCAAAGTGTTGCTTATTGTTTACGAGGTAGTAGTTTTTTATTCGATTATCTAAATAGAAAGTGCTAATGGAAGTCTTCAGCCATGCTTTTCTTTTTCTTCAGAGTGGGGGTGGCTTTACTATAGGGTTGTGTGTTTTGTTGTTTGTTTGTGTTTTTTGGTGTGTGTGTGTGTGTGTGTGTTTTTAATACTAGTCACTACAAATGTGTGGATATATACATATTTTATGATCTTTTCCTCTTCTCTAGTGTAGTGTTTCCATTTGTAAGTAATAGCTGGTAGTTGTGATGCAGCACAATCAGGGGATTGAAACTAGCAACAAGGAATGAGAGAAAGGTAGAGTAACTAAAACAAGCTGCAATAGAAGGAGATGAAGATAAGGTCTCAAACAGCTGTCTCTTCTCTTAGAAATTTAGAAATAATTCTAGGAAAAGTTGATTGGAAACTTGAACTTTGTTGCCCTGGACTTCTGCTTGATTTTGATGTTTGTCAAAAATATTCAATCTTGGTGGTACTAAGTTGCATATTAATGTGTATAATTTAGTGTTAAAAGAAATATATGTTTCTTTGTGAGTCCCAATTCCAATTTTGTTCAATAAAATTAACTTTTTGATGTAGATGTTAGGATGGTTTGGACATATGAGAAAGAAGACCAATAGATGCACTTGTGGTGAGAGTGGATAATGGGAATAAAAAGAGGCAGAGAAAGACTAAAAGGACTTTGTGGGAAACCCTTAGGCATAATATGTGATATAATGGTCTTGCGAAAGATATGGTTATAGATAGAGATGATTGGCGAGTTAGAAATCGTATAGATGACTTGACCTAGTGACCGTTTAAGGCTTGGTGGCAGGGTGGTGTATTGTGTTTTATTCTATTAAGCTTTTCGATTCATACTTATTTTCTAGGAGTAGAATATTGAAGATGATTTCCCTCTATTTTTGTATGATAAAAAATATAGTGGATCTATACTTCACAAATTAGATACTGGGTTATTACATTGATATATTATATATCTGTAGAAACGTACCATATGTTAAGGCAGCCTTACTGGATTCGGTTTTGAGAATTTCTTTTCTTTTTTCTTTATCCTGGTAAGTGAGAACTTCTGTTTTTGCATGTCCTTGTTATGTTGTATTCATGTTCCATGTTTGTATATGTTTTTTCTGTCACCTATCTGGTTTTTGAAAAAAATCAATTATACACACAGGAAGTCTCCAACAAGTGCCTGTACTTTTACAAGTTTATTTGATTTTATTTTTCCTTATAAACATTATTTACCATAGCCATAAACACAAGTGCTTATTTCCTATATTTATGAGTTTCCAATTTTTTTTTCCATGGACCCGGACATATTTTGGTTAGAGTTGACTTCAAGTGAAGTGATCCCCTAATGTTAGCTTAATCTTTGTGCAAGATGTGATTTGGAATGGTATTAGAACTCTAGTTCCAAATTCCTGGTGGTCTTGATTTTTGTCTCATAATCATTGTCTATTTCCTAGTTATGTTTATCATTGTGTGCCTATTCTTTTTGTGTTACTGTATGACGGTTCTTTCTAATTGCCCGTTCACATGTAAAATACACATTATTGTGCCCACTCGTTAAAGCCTTAGCCTTTTGTGGTACTTGGCAGTCTTAACAGTTTCTGTAAGAAGGTTTTCTTTGAGATTATGATGATGAAAAGTTTGTGTGCAATTGTTTTCTACCTGTTGGCATAGGCTTTTAACACAAAACAGCAACAACTTAAACTTCAAGTCTGAAGTGGACAGAAGTTGAGAAAGAAGACCAGAAAATCTCTGCAAATCTGTCAACCTTTTAATTGAATCAACATGTGCTTAAATACATTCAAATGTAACAACCAAAACTATAAAAACTACCATGATCCCATGATCCCATGAACTAAGAAACTGAAATGCTAGAAAATAGCAACTGACATAATACAATAAAAAACATAACAGAGATCATAAGACTTGGTCAGAAACTCCAGATACAGCATGTGCACACTTTTCTTTCCACCTCATCCTTCCACCTCAGCAGCAGGTACTGAGGCATATTGTATCAACACTCCTCCTTGCATCAGTAGCTGCATACTCCCAATTTCTGTCTCAGAAATTCAAATCTGTTTCTAGGAATAGCTTTAGTAAAAATGTCAGCTAATTGATCATAAGTCTTGCAATAAACCAAACATACTTCTCCACTTTGCTGAACTTCTCTGAGAAAATAGAGCTTGATGTTGAAATGCTTGGTCTTCCTATGAAAAACTGGATTCTTGGAGATTGAAATTGCTCCTGATTATCCACAAACACTTCAGTGTTTTCCTTTTGCTCCATGTATAAATCAGCTAATACTTTCCTTAACTATAGTGCTTGATTTACAGCTGCAGTTGCAGCTATGAATTCAGCTTCAGCAGTAGACTAAGCAACTATCTCTTGCTTCTTTGAGCTCCATGAAAACACACCAGATCCAAGAGTAAAACAGTACCCTGAAGTACTTCTCATGTCATCTATAGATCCACCCCAATCACTATCAGAAAATCCATGGAAATGATAATCTTGACCATGACATATCTTAGCACACGTTTGGCTGCCTTATAATGCTCCTCGCTGGCATAATGTAGAAATCTTGACAATACACTCACTGCCTGTTGTATGTTTGGTCTGGTTGCAGTGAGATACATCAAGCAGCCTATGAGACTCCTATAAACAGCTTCATCAACCTTGTCTATACCATCTTCCTTGTGAAGTTTCTCCTTTTGATTCATAGGTGTTGTTGACAAAATACAACAATCTATTTGTTTTTTTTTGTGGGAGAATACAATTTGCGCGTGATTGATCGCGGGAGTCTCGCTCAAGCCTTGTGAGCGTTTTGAGAGTCTAGTAGTCACCAACGTGCGCTGAGAATCTCGGTGACCAAGAGGGTCTGATGAACGGTTGGGTCAGATGATCACGTGGGTCTTGCTGATCACGTGGCCCTTGGTGATCTGGTGGGTCTCAATGATTTAATGGCCCTTGGATAACCGAGTGCCCTAAGATAACCGAGTGCCCCAAGATAACTGTGTGCCCTAAGATAACCGAGTGGCCTGCAAAACGAGAACACCATTAGGGCACAGGTGGGGGTCTTCGCGCAAATCCTCCAATGCCTAAGTCAATTCTCGAGAGCAAAAATGTGAAATTGTGTTGAGGGGCCCAAGTGTGCGTACCTTATGTCGAAGGCGTGGCCTCCTATTTATAGAGGAGGGGAGATGTGCGGCAATCGCGGCGAGAGTTTCGCAGCCCATTTCGGAGATTTCGCTGCCCATCCGAGAGTCTCGGGCCCATCTGTAGGCGAACAAGTGTACCCACTCGGTCATGACCGAGTGGGTCTTCTTGGCTTTGAGCATCTTCTTTTGTCCTTTCAGCGCATGTGTATTAACTTCAAGGCCGATTTTCACCTTGATCAAGCCTGAATCTCTCCAAACTCAAAACATAAAAGTTGTAGATAATTCTCTTAGCTTTCCATAGGACTTTGAATCACCTCAATCGGAACTCGAATGAGAGAGTTATGCCCGAAAAACCAAAGTAGTATCACACCCACTTGGTCATGATTGAGTGGGTCTTCATTCACTTGGATTTGAGGGCCTCTTTTGCCTTTTGTCTTGGTTCGGATCCATCTTCGCTCCAATACTTGACTCTGAGCCTTAATAGTGCGGGTGCATCAACTTAGAGCCCAATTTCAGCCTTGATGCGGTCGGGATCTCTCAAAACTCAAAACATGAAAGTTGTAGATAATTCTCTTGGGTTTATATAGGATTTTGAATCACCTCAATCGGAGCCCGGATGAGAGAGTTACGCCCAAAAAATCGAAGTAGTGTCACACTCACTCGGTCATGATCGAGTGGGTCCTCCCTGTTTGGTCTCAACTCGACCTCTTTCTCCTTCGGCTTGTTTTCCTTGATCTCCTGCAACCCGTAGGCCCTTTAGGCTTCATGTCCATATCTCACGACTCTTTTAGGTCTCGTGACGCTCCAAGTTTACAAGGCATATCAATAGGAGTACTCATTGATTTGCAATCCTCCATTTGAAATTTCCTCAAAATCTCCTTAGCGTATTTTCTTTGACAAATGAAGATTCCTTGCTGATCTTGCCTGATCTCCATTCCAAGAAAATATGCCATTACTCCTAGGTCTGTCATTTCAAAGACTTTCATCATTTCTTGCTTGAACTGCTCAATGAGCATGACATTACTTCCTGTCACTAAGAGATCATCCACATACAAAGAAACAATCAGAGTATCAGCATTAGAGTGCTTAACATAAAGAGTTGACTCACTCAAACTTTTTGCAAAACCAAGACTCAACAAATGCTCATCAATTCTGCTATACCAGGCTCTTGGAGCCTGTTTTAATCCATACAAGGCCTTCTTGAGTAAATAAACCTTGTCTTCCTCTCCTTGCATTATAAATCCCTCAGGTTGCTCAACATATATCTCCTCTTGTAAATAACCATTAAGAAAGGCAGATTTTACAGCAAGCTGAAACACTTTCCACCTTTTTAGAGCTGCCAATGCCAAGAGCAATCTGATGGTGTCAAGTCGTGCAACAGGAGCGAATGTTTCTGAGAAGTCAACTCCAAACACTTGAGCAAACCCTTCACTACAAGTTTGGCCTTGTGCTTATTGATAGAACCATCTGCATTCAATTTGGTTTTAAATACCCATTTGACTCCAATAACATTTTTGTGTTGAGGCCTCTCAACTAGCTTCCAGGTCTGATTTTTTTCAATCATTTTCAGCTCCTCTTGCGTTGCAGCTACCCATTTTGGATCTTCTTTTGCTTCACAAAATCCCTTTGGTTCAAACACTGCAACATTGCATCTCTGGTAAACATCAACGAGCAGCCTGGTTCCTCTAGCAGGTGGTTCATCAACTTGTTCACTTTGCTCCAATGGAAAGTCAATAATTTGCTCAGAAATTTGCTTTTCTTCTTGTCCTTCCCAACACCATTGTTGCTCTTCCACAAAATGAACATCTCTGCTGACTAGAATCTTACCCGTTTGAGGTTGATAAATTCTGTAAGCTTTAGAGATATTGCTGTAACCAATAAAAATGCCAGGTTTTGCTCTCCTATCAAGTTTATCTCTCTTCACCTGAGGCACATGAGTAAAGCAGATACAACCAAATTTTTTTAAATTTTGTAGTGAAGGTTTATAATCATACCATGCTTCAAATGGAGTTTTCCCTTTGACGGCTTTTGTAGGAAGCCTATTTAGCAGAAACACTGCTGTATTAGTAGCTTCTGCCCATAAGTTTTTTGGAAGTCCTTTCTCATGTAGCAAACATCAAATCATCTCCATTATTGTTCTGTTCTTCCTTTCACTCACCCCATTTTGCTATAGAGTGTAAGGGGTAGTGAGTTGGTGTTCAATTCCAGTTTCTTCGCAAAATTGATTAAACTGAGCTAATGTATACTCCTTTCCATTATCAGATCTCAAAATCTGAATTTTGCAGCCACTTTGATTTTCAATCCAAGCTTTGAATCTCCAAAAAACTTCTGCAACCTCTTATTTAAATCTTAAAAAATTAAATCCAACACATTCTGGTTAGATCATCAATAAAGACAATGTAATATTTACTTCCTTTTAATGATGGTTCTGACTAAGGTCCACAGAGATCAGTGTGGATAAACTGCAACTTCTTTGTTGCTCTCCAAGCTGTCTGTGAGAAAGGCAGCCTGGTTTGCTTGCCATATTGACACACCTTGCAGCTTGACATTAACAGTTCATTCAGTGGTGGTAGGCCTTGCACAAGATCCATTTTCCTCATTAGCAGCAGCGCATTAGGATTGAAATGTCCCATCCTCTTGTGCCAAAGCTCTACACTGTTGTTTGAACTAAGAAAGACAGCTTGCTCAGCCTCCATCAAGTCTAATGAGAAGCTTTTGCCTCTCATTTTCACTTTGAACAAGTCCTGTCCCGCTGTATCTTTGATCAGACATAATCTGTCCTCAAACAGAACTTTATATCCCTTTTCAAGCAACTGCCCAACACTCAACAAGTTTTGAGTAATTTCAGGTACATAAAGAACATCAGTTATAATTTTAGTACCTAAACTGCTTTCCATTGCAACTGTCCCTCTTCCTTTGACAGCAATGAATTCTCCATTGCCAATTTTGACTTTGGAGGCAGCAGTTCTATCAAGCTCCTTGAATAATTCCTCATTGTATGTCATATGATTGGTGCATCCGCTGTCAATTAACCAGCTCTCACTTGAGTTGCTGGTAGCAAAACAGGTTGCTGCAAATAACTGCTCCTCCTCCTGCTGATCAGCTGTTAAGGCATCATTTTGCTGCTGTTGTTTTTTGTTTCTGCAGATTTTTGCAATGTGACCTAGCTGGTTGCATTTGTTGCATCTAATATTTGGCTTTCTCCAACACTTGAAATGTGGATGACTTCTTTTTCCACAATGTTGACATGGAGGATAGCCTAATTTGTTGTCACCTCCATTACTACTGGTGTTTTTTGTGGCCTCTATCTGATCAACATAATTCTTTTTTTCTTTCTTTTTCTTCCCTTTGCAACCTTGATTATTCTCCAATTTTGCTTGCAAAGCACCTTCAACTGAACCTTCCTGCCTCATAATCCTTCTTTGCTCTTGAGCCTGTAATGCATTTAACAATTCTGCCGAGGTGATACTTAACAGATCTTTGGAATTTTCCAGAGAGGAAATTGTTGATTCAAATCTTTCTGGGACAGTAAAAAGAATTTTCTGAACTATTCTAGAATCAGGAAATTCAGTTCCAAGCAATCTTATCCTATTCACAATGCTGAGAAGTCTGTCTGAATACTCCTTTACAGTATCTGACTCCTTTATCCTTTGCATTTCGAACTCCCTTATCAGATTTAACACTTGCATCCCTTTGACTCTCTCATTGCCTTCATACTCTTTCTTGAGAAAGTCCCAGATCTCCTTTGCTGATTTCAAGGTCATAATTCTGGTAAAGATTGCTGATGATACAGCTGTAAACAGACATGCCTTTGCTTTTGATTTCCTCTGCCTTTTTTCCTTGTGATTCTTGATTTGAGCAAGAGTTGGGTTGTTAGGAAAAGGAGGAACCACATAGTCCTCTTCTACAGCTTCCCAGAGATCACAAGCTTCAAGATATGCCTCCATTCTAACTGCCCATACCTGATAATTCACACCTTCAAACACTGGAGGAGCAGCAGCTGTGAAAGGTGAATCAGAATCTATAATGGGCGTAACAGGGTTAGTTTAGTTTTTGAGTGTGTGGTGTACCCTCAAACTCTCACAATCCCTTAAGAAGAAAGCTCTGATACCAATTTGTTGGCATAGGCCTTTAACACAAAACAACAACAACTTAAACTTCAAGTCTGAAGTGGACAGAAGTTGAGAAAGAAGACCAGAAAATCTCTGCAAATCTGTCAACCTTTTAATTGAATCAACATGTGCTTAACTACATTCAAATGTAACAACCAAAGCTATAAAAACTACCATGATCCCATGATCCCATGAACTAAGAAACTGAAATGCTAGAAAATAGCAACTGACATAATACAATAAAAAACATAACAGAAATCATAAGACTTGGTCAGAAACTCCAGATACAGCATGTGCACACTTTTCTTTCCACCTCATCCTTCCACCTCGGCAGCAGGTACTGAGGCATATTGTATCAACACTACCGATTACTTCTAGTTGGAGTTGCTATTCTTGAAATTCGAAAAGGTATTGTCTCATGCTGGGAATCATAATTACACAGGTGGCTTACTGAAACCTTGATTGTGCCTATGCAGTGTGAATGATGAATTGTTGGGACTTCGTATATGTTTGGACTACAGAGAAGTTGCTAACACTGTAGAATTAGAGTATACCTGGATGCTTCCAAATTGTTGTCATCATCTTTATTGTGCAAGCTGAATATTTTTTAACTGATGTTGCTGCTTACATCCTATAATGCATAAAGCATCTCTACTTTGTCATGACCATGCTATGGTATGATAGCTTCTTCAGTTCAGAGATACTTCAAACGTTAGGATAGGGGCTCTTCCTGCACTATTTTGTGCTTATGCCATTGCTAGTTTAGGACATCTATCACAGTATTATAGCTAAATTTGCATGGAATGCAGGTTTTGAAAGCTGGCAATACCGATTCATGCTTTTTATTAACTAAATCTTTTTAGTTCATCAATGGTTGCCCCTTCCACAAAGTTGCTAATGGTTTTTAGGGATCATGGGCTGTATTGCCCTCTCAGATGCAACCAGCTGAAATTGGAATATTTACATGCTTCTTCTACAACCTCAAAAGTTATGGAGCAACAAACTACTAAACTACATGAATATCAAAGTCAATTCTAGAACTGCCCCAAGTGTCTATTTTGTATAGTTGTAAAATTTGTATGGTTGACCGAATCAATCTTGTACATACTGGCAAAAAGTACATGCTTCTTCAATGGACACTATCTTTTATGGGTTTGATGATATATTTAATCATTTAACTTCTAGTGGAATTTCTCATGTCATTTGATTGATTCAAAACACTGAATGCAGAGCTTAAACCTGGGGATCCTGTTTTAGATTGGTCTACAAGAAAACGAGTGGCTTTAGGCACAGCACGTGGGCTGGAGTACCTTCATGAACACTGTAATCCTAAAATTATTCATCGGGATGTTAAGGCTGCTAATGTTTTACTGGATGAAGATTTTGAAGCAGTTGTTGGTGACTTTGGCCTGGCAAAGTTAGTGGATGTGAGAAAGACAAATGTGACCACTCAAGTTCGTGGGACGATGGGTCACATAGCTCCTGAATACTTGTCGACTGGAAAGTCATCCGAGCGGACTGATGTTTTTGGCTATGGGATAACGCTGCTAGAGCTTGTGACAGGTCAGAGGGCGATTGACTTCTCACGACTGGAAGAAGAAGATGATGTGTTATTGTTTGACCGTGTAAGATAATCATCATGTGTTACTTTCTATATACATGTGTGCCAATTATATGTGCCTGCTTTGGCCCTCTCATTCCAGTTTTTACTTTATCTTTGCTCAATTAGGCAGGTTATAGTAAATATATGTTACATCTATGGGTGTGTGTTGATGTTATTTCTTGAACAGTCATCTTGATATTGCTTTCTGAGAAAAATATACACGTGTTTAATGCATTATCACTTAAAAAGGAGATCTCTTTTGATTTTACCTTTCCTGTTGTTCACTATGTTTATGTATTTTCTCTTAACAGTTGGATACTCTTAAGAAGTTTAAACTTGCTGATCCCTAAAAATACAGAACTGTTTCTATAATTCTTTTGGCAGTCATTTCAGTTAAGAAGATAGAATTTTGTTTCTGATACCAGGAGAGCTGAACTTGTGAAATATTGAATTTCCATGGGGGTTTTGGATACCATAATTCCTTGTTACCAGCCTATCTTTCCTTTTTGGTTACCTCGCCTCTTCGTTGTCTACTTGTTAATCAGCTTATGTTTGCTTGTAGGTCAAGAAACTTCAAAGGGAGAAAAGACTGGATGCTATCGTAGATTGCAACTTAAATAATAACTACAACATCCTGGAAATAGAGATGATGATTCAGGTTGCGTTACTTTGCACCCAAGCATCACCAGAGGATCGTCCTCCTATGTCGGTTGTGGTTCGGATGCTAGAAGGAGAGGGGCTTGCTGAGAGGTGGAGAGAGTGGGAGCATATAGAAGTTACCCGTAGGGAAGAGTACGAGAGACTACAAAGACGATTTCACTGGGGAGAGGATTCGGTTTATAATCAGGATGCTATTGAGTTGTCTGGAGGAAGATGATAACACAGAAAAATCTATACCACCAAGGTGTACAATCTCTCAATCGCCCTTCTTCCTTCACATAACAGGCATTCCTCCTGTTCATATATATATATGTTGTGGTTTCTAGTCCTTTTCCTCTTTAGTTTTGTTGCCTTTTGCTACATTTGTGTTGTGGGCACATCATCTATGTAAGACATAGATGATGGGGCGAAAACCTAAAGGTTCCTCTGCAAGGTACATCCACGGAGGGTGAGTCAGGGTTTAGAATCAAGCTGAAAGGCATAGTCTCAAACCGAAAGACGTAGACAATAGGCAAGATGGGGATATTCTTGTACTACCTCTTATCGTTCCCGAGGGTCGGAGAAAGCTATCTCCCTTGTATTTTGTGAAGTCTGTCTTAGTGTTTATATAGCGGCTTACGAGGGATTGTCGGTGTTGTGTTGAGTACTTCTTGTTTTATTTAAGAAATATCTAGCATGTAATTCCTTATTTTGTGAAAAAATGTAATCTATTATGCAGTAGTAATGATCTAGTTTCATTTTGGTATTTGATTTTTGAATCACATAAATTATGTGATTATTTTTTCACTTGAAATTATTTTTTCTATTTTTAACTTTTTGGTCGTGTGAGTGACGTGTTTGACTTGTGCTGCTATATGGAATATTATTCTTATATAATAAATTATTATGTATTTGTCGTAAATTATTGTATCCTCAACATGGAAGTATATATGATTGAATAGTTAATATCCGCTCTCTTCGATAACAATGATTCACAAAAACACCAATATTATGCCCTATTTTTAAAACTTTTTCTACCTTGAAATATCAAAAAAATATATATTTGAATTATTTTTGTAATTTTAGAAATATTTAAAAGTTGTTTCATAATATTAAAAAAATATCAAAAATATGTTTATGTGCTACTACTACATAAAAAATAAAAACAATTTTGTCTCTATTGCTCTAGTGATCATGTTAGAGAGAAAACACCAATTTAAAGGTATTTAATTTTTCAATGAATAGTTATTTTTTATAATTATATTTATAAAAACGTTCTTATATTTTTATTATTTATGTATTTTTTTATATTTTTGTTTCTTACTTTTATAAAAAAAATTGAATTTTTATTTATGTGTTTTTCACATTTTTGTTTCTTACTTTTATGAAAAATTTAATTTTTTCGTTTTCATTTTATATATTCATTTTTTGTTTATGTTCAATGTAACTTGATAAAAACTTTAAAATTTTTATCAAATTATTAGGTTTCAAATTAAAAATTAACACGATAACTATTCGAAACAATATTGTCGAATTATTAAAAACAATGTCATCCACTCTTTATTTTAAATTAATAAATTTTATGATAAATAATTATTAAAATAACTTTTAAAAAAATTGGACACCCAAACTTGATATTTTAAATCCAAGCCAAATGAAACTAATGAGTTATCAAATTTGACTTCTTTAGCAATTTGACTACTTTAGCAAAGACAAATCATGCCGAGGCTTAGCAATAGAGTAGCCTAACTTTTTGGTCGGTTTAGCTTTGATTTACATTTGAATTAAAATAAATTAAATGTGAATTGATTTTAGATGTATTATAAGCTGGAACTTTAATTTAAATATTTTGATATATTAGGTGAGAATAAATATTTTATCATATAATTATAATTTAATTAATATGATAAATTTATTAAATACTCTTATTTAATCAAACCTATTTTATTATCTCCACTTACAAATAAAAATAAAAAACATTTCAATCAAACTGAAATAATTGTATAAAATCAGGCGAAATTATTAGTTGAGTTCGATTTAAATTATAAGTCGGTTCAATTCAATTTTCAAGTTTGGTAATTTCAATTATTTCAGTATGATTTAATCTTATTAAAATAATTAAAAATACACTATTTTTGTACTTTGTTATTTTGATTTTTTTTTAAATATATTTTTTATTTATTCAATTTAAAAATATATTAAATTCCAATCAAATGTTGACCCGTACATGTGCTAAGTCAATCCCACGTCGTGCTCCATGCCAAACCAAAATTTAATGTCTTTTCCCCTTTCTTTCTTTTTCTTTTTTTTTTTTTTTTACGTCTCATTGCTGGCGTCCTCAGCCACCCTACCCCTAAAACTACACTGAGGAGATAAATTGAGGGATGTACTCAAATAATCAAGGTGGTAGGCCTAAGCACCACTAATATCACTGCTAAGATTATTCCCCAGAAGCACCACTAATCTCCCAGGAATCAAACTCACACTAGAAACCTCCAAACAAGCTTTTCAGCCTACCCCTTTACCACTTGGCTATGCCCTTGGGGGCCATGTCTTTCCTCTTTAGATGCCGTGAGATTTACAACTCTTCAAAGGATAATTTAAAATAATAATATTATTATTTTAAATTATTTTTTAAATAATAAATATTTAAGAGTTTGGAATATAATGAGATCACAAGTTCAATTCTATCTTTGTGTGGTAAGGCAGGTCAGTTCAAATCGATCAAAATCTACTAACTAATTAAACTGAACTGAAGAACAAAATTGAATCGAACTGATTGATTAATTTAAAAAATAAAACTAACCAATAATTAAAAAAATTGAACCCAAATCTTATAAATATAACTGAATCTATTAAATTGAATAAATTAAAAAAAATAAAATAATTAATAAAAAATACACAAAATTAAAGAAAATAACAACATTTTTAAGTTTGATCGATTTAGTTAGTTTAGTTCTTAAAACCAAAAAATTGAATCAAAAATTGAACTTTTAAAAAAAATTAGTCGATCTAAACTAATGTAAGAAAAAAAATCGAATCGAACTAATAAGTTCGATTGGTTCAGGTAAACTAAACTTTTGTTTTCCCTTACCATGTGGTGTTGTCCAAATGCATGTATCTATTCTAGGGATCGAACCCTTTGAATTTCGTCTCGTGATGAACCTCTTTGTATGCATAAATTGAGTCAAGGTGAACAATGGTGTTTTAGAGATATGAAATGATATGTGATAAAGATTGTCCGTGATCAAAGACTTTTTGTGTTTTTTATATTAAAAAGTAAAAAACTAATAAAATAATTATAATATTTTTAATAATTATAATTATTTTAACCGATGTTTTCCTCCACAACATGATATATATAATAATAATAGCCTTTTTGAGTCCACTAGCTATTGTCTATTGGTCAGAATAGTAATTTGGACCTATCCCCCATTGTACATGCTTGTAGTCGCTAAGCCCTGCTATGTTGCCTATTGGCGAGCAACATAGCAATTGCCTACCAATGAGGGGGCACGGGCCTCATGCACGTGGGGCCCGCCTCTGCACATGGGCCCCATGCCTCCCTCACTAGCGGGCAACCGCTATGTTGTCTGCCAGTGGACAACATAGAAGTACTGTGCAATCGCTATGCTTGAGTTTACTTGGTTTGGATTTAAATAATTTTAAATTATATTATAAAAAAGGATTAGACTGAATCAATTTAATTAAGAATGTGTTTGATTGTTAGTATAAAACTTGCATAAAAAAAAAAAGTTTTAGATAATTCAATTGTCTATAAATTATTTATATGAAAATTATCGATGGGAGTATTTGATTAATTTAATTTTCAACCTATAAATCATCATATTTTTTAATTTTTTTTGTTTAATTATAATTTTATTTTCTATAGAATTTCCTCCCCAAACCTACTTCCGTCTCCTCCTCCCTGCCTCTCCCCCCCTCTCTCTCTCCCTCCCTCCTTCCCAAACCCCCTTCTCATTCCTGCCTCCCCCGTCATTGTTACTGCCTATCTTTATTGTCATTGCCGCTGCTACCATCTTCTCTGCCTATTTTTACTGCCATCCTCAGTGGTCGCTGCAATCACTGATAATCAATCTTCTTTGCTCTCCATTGGTGGATAATGATGGAAAAGGAAGCAGCTGTGTGGTAGTTGGATTTTTCATTTCCATGAAAAATCAAATCTAGCCCCCCATGAGAAAACCAATTCTAGCAAAAGTGGAAAAAAAAGATCACGTGACCATGAGTGAAAAAATCTTTTTCATAAAAAATTTGCTCAATCAAACACCCCAAGTTGAAATTTGGGTGAAAAATGGCCAATCAAACAGGTTTAAAAGGTTTTTGTCTCCAAATCTTATTTTAATATAAGTTATAAATTGAATAACATTTCAAAATAGATAAAAAAAATCAAATATAATAATTTATTATCAGAATGGTTAAAACTAAAATTATACAATTTCTAATTAATATAGAAGAGATATTTTAATTTTTTACGATTATAACTTGCGACCCATTCAACCACAACTTAACTTGCATGAGGTTCAACAATTAAAACTATTGATAGTGCTAAGGGGACGTCATCCTCTTATAATAGTCAATAATATTGAAAAAACGAATCATCAGTTTGAGAATATAATAAGAAAGATAATTTTATTATATTTCAAATTATAAATGAGTGCCTATCACAAGAATCTTTATTGAGGCAATACATATGAAAAAATAAATTATCTATCTTTTTTTTTATCTCTAGAGAAATTCCATCATGAGGGTTGATTTAAATAATTTTATTACTTAATTACCTGATTCAAAAATAATATATTTATTATTTGTTAATATAATTATTTAGATAATAAAAATAAAATATAATAAATTCATATTATTTAAAAATAAAATATATTTATTGTTATTTAATATTACTTAGTGTTACATTAAATTTAATTAAAATTATTTAATAAAATACATAAATTCATTTCACACATTAAAATATTCAAATTAAATTTAGATCTCTTAGCCGCAGTTGTAAACTATCAGACAAAATAATAAATAGTAATTGGGAAATGGCATTTTCGTAATTCAAAAAGCTATAAGGACCTTTTGTGGTTGACCATTCGCTAATCAGGGTCGGGCCGCCGGTCCCGTCCAGCTAGAGAGAGAAGCCATGGCTGGGCAGAGAGGAACAGCTCGTAATAATTGCACAGCTTCTTCAGCTCTTTCAAAGAAACTTCTTCTTGGAATAAGTACACTCTCACTTCTCGGCGAACGGTAGACCTGCACAGCTTCTTCAGCTTTTTCAAAGAAACTTCTTTTTGGAAAAAGTACACTTTCACTTCTCGGCGAACGGTAGACCTCTCAATCTCGAAAGGAAAATGTTATTAGTACGTTAAACCTTGGATTAGACAATGTAAAATGATAAAAATATCCAAGGCAGAGAGGCGAGTGAGCTACTGTGGCGCATGATTAAAATGTGGTGTGGCGCGAAGAATCTTTTTATTATTTATGCACATATAACTCAAGGTGTAGTCCTAGCTCTTGATTCTCTTCCTGTACTTTTCTCCTCCTTCCTCTCCTCGAATTCTGCCAATTTACGTGAACATTTCTGTACATCTGTGGATTTTTGAATTTGATTTGGCGTGGATAGCTGCTTTTTTAAGTTTGTTCATTGGATTCAGAGGTCGCGGTAGATTTAGGTTGCTCTCGTTCTATGATTTGGTTGGTGTCCTGTTCCATTCGATTGCTACTGGAATCGGTGATGTTTCTTGACTTTGTGTGAAATTTGAATTTGTTGGGGGTGCTGGGATCTTTCTTTTGCTCTTCTTATTTATGGTATTGTTATTGATATGTGATTAATGGGTTTATTGGATAGATACGAGTTCAATTTCCTCGGATTTGTTGGGCCAACACAGTTGTCAATGGGTTAAATTGACAACTTTGATTCTTTTTCAGGATTCATTTATTTTAGAGTTAAATTGTTGCACATAATACCAAAATGAGAGTATGAGTACTTGTTGGGATGCTGAGAGTTTTGAAGTGGAGCAGTGGTTTTATGTTAGTTGTTTTTGGGTGTCAATATGGTGGTTAAGTCACCAAAGAACACGTCTACTTGTTTGGGTAGAAACAAAAAATAGTTAACTTTGAGAGGTTTGGTGTTGTTACCCATTTTTGTTGTGCGATTGTTGGAGATATTGTTAAAGAGGTGCTCTCTGTGGGATGTTAATTGGTGTTGTGGCCATTTCTATTGAACAAATAAAGTAGTGTTTAGATGTCATAAATTTGGTAAAGATATGGAGGTTTCACCAATTTTAGTAAAGTATTACAGATTGAGAAAGTTGAGAGGATAAAGGTGGAGAAACTGAAGGGGCATATAGAGAAGGTTAAGCGTCGAGAAAAGACTTCTCTAGGAAATTAATTTAGAAAGGGAAATTGAGGCTTGGTATGTTGTTGTTGCGTGTGTGTTTTTCGCAAGGGGAGGGGGCTTGAAGGGGGTTCAAGTTGATTGTACTTAATTGATTTTGGTGTACATGTTATAGGGTTGTTAAGTGGTTGTGCCTAAATGAGAAAGATCATCCTAAGATAGTAGTTGTGTAATGGCACAGTGCTATTTTATAACTAAGATTACTAAAACACTTTTTCCAAAGGAGTTAGATGTTTAGTTGTTGGGTATGAATGATCATGTAGCTGGCCCTCTAGGAAAATGGTTTGCGATGAGGTGTCATGAGAACCGAAGTTGAAAGGGAAACAGCCAGAACAACCAAGAGAAATGGAGATGGGGCTATTGAAGGGATTCCCAAGTTCTGATGATAGAAGTTGTACGTAGGATTACCTAATACTTAGGATCTGGTTATCAAGAGGAGTGAGAAGAGAGAGGGGGGGGGGGGGGGGGGTGGACAAATGGGACCATTGGCTACTGACTTTCAAGCCTTAGTTTCTTGGAAGATTTTGTGAGGGGTGCACATGCAACTACCATGAGGCTAACACGTGGAATCTTCAATCAGCCAATTGATGAGGCTGAAATGTGGTGTATGTTCAGAGACTATGTAGTGTTAAGGTGTGAAATCTGTGAGTCTGGGTACTTCACCCCGAATGTACAATAATGACATAATTTTCAATTGAAATACTAATTGAGCTTTTAGATCTGGGGGGCTGAAACTAAATATCTCTTGTATTATGTCTGGGTCCATAATTCAAGGTACTGTTTAGAATCATGCTTTCATTGTGTAAACTCATTGGTAATTGACCACTGACTGAAATCGAGAGGACTTACATTACTTTTGAGGTGTAATTGCATGTGGATTGTGGGACTTTACTGTCAGTCCACTCCACTGTAGCAAACTCTTGTCTTGTCCCTCCCTGCAAAAGCATATCCTGACCCCACCCTGTGTTTTCACATTCCAAAAAAAAAAAAAAAAAAAGAATATCTTGACATTAAAGAACCGGTTATCCCAATAAGCAACAAATCAAACTGATTGTGTAAAACAACTAAAATCACACAGCACCTACACCACAAACAAGGAGGATACAGAATGCACACATGTATAGGTAAAACTGGATGCATCATACAACTGTTTTTGCCTCTTTATTTGCAGTGCTGGTATTTGGTGACTTAGTAGTTGACGGTTGGCATTGATGGGTGTTGGAGAAGATAGGAAAAGAATGAGTTCAAGTTATGGACAGGAGGCAAAGAGATAAGGTTGTTATGAGAGAAAAGATAGGAGAATTACAAACTAAAAGGATAAGTGGAAGAAGAGATGAAGCAGTTCCAAAACGGAAGAGAAGAGATAAGTTAAAGTTCAAAATTCTGTTTTCGTCTGTAATATTTGAATGTAGTGTTGTTTAAATTTGTTGTATCCTATCTCTGTATTTTAGGAGATATTTTAAAATATCTTGTGTATATATTTCCAACCTACGGTTCAATGCAAAGTGAGGAAAACACTAATTTTTCATTCAGCCTCCAAAACACTCAAGATAATCCTCCTACTCATCTGGATTATTTTTCTGTTCATGGTATCAAAGCCACTAGTTCTTGTGGCAGACGTTTCTTCTTTATCTACAAATTTTAGAGTTCTTTTGGTGGACATAATGGCTGAAACCCAAGCAGCCAGTGAGACGTCCACCACTTTCCCTCATCTGATTAGAACTACACAAGTTCCAATGGCTCTCGAGAATCATTCCCTCCAGATTACTCAGCATAAACTAAATGGAACTAACTTTAGAGAATGGTCCAATCAGTTTTGCTGGTAATTAAGGGTAAAGGGAAGGTTGGTTACCTTATAGGAGCAGTCCCCAAGCCTGATGCGGAACCAACAACCTATGACATTTGGGAAGCTGAAAATTCTATTGTCATAGCTTGGTTGATCAATTTTATGGAGTTGAGGATTGGAAGGGCATACCTATTCTACAAGACAACCAAGGAAATTTGGGAAGCGGTGCAAGAAATATACTCTGATACAGAAAACATTGCTCAGTGTTTTGAGATTAGATCTGCCATTCGGACAACAAGGTAAGGTATAACAAGATGTTGGAGAAAGAGTGAGTGTTTTACTTTCTTCATGGTCTCAATTTCGAGTTAGATGAAGTTAGAGGCAAATTGTTTGGAACTAAGCCTTTCCCATCTATAAGAGAAGCATTTGCAGAAGTAAGACGAGAAGAGAGTAGGAGGAGAGTGATGCTAAATCCATGAGGGTGGTCTTCTAATGATGCCATCCCACAAACATCAGCCCTTACTACCTGTAGGATGAACATTACTATCACATCTCAAGGAGAATCCAAAGAGACAAATAATGGTGTAACCACTGTAATAAGCCATACCATACAAGGGAGACTTGCTGGAAGATCCATGGCAAACCAACAAATTGGAGGCCAAAGGACCAGGGAAGGTAACCTAATCTGCCTATGTGGCAGAATCTGAAGCTGGAAAACCAACTAATCTGACTTTATCAGCAGATCAGTTTGAATTATTACAGTAGCTACTAAGCCAGGCAAAAATAAAATTTGATGCTACAGAAAATCCGAAACCAACAACATCTTTGGCCAAACAAGGTATACCTAGACAATCCTTACTTTCTCGTAGACTCACTATGGGTTCTTGGATTATAGATACAAGTGCTTCAGACCACATGACAGGTTTACTCAAGGTCTTGTCAGCTTATGAACCTTGTGAAGAGGGTATAACCATCTCCATGGCTGATGTACAACATCTTTAACTCATGGAAAAGGGACAATATGTTTGGCATGCTTAACCCTAAAATCTATGTTATATGTGCCTAATTTGAAATGTAATTTGTTATTAGTAAGCAAACTAACTAGAGACATGAGTTGTTTGGTAACTTTCTTCCCATCTCATTATGAATTTCAGGACTTATTTTTGGAAAAGACGATTGGTAGTGCTAAGGAGAAAGATGGTCTTTATTATATCTCAGGGCCCTATTATTTCCTTGGATCTAGGTCACATATCCAATCCTCCTTATCTGCTATTTCAAATTCTAAAGTCATGCTATGGCACAAACGTTTAGGGCATCCTAGCTTTAAGTATCTTAAAGTTTTGTATCCTTCTCTTTTCATCAATAAAAGAGTCCTCCTTTTCATTGGGAGCAATGTATTCTTGCCAAGCATGCTGAAATTCCACATTCCACATCTAATTCATATCTATAAACCTTCTAAACCATTTTACTTGGTCCATAGTGACATTTGGAGACCAGCAAGAACTCCTAATCTAACTAATATCCGTTGGTTTATCACCTTCATAGATGACCATACAAGAGTTTGTTGGGTTTTCTTAATGAAAGACAAATCTGAAGCTTATATTGTCTTCAAAAGGTTTCATCAAATGGTAAGAAATGTGCTTCAATCCACCATCCATGTTCTGCATTCAGATAATGACCAGGAATATTTCTCAAATGAATTCAACCATTATCTAGAGGAACATGGCATCATTCACCAAAGTTTACGTCCTTACAATCCTCAACAAAATGGGGTGGCAAAAAGGAAAAATCTCCACCTTCTTGAGACTGCTAGGGCTATCATGTTTACTGGTTCAATGCCTAATTCCTATTGGGCGGAAGCCATCCTCACGGCCTCATATCTCATTAATCGACTTCCATCTAAGGTTCTTGGTTTCAAAACTCCCCTAAGTGTCTTCTTGAATTCTACCCTCATCATACTATAATCCTTAATTCCCTTTCCCCAAAGGTCTTTGGATGCACTTGTTTTTGTGCATAATCATCAAACTTCTCAATCCAAACTTGGACCTAAAGCTCTTAAATGTGTGTTTGTTGGCTACTCTCCTACCCATCAAGGATACAAGTGCTATTGTCCTTCTACCCGACGATTCATTATGTCTTGTGATGTCTCTTTTCTCAAGCATCAACCTTTTTACCCTCATATTCCTCTGTAGGGGGGCAAGTCTAGTATAGAGCAATATTGGGATCCTACCATTTCTCTTCCCTTACTTATTTCTCTTCCTTCACTTCCTTTCCTCCTACTGTTTTTGTTTCTTCTCCAATTGTTCCTCCATTACCCACTGAGAAACTCATAGAAATAATCCCTATTTCTACCCAGAGACTAGTGCCTAATCAAGGGGGAGATAAGAACAACCAGGTCCAGGAAGTTTAGGCTCCTGAAAAACCACCATTGGTTTATTCTAGAAGGCCTCGTGATCCTCAACAAGGCCTATTGTCCAATCCGAAGATAAGTCCAGATACTGATGTTATGGAAAGGGTAGAATCTGCAGGTAGAGGTGTCAAAAGGGCCGGGCGACCCGCGGGCCGCCCGGCCCAGCCCGTTACTATTCATATGGGCCGGGCCGGGCCTGGCCCGGCCCGTGGCCCGTTGGGCCCTTATGGGCCAGTAAGGCCCTTACTCATTTTTTTTTTTAATTTTGTTATTATTTAGTAATTATTGATATTGGATATTAAAAAATTTAATTTCGCAATATATATAAATAATAACCATCAATTAATTTATTTAAAATTTTTAAGTTAAATTTTTTATATATTTAAATTATAAATAAACATTCTCCTTTTTATATGTACATTATTTTTCATATCAATTCACAAGAAAAATTATAAGGCATATAAATTAATGAAATAATATTTAAAACTTAAGAATTAAGATAGAAAATATTTTAAAAAGAAACAAATTAATTTTTATATATGTATATATTATATGTATTATTTTTAAAAAATTATTTAAAAAAAAAGAAAAAAAAAGGGCCGGGCCCACCGGGCCCGGCCCGTTAGGCCTTGTGGGCTAAGGGCCCGGCCCGGCCCTCTAGCCCACGGGCTGGCCCGGCCCGGCCCCTTTGTAGGGGGGCCGTGGGCCGGGCCGAGCCCTATCAATGATAAAAGGGCCCGGGCCCGGGCCGGCCCGTTTAAAAAGCCCGTGGGCCGACTCGGGCCGGACCGGACCGGGCCGGCCCTTTTGACACCTATATCTGCAGGATTTGATGATTTAGACATCCCAACAACACTACGGAAGGGGTGAGATCATGTACTAAGCATCCTATTTCTAATCATTTGATGTATTCAAACTTATCTCCTCAGTTTAGGGCCTTCACTGCTAGTATTGATAAAATTGAGATCCCTAGATATATATATCATGCACTACAAGATTCAAGATGGAAGACATCAGTTATGGATGAGATGCAGGCCTTAGAAACAAATGATACTCAGGATATTGTGAGGCTATCTAATGGCAAAAAGATTGTTGGTAGCGAGTGGGTATTCACGGTTAAGTATAAATCAGAAGGAAACATTGACAGGTACAAGGCTAGATTAGTAGCCTAAAGTTTCACACAAACTCAAGGACTTGACTACAAGGAGACTTTTGCTCCGGTTGCCAAGCTAAACTCTATACGAGTTTTACTTTCACTAGTTGTCAATCTTGATTGGGAATTGCACCACCTGGATATAAATAATGCTTGCTTGAATGGTGAGTTGGAAGAAGCTACCTAAAGATATCGCCTGGTTTTGAGATAAGTGATAAAAAAGGGAAGGTATGTAGACTAAAGAAATTCCTATATGACCTTAAGCAATCCCCTAGAGCATGGTTCAAATGGTTTAGTGTTACTCTAAATCAGCTTGGGTACAAGCAAGGACAAGCAGACCATATCTTATTTACAAAGCAGGCATAAGATGGAAAAAGGACAATTCTCATTGTGTATGTGGATGATATTATCATTACAGGGGATAACAACCAAGAAGTTGAGAATCTCAAGAAGCAGCTAAGGGATGTATTTGAAGTAAAAGACTTAGGTAAACTAAGATATTTTCTTGGAATGGTGGTGGTTAGAATCAAAGAAGGTATTTTCATTTCTCAAAGGAAATACACTCTAGATTTGTTGAAGGAAACATACAAACTTGGCTGTAAATCTACCAGCACCCCCTTAGAACCAAACTGGAAATATAAAGAAGAAAGCAAAAATGAATACCAGGTGGATAGAGGAAGATAACATCGCTTAGTTAGAAGCTAATCTACCTATCTCTCACTCGTCCTGACATTGCATATGTTGTGAGTGTAGTAAGTCAATTTATGCATTCTCCCACAAAAAACATCTTGATGCAGCATGTCACATCCTTAGGTACCTCAAGGGAACACCCGGGAAAGGATTGCTATTTAAAAAAGAGCAAAGACAGGAGAATTATGGGTTATGTGGATGTAGATTGGGCTGGTTCCATTGGGGATAACATGTCTACATCAGGTTATTGCACGAAACTATGGGGTAACTTGGTTATATGGAGAAGCAAGAAGTGACCTGTAGTGGCTCGTAGCAGTGCGGAAGCAGAGTATAGAGCCATTGTTCAAGGTATATATGAGGTTATTTGGCTAGAGAAACTAATGAGGGATTTAAACTCTATATCCTCTCCGATTAGGCTATATAGTGACAACAAGTCAACAATAAGTATTGTAAATAATCTGGTGCAACATGAACGGATGAAACATGTGAAAATTGACCAATATTTTGTCAAATAGAAATCGAAAATGGGGGTATAAGCCTTTCTTATGTTCCTATTGAGTTTTAAGAGCCAGATATTCTTACTAAGGCAATGCCAAAATAAGGGTTTGAATCAATTAGAGGCTAGTTGGGAATGATGGATATCTATTCACCAGCTTGAGGGGAAGTGTTGGAGAAGATATGAAAAGAATGAGTTCATGTTATGGATAGGAGGCAAAGAGATAAGGTTGTTATGGGAGAAAAGATAGGAGAATTACAACTAAAAGGATAAGTGGAAGAAGAGATGAAGCGGTTCCAAAACGGAAGAGAAGAGATAAGTTAAAGTTCAAGATTCTGTTTTCATCTGTAATATTTGAATGTAGTGTTGTTCAAATTTGTTGTATCCTATCCCTGTATTTTAGGAGACATTTAGGATATATTGTGTATCTATTTCCAACCTATGGTTCAATGCAAAGTGAGGAAAACACTTATTTTTCATTCAGCCTCCCAAAAACTCAAGATAATCCTCCTACTCATCTGGATTATTTTTCTGTTCAATGGGGGATCTACCATAAGAGCGCTCTCAGTTCACAACACAAGGATCCTTGTTTTGCAAGGGTTAGTAGGGGAGGGTTGTTTTTTTACACAACCTTACCCTTGGAAAAAGGTTGTTTCCACAACTTGAATTTGTGATCTTCCGGTCATAAAGGATCAACTTTGCTATTGCTATCAAGACTTGCCCTTGACGGAGGATTCACCATGTCTAATGTTCTTCTTGATGGTGCTTTAGGTAGACATGGGAGCTAAATTGTTGTTAGACATAAAAAAAGATAAATAGATAGATAGAGATTGATAGATAGAGAGAGAGAGAGAGAGATTAAAAATGTAATGTAAATGCCTAGAATCTCTTATGAACATGACATATATGGAAGTATGTTATTCACTAAAATACCCTTGTAATTCCACTCAACTTATGCATTTGCATTTGTTAAGAGTAGAGATGTAAATGGGTCCCCTATTACCCCTTTTAAAATTAAAACAAGCATGAAAATGAGATATAGGTATAAGGCTTATTTTAATATTTATTAAAACAAGTATGTAGATGGGGTTAATTGGGTTAGAGAGTTAACTGGAAAAAGTTGGTGGATGTGCTTTCCAGAAGGTGCATTTTCTTGGGGGAAACAAAATAATAAAAACTACATCTGGCCTGGTGTAAGATAGCAACATTATACTCGAAATTTTATCTGATCACAAAATGTCCTGGACACCAACTGTCATGGTCCACCTCGAAGAAGCAGTGTGCAGTCTTGCAACCCTTCTATGAGAAGTCATAAGGGAGTCTACCTGATAGCCTATTAGTGCCTTGATTTATTTCTTAACCACATCAACTGCCATTTCCATTAATTGAGCACCTAGGCTTCTGTATTGGGCCCATATTTACCTTAAGATATAATCACACTTACCATATGAAGTGTGTTACAACTTCCTTAGCTTGCAGGACTCTGACTGTAGACATCTTTGCTCTTCCTGTCAACATTTTAGTACCATGACCAATGGTTCAACTTCTCGTTTAAGTTATAGACTGACGTACCATTTCTGAGCATCAACCGCCTACTAGAACCTATTGACAGTTCTGTCTCAAAGTCAACTCCCCCACCTGGCAGCGCATGGCAAACTGAAATTAACTAGAGATTCTATGAGCCCTTTTTATTTTGTACAACTATCTTTAGTGCAATACCAACAGATGTTTTACAAAATTTAGACTAGTCTTCACCTAAATTAACTGAAAATTAACTAAAGGGGCTTCTTGAATTGCCATTCCATTTGAGCTCTTTCATGTTTCAATTTAGGACAATATGTTCTTGTTTGTCAAGTATTTGTAACTTTGTACTGGTCTTCATCTTTAATTAGTGATTTCTTGTTGGGGAGCTTCTTTTGGCCAATGGAGCTGTTATCTCTTCAACTTATTTGATAATTGTTTTTGTATTCCCCCACTCCCACTCCCACCCCCACCCCCAAAATGCCTTTTATGCTTCTCCTTTTATTTTCTCCATCTGCAGCCTTTTACTCTGCATCTCCATACCGTTCCATGTCCACATGTAAGTGGAAATACAATTATCTCCAGGGTGACATTTAGTAGCTGAGTGTGTGGTGCAATCATGTGTTTCATTGTCTCTTCTTGAGTGACCCAAGAGCCAAGCCCCTTTTTCTATGTCCATATTTTTGTGGATGCTGTTTATCTTTTCAATGGGTCAAAAATATACTCTAATCTCAGATGGTTGAATATAATGTCATTTTTATGCATGTGTTTAATTTAATATTCTTGAATGCTATGTAGAGATGGAGCTGACTCATGCATGGGAAGTAAACTGCTTGTTTTGTTGCATCAATACCTGGTAATAAGGTTCCAGCTTGGACAAAATGTCTTTCCCAATAGAGTTGATTTTTGCAGTATTAGCATGCCTGCATTCTTTTGTGTCACCTGATGCACAAGGTATGATGTTCAGCTAATATTTCAATGTATTTGAACAGTGTTTAATGCTAACTATTATTACTCCATTTCTAGTGGTACACAGTTATATCAATATCTTCATGAAGGCTAAATAAATGTGTTAATATCTCTTGGTCTTTGGGTTTCTTGGCTGTAAGATTTTGTGATCACTAGTTGAAACACAATAATATCTGTCCTTGTATCTCTCTCTATCTCTTAGCAATCAAATGGAATAGTGTCTTTTATGATTTAGTTTGTTCACTAGTTGAAACACAGTAATATGTTTCTTTTTCTTTTATGATCAACTAGTGGTAAACTCGTGCGATACACAGGAGAGTTTAATTTAAAAATAAAAGATTAAACTTGTTATTTTAAATAATTCTAATAGAATTGATAATTACAGTTTTTTTTCTTTTAATACTCAGTCTTTTATCAAAATTTAAGATTAATTAATTATTCGCTATTCAATATGCTAATGGAGAACACTCTTAATTCAATGTACCACCATTCAATGTGCTAAAAAATAATTAATACATTAAGTAGGTCACTTGGCAAAATACTTATAAATTTTTTTATTTATTATATTATATTTATTTATAAATAAATATTATAAAATTTATAATATATCCACTCAAAGACGTTCGTTATTTTCTATTTATTATATTATAAATATAAATTAAAACTCTTAAATGTGAGTAAGAATAAATTTTTCAATAATAACAAAACTTTAAAAATATGAATTTTGATTTCTTCCATAGTCTTAAAAATGTGATACCTTAAATATTAATTAGTATTGAAAAACCCAAGCATTTGACAACCTTAATTAATTTTTTATGAATTTGTTAAGATATCACATTTTCAAGACTATAATATAATTATTAAAGTAAAATTAATAATTAATTAATCACTACATTCGATTTAATGCAAGTTTTTGAGGAAAAAAATTTACCATTGATTGACACTAGGCAAAATACTCTGTTTGACTATCCTATTTTAATATTATATATATATAGAATAAAGATATAAAGATAAGATTTTAAATAAATGGACAATTTTCTATGACTTAATTAATAGTTCAAGTTGTCTATTAATATTTCTCAGAAAACCCATGCAAATTTAATACAAATTTTATAGGCAAAAAACAGCTTGGTAGATTTTTGGAGGGAAAAAAAATTTACAAACTATTCTATTTTAATATAATATATTATTATATTATATGAAGATAATATTTTATTTAATAGACAATTTTTTGTGACTTAATTAATACTTTAAGTGTCTATTCATATTCCTCATAAATGGTATTTATTTTTGATTGATTGACAGATTAATTAAATATTTAATATTCACATAATAATGTATTGAGAAACCCATGATTAGCATTGAAAAACTCATGTATTTAAAATTAATTATTAATTTTACAATAATTAGTACTTATTATTTCAAAATAATTGAAAATTTTAAATTATTAATGCAAATTACTAAATGCAAGTTTTGGGGAAATTTTTTTTTTTCAGACTATCTTACTTTTATATATAAATAAAGATATTATATATTATTATATTATATAAAGATAATATTTTATTTAATGACAATTTTATGTGACTTAATTAATACTTTAAGTGTCTATTCATATTCCTCATAAATAGTATTATTTTTGATTGATTGACTGATTAATTAAATATTTAATATTCACATAATAATGTATTGGAAAATTCATGATTAGCATTGAAAAAGTCATGTATTTAAAATCCATTATTAATTTTACAGTAATTAGTACTTATTAATTCAAAGCAATTGGAAAATTTAAATTATTAATGCAAATTATTAATGCAATAAGTACTAAATGCAAATTATTAATGCAAGTTTTGGGGGGAATTTTTTTTTTTTTTAGACTATCCTACTTTTATATATATAAAGATTTTTTCACTAGTTTGTGTAGATTTTCTTTTAGGAAAAGTGTGTCTGATTTCAAATAGAGAATTCAAGTCCAAATTCATTACTACTATTCTTATGAAGATTCTAAGAAGCACAAGCTCTGGCACATAGATGATATGTCTGTGTTGGGCACATGTCAAATATTGATGATACTCATTGGACATGTCCTGACATGTTGATATGTGTTGGACACGGTCTGATGTCAAACTTGGTTGACCTGTTACATTTGCTTATAGTTATAGCTGAGTTGTCAGAATTTATGTTGACATTCTCACTAGTTAGGTGTGATAGATAGATAGACTGTTAACCATGAAGTGTACTTCAGGGGATGCCCTCCTTGCAATGAAGAATGACCTGAATGCTTCAGCTGATCAGCTCGCTAATTGGAATCCATATCAAGTTAGTCCTTGCTCTTGGTTCAAAATTACCTGCGATGGCAACAATGTAATTTCTGTGTAAGTAAATTTCTGGCGAATTTTTTCTTTTCTTCATTATATACAAGCTTTATGATTTTGTGAGCATTTCAGTGAGGGTATGGCTTCTGAATCAAGTCTTCATTCTTTAGTTGCTTGTCTTCTGACACTAGATATGTTGTCTGATTATGTGTATTATTTATTTGCAGATCATTGTCATCCATGGGATTTTCTGGGACTTTGTCCCCTAAAGTAGGAGTTCTGAAGACCCTTCGAACGCTGTATGTTTAAAAGCTGGTTGCAACTAATTGTTGATGCTATCTGTGTTAATTTTAGCAATAAACTATTATTACTGTAAGGGTTGAAGATTTGATACTCAAATTATTATACTAAATATCATGATGTATTTTGTATAAAACTCATTTTGAAGGTGCCTCCTGGAGGTAATTGCATAGGAAACTTTTCATAGCAAAACAAATCTTGTGCCTATTTGGATCTATGCTTTGGTTTCAGGCTTCGCCACTGTTATCTAGGGTTTACTGGATTAGATTTCTTAGGCGGAATTAGACCACTCTTAACAGTGCACATGCACAGATGAAATTGAAAGAACAGATTAAAAGTATCAACTAGAAATGTAAAATAGAACAGAAAATTAAAGCAAACCACAGATGAGACAGTCCCTTTATCCTGGTTCGAATCATTCAATGAGAATGACCTACATCCAGCCTTGAAACACCCTTCAAGAGCAGTTCTATCTTTATTAGAAACGATCAGTACAACAACTTCCTTTCTACCTGAGTACACTCTTGATTTCTATCCAAGATTACAAATAACTATCTTTCTTTAGCCTTTCCTCTCAGAAAAATACAGAATGCACTCGCTCAAAATTGTTTCATATCAAGCGATCTACCCTTGCCCCTTATTTATAGAATGAGAGGCGGACACCCCAATTTAACTAACCAGGATTTAGATATTTCTGGTTTCACCCCCCCAACTATATAAATTTACAGTTGAGCCACCGCCTATCTACTTAGCCGCTTGAGATACTTGACTGCTTCATTTGAATCTTAGACTTACTCTAGGCAAAACTTATCACAATTCTCCTCCATTTGTCTTGAGTACAGTCCATTCTTCAACACTGATCTTGCTCTCCTTAGAACCTGCTTGAAGTACCTGATCATTTATACAAACAAACATTAAGAATATCCAAACAATGCTGTAATTTAGATATAGGAACAGCTTTGGTGAAAATACCAGCTACATTATTTTCTCCAGCAACTTTAATTAGGCTTACTTCCTCCTTCTCAAACATTTCCCCAATGAAATGATACCTAACATCAATGTGTTTGGTTCTTTCATGGTGGGATTGATTCTTAACCAAATGAATAGCACTTCGGCTATCACACATCAACTTAACCTCAACATCTCTTCCTAGGAGTTCACTAACAATCCCTCTCAACCAAAGACCTTCCTTTTTTGCTTCCGTGACATCAATATATTTAGCCTCAGTAGTGGAAAGAGTCTTTCAGCTTATGGTTGAGTTCCATAACTGAAAAACATACCAGATTGAGGATCTGTTGGCGACGTGCCTTAGTGCTTCAGTTAGGAAGTTGCTGAATAATAGGTTAACAGATCAAGTCTTTAGGAAATATTTTATGTTTTTAATTATGGCTTAATATTAGGAAGTTGTTTTTTATTTCAATTTACATTTTTGCTTTATAAATTGAAGTTTACGATTGAATAAAATTATCTTTGAAGATTCAGCTTCTTCCCTCTATTCTATACTTGTTTTTTACACTAACAAATGGTATTAGAGCCCTTATTCTTAAGGGACTTGTGATCCATAGCCAAAGTTAAGAACATCAACAACACACAAATTCCACAAAACACTTGCTTCTCTACATCAATGGATTCGGAAGTACCATTTATGGCCCTTGCACCACCAGTTTTCTGTGGCAAAAACTACCATGTTTGGTCTGCAAGAATGGAAGCACACCTAGAGGCTAATGATCTATGGGAGGCTGTTGAAAAGGAGTATGTAGTTCCTCCACTACCTAAGAATCCCATGGTGGCACAAATGAGGAACCACAAGAAGAGAAAGTCAAAAAAGTCCAAGGCCAGAGCTACTCTTTTTGCTGCAGTTTCTGATAGAATTGAACTGATATGGCACACACCAAGAGGGGGGGTGAATTGGTGTAATTAAAAAAATTCTTTTGAGAAGTAAAAATATTTTGGTTAAAGAAAAATTTATCAATGAATAAGCTAAGTCAAAAGAGCAAGGATGCAAACATAAAACAGAAAAGATGAATAGCAGTGAAGACACAGATTTATAGTGGTTCAGCCTTCCAAGCTTAGTCCACTACCTTAGCTATCCACTAAGGATTTTAAAAGCAATTTCACTATCAAACCCCCTACTCAATATGAGCAGGTCCTCTAGTCCTTGACTAGGTAGAGTTACCACCTCCCAATTTAATGGGCCCTCTAGCTACTGCTAGGAAAAATACAGAAAATGAAGTAGAGATTCTAAGAGTACAACTCTTAGTTACAAGCTCTCTATTTAAATGAATTAACCGAGGCTTAAAAGAATAGAACAGTAAGATATCAAAGCCTCTTAAATGGAAATACAGAGAGAAAAAAGTAAACGCTCGATGTAACAGTGAAGGCACAGTCGTTTAAGATATTCAATGAGATTCAACAGCCTTCAATGCGTCTTCAACCACCTATTTATAGTTGATGGTGGGCAAGTTCAAAATTTGGACCGTTGTGGGTGGTTGGACGAGCATTTAATGTGCCAAAAACTAGCCGTTATAAGTTTCTGTGAAACACATAGTCGACAAACAAAATAGGTTAGTCAACTATTTTATCAAATAAAGCTAAGCATAGTCGACAGACAGAAAGTGATAGTCGACTATCTTTTAATACAAAAATCCCATAATCGACAGATACAAGTGTATAGTCGACAGATGTGAAAATGTGAACAAAATTTTGAATTTACAGAACAAAAATAGTCGACAGATGAAAAGCCATAGTCGACTATCCTTACTTGATAGTCGACAGATTAAGAAATAGTCGACAAATGCCTCACATAGTCGACAGATCAAATCAGCATAGTCGACTATCCTTAACAGCATAGTTGACTATTCTAAGGCATAGTCAACAGAATGAAACACATAGTCGACTATCCTTTTGAAAACATAGAAAACTTTAACAAATCCTCATTTTGATCTTTTTGAAAGCAAGTTGAGATTATCAAAAGTATATTTTGAAATAAATATCACTCAACCAAACTCAATATTTCTTCTATAGGATTTCATATCTTGCTTCAAAATTCATGTATTACAAATTTGTTTTCTCATTCATATAATCCATACCTTGCTTCACAATTCACATATTAAAAGTTATTTTCTCATTTATATAATCCATGCCTTGCTTCATATTATAAAAGTTATTGTCTCATTTATATAATCCATATTGTAGAGATTGATTTTCATATAGTCATTATCAAAACCAATTTTATTACTAAGAGTAAAATATCAGTTTCATCATCCATCTTTACAAGGATAATGACTTTGAAATCAGCTTTTGAGGTATGAAACTTCCTTAAAAGTGAGTATGCTGGGAATAAAAGAATAAAAGGTATGCAAGTCTTAAACTTAATAAAGGAATTTGAAATGCAAAAGATGAAGGAGTCTGAAACTATAAAAGAGTATTCAGACAAACTTCTGAGCATTGTCAACAAGGTCAGGTTGTTAGTGGGATAAAGGCTGGATATGTTGTTGTTGTTGTTGTTATTCCAGAAAGGTTTGAAGCTACAATCTCAGCTTTGGAAAACACTAAAGGTCTGTCAAGTATTACTTTGGCAGAATTGCTAAATGCTTTACATGCACAAGAACAAATGAGGCTTATGAGGCAAGAAGGATCTGTTGAAGGGGCTTTTCAAACAAAGTCAATGAAGAACAATGAGGGAAATCATCCTACTTGCCCTCATTGTAAAAAGACAAATCATCCAAAGAACAAGTGTTGGTGGAGACCAGATGTTAAATGCAATAAGTGTGGTCAATTGGGTCATGTGGAGAGAGTATGCAAAAATCAACAACAAAATGAAGCAATGAATAGCCAATCGGAAGAGTAGTTATTTTAACTCTACTCAAAATCATATTCATGCCTATACCCAAAAAATGCCTATGCCCTAAAACCATATCTATGCCTCATAACCATAAACCATAAAATGCCCATATGCCTATATCTAAGACATGCAAAAATTAAAAATTTGCATCTGCAGCTACTAAGGCAAGGAGGAGATTTGTTGGCAATGTGCCTTAGTGCTTCAGTTAGGAAGTTGCTGAATAATAGGTCAACAGACCAAATCTTTAGGAAATATTTTCTTTTTTTAATTATGGCTTAATATTAGGAAGTTGTTTTTGATTTCAGTTTACATTTTTGCTGTATAAATTGAAGTTTACGATTGAATAAAATTATCTTTGAAGATTCAGCTTCTTCCCTCTATTCTATACTCGTTTTTTACACTAACAGGATCTTCTCCTATTTAAATCTGCTGCATAATGAGCATCTATAAACCCTAAGATGCAAGGTTCTTCTTCCAGTTTTGCTCCACCATAAACCAAAGCCATGTTTAAAGTTCCTTTCACATATCTAAATGTCCATTTCACAGCATTCCAGTGAGCCTTACCCGGATTGGCCATGAACCTACTAGAAACACTCATAGCATGGGCCAAATCCGGCCTTGTATGGACCATGCTGTACATTAGGCTGCCAACTGCATTTGAGTAAGGAATCTTACTCATTTCTCTTATGCTTAATTTATCATTTGGGGACTGCTCATGGGATAGTTTAAAATGATGTGCAAAGGGAACAAAAACCTCCTTTGCATCACTCATATTGAACCTACTAATCAACTTACTTAGGTAAGACTTTTGAGATAACATCAGCTACCTTTGCTGCTTGTTTCTCCTAATCTCTATGCCTAATATCTTCTTAGCTTCTCCTAATTCCTTCATTTCAAAGGCTGATCTCAATCTCAACTTTAGATTTTGAATTTCTATGGCTGATTGACTAGCAATTAGCATATCATCTACATATAGGAGAAGATATATAGATATTTTACTAGACATATGCTTAAAATATACATAGCTGTCATATGCAGTTCTTTTAAAACCTTAGGCTATCATAAAGGAATCAAATTTCTTGTACCATTGCCTAGGGGATTGCTTCAAACCATAGAGAGACTTCCTTAGCAAACATACTTGCTCCCTTTTCCCTCTAACCTCAAATCCCTTAGGTTGTTCCATAAGAATGTTTTTCTCTAAGTCTCCATGTAGAAAGGTTGTGGTAACATCCATTGGTTCTAGGATTAAATTTAAATGTGCTGATATGGCTAGAAGGATCCTAATTGAAGTATGCCTCACCACGGGTGAGAATACTTCATTAAAATCTATACCAGGCACTTGAGAGTGAAGCCCCTAGCCACTAGCCTAGCCTTATACCTAGGCTTATCTTCTTTTCCAGCACCTTCTTTAATTTTGAATAAGCACTTACAACCCTTTTCCCTAAAGGTCTATCTACCAAAGTCCAAGTTTTATTTTTCTTAAGGGAGTCTATCTCAGATTTCATGGCTTCCAGCCATTTTTGAGAGTCCTTAGAGTGCACCGCTTCTTCATAAGAAAACAGTTCTTCATCTGCTTCTACTGTTGCACTAGACAGTGCATATGACACTCAGTCCGAGAAACCATATCTCACAGGAGGTCTAGAAATTCTCCTTTGTCTATCCCTAGCTACATTGTATTTCTGGACATTTGGCAGACTTTCAGAACTGGAGGATCCATTTTTTTCCTCTTGCTGTTCTGAATCCTGATCGTATGGATCATCTAGGTCCTTATCAAGGTTTTCATCTTGCAGTTCTATATCTACTGCCTTTGATTTTCCACCTGTATCCGATTGATCCTTGACCTCAGTCTCTAATAGTAGACCTTTCATCAAATGTGACATCTCTACTTATCATTGTCTTAGGCATATCTGGATCCAAGTTCCAAAATTTATACCCCTTTACCCCATTAGGATATCCTATAAACAAGCACCTCTTTTCCCTTGGGTCTAATTTTCCTTGCTTAATATGAGCATAGGCTATACATCCAAACACCCTCAAATGGTCTAAACTAGGCTTGTGACTAGACCACATCTCATAGGGAGTTTTAAAACTTATGGCAGCAGATGGGGACCTATTTTTTACATAGGCTGTAGTGGCAACAGCCTCTGCCCAAAAGGATTTTGGCAATCTAGCATGAAATATCAAGCATCTAACCCTCTCTAGTAAGGTTCTATTCATCCTTTCAGCTAGACCATTATGTTTTGGATTCCCTGGGGCTGATAGATGTCTTAGAATACCACTTTCATTACAAAGCTTGGTAATTATCGGTTCTAATGATTTTGCTACATTTTTGATTTTCTATCATAGTTTTCTAGGTTTTAATGGCCTCAAAAGTTTGATCTTTTTATTTTAATACATTCACCCAAACCATTTTAGAGAAATCATCTATTATTGACAAGAAATACCTAGCTCCACCATGGGATAAGGTCTGTGTAGGGCCCCATAAATCAGAATGTATATATTCTACGGGAGCCTTAGTGGAATGGATTGCTTTCTTAGGGAATATAACTTTTACAGCTTTTCCTAAAATACATGATTCACATTTATCTAGTTTTGTAACACTTCCAGCACCTAAAATCCCTTGTTTTGATAGTTCTTTAAGTCCTTGCTCACTGATATGAGCCATCCTATAGTGCCATAGCCTAGTATGTTCATAGGATTTGTTTTCTCCTACTGCTGCCTCTTCACATAATGTGGACGCTTGCAGTACATAGATACCATTCTGAAGAACTGCCTTCATGCATATGAGTGAGCCTGTAGTTACCTTAAGAACTCCACCATCTCCTCTATAGGAGTAGCCATTCTTATCTAACTCACCAAGAGAGATTAGGTTTCTTTTTAAATCTGGAACATACCTCACAGAAGACAATGTTGTAATGGTTCCATCATGCATTTTAATTTTAATATCTCCAATTCCCATAATTTTACATTATTGGTTATTTCCTAACAATACCTTACCACCACTCAGATCCCTAAGGTTTAGAAACCAATCCTTATGTGGTGTCATGTGAAAGGAACAACCAGAATCTAATACCCACACTTGTTTATCTGGTGTATTAGATATAACTAGTGCATCTGCACTATCATAATCGAAGTCGCATATGGAAGTTGAGATTTCTGAATTTCCTTTTTCTTGAAATTCCCTCTTTTTCTTAGGACAATTCTGCTTAATGTGTCCCTCTTCATGGCAGTAGTAACACTTGATTATTTTCCTACTATTCTTGGACTTTGACCTAGATCTTCCCCTTACTCTAGGGTCTCTTTTTTCTGGCCTTGATCTGACTGCAAGAACATCACCAACAGAATTCTTGCCTTCTACCTTTTGTTGTAGTTCTTTGGAGTTTAAAGCTCCTATTACATCATCTAAGTTAAGAGCGTCTCTTCCATGTTTCAGAATATCAACAAAAGTCTTATAAGATTTAGGCAAAAAATGCAGTAATACTAAGACTTTATCCTCATCATTGTATTTGACTTCTATGTTCTCAAGATCAAGGCACAATTTGTTAAAATCATCTGTGTTCTTGCGATTTCTGTTTGATGGGATACCCAATAGTTATCCAATATTGTGACCCGATATCAATTGCTTTTAGAATTTACTAGCAAAAAACGAGAACAAACCAGGGCATTCGAGAGGCCCTCACTCTCTAGAACTCTCTACCCAAAGTGCCCGGAACCTTATACTAAATAAAAGTGGTATTCTTAAGCTTTGCACAATTAATTTGTTTGTCATTGCTTGCTGAACCATGTTAAATGACTTTTCTCAAGCTTTTATGTTTATATCATTCTAGCAATGTTGAACTGTGACAGTTGTAATTTATAATTCCCCTTGCTTCTTTTAACAAATAAAGTGGGGCTACAAAGTTGTCGTAAATCTTCACATCCTTAAAAACAAGTTGCCTACTGAAGTAGCCTGTGGAGTAAAGTATGAATTTAAAGATTTTATGAGACAGGCAATTTTCTTTCTGTGTTTCTTCCTCTTTCTGTCTTGCATTTTTCAGATCAGTTCTCTGTAGTTGCATCTCACGTAGAGGCTTGGCTTGCATTTTTTAAGTTAACTTCTCTGTAGCTTCTCTGTAGTTGTATATCAGCCATTGAAGTTTTGCATTTGCCACAGAAAGAACCATCTTGTACTGGACTATCACTGAACACATGGCCATCTGATGTGTTATCCTGATTGTATCTCTTTCCTCTATCTAGTGATATATGAAAATAGTTCAAACTCCTCTGACCTCCCATTAATTTGTTTAATTTGATCAACTGATACATATGGGATGCATTCACCATGCAGTTCACTGCAAGGAAATCGCATAACTGGCAAAATACCTAAAGAGTTTGGCAATTTGACAAGCTTGACTACTTTGGATCTGGAAAATAACAGTTTAACTGGTGAAATACCACCTTCTCTTGGGAATCTCAAGAATCTTCGGTTCTTGTATGTGGTATTTCTGCTTTTTATTATTGTTTGTATACAACCTTTTACATGTCGTAGTTCATATGTTGTGGAAGTTAATTGTTGGAAGTGCATTTCCTGCAAGCAGGACTTTGAATCAAAACAATCTCACAGGGACAATCCCAGACTCACTCTCACATCTTCCAAACTTGATAATTCTGTAAGTGATATATCAGATGTGGTTCATATCCAACTTCTCCTTCTAAAATTAGAATTATGTTTGGTTGCCCTGGGTCGGATTGTATGTTTGTGATGTTTTCCCAGCTTCTGATAGTACAATTCAAATTCTGTCTTGCAGTCAGCTTGCTTCTAATAGTCTTAGTGGTCAAATACCCGAGCATTTATTCCAAGTTTCAAAATATAAGTACGAACAATCTTCTTGTTCTTCTTTTTCAATTGTCTATGCTCCTGATTCAGAGCCAGCATAATTTTCAATAAGTTGATGGTTTTCTCCTTCTAAACTCTCTCCCTCTCCCTATCTCTTCCCCTCTCTCCCTTTCTTCATTCTTGTATATATCAGCACTGAAATTGATTTAATTTATGTTGCTTACTTCAGCTTTTCAGGAAACCAATTAAATTGTGGCATGATATCCCAGCCTTGTGCATCTGATAGTGGTGGTAATTCTTCAGAAAATTCTGTTTGATAAACTTGGAGAAGTTTGCAACTGTATATTTTTTTTCTTTCTTGGGCAAGCTTATCTTGTAACTTGGCTGTATTGACAGGTTCTTCACGTAAACCAAAGGTTGGAATTATAGTTGGAATTGTTGGTGGGCTTCTCGGCCTTCTTCTTCTTGGTGGCTTGCTGTTACTTCTGTGGAAGGGCAGGCATAAAAGAAATAGAAGTGAAGTTTTTGTGGATGTTGCAGGTTGTGATTCTTGTTAGTTAATGAACATATCGATTGCTAATATACCTACATTATTTACTGGTTGGGTTCAAGCTCTTATTGATAAAATACGAATATATCGTCTAACCCCATTCGGTTATACCAAATGATACTCAAATGTTTAAAAGAACAGTTACGTGATGCCTTTCTGCCTGATGCCATTTCTATAAATGCTAAACCCCAGCAGCACAGAGGTCCTACCGTGAATTTTGGTCAGAAATGTTAAGCAGTTTTAAACTGCCATTGCTGGAACCTGTTCGGTTGTTCAGATGTATTTTTATTTTTCAAAACCAGCACGATAGAGGATTACCTCATGTTTTATTTTTATTTTTATTTTTATTTTTAATATTGGGATTTAAGGTCTAGTGACTTGGTGGCTGGTAGTGCCAGGGGTCAGTGTGGAATAATACCACCTTATATTTATGTTCACAGCTTGCAAGTTGTTGGGTATTTGATAAGTGCAGTCAACTTGTGGAGAATATTCAGTGCTTGAAGATGGCTTTCTTTGTGGAATGACTCAAATATTTTTGGCAGTGACAAAATTGAGTGTTAAATAGAAACGCTGGTGTAAAATTTCCTGTTATAAACATGATTTTGAACTATTACAGTTCAGTTTATTGCTTATAGTTACCTTTCTTGGTTATAATTTCTTTAGTCATTTTGTGTTTGAGGGTGAGCCTTGGTGGCAATGCTAAAGTCGCTTCTTTGTGATTGGAATGTCTCGGGTTCTAGTTGTGGAAACATCTTTGCAAAGCTAGGGTAAGACTGAATCCTCCCCCAACCCTCACAAAGTGGGGAGCTTCATGCATTAGGGGCACCCATCTTTTCATTTTGTGTTTGACATATTTCCGGTTGTGTATTAATTTGTAGTGGGATTAATGCTTTAGAGACAAAGGTTTATGATTGTTGTTGTGTATGAATATTAATCTCTAGCTTTTTCCTACATTAATCCTTGATGATTAAGTTTATACTTTTAGTGGCAGTTGGATTCATTTGGATGTTGTTGGGAAATCATTTTGTTGAACTTGGTTTCCTTTGAGTAATTTCCAATACATTCTCTTATCTGTCATACTCAGATGAGGTTGATAGAAGAATTGCATTTGGCCAATTGAAAAGATTTTCTTGGAGAGAGTTACAGCTAGCTACAGACAACTTCAGTGAGAAAAATGTCCTTGGACAGGGGGGTTTTGGGAAGGTTTACAAAGGAGTGCTTGCAGATAATACAAAAGTTGCTGTCAAGCGGTTGACTGACTATGAGAGCCCTGGTGGAGATGCAGCCTTCCAGCGTGAAGTTGAGGTGATAAGTGTAGCTGTTCACAGGAATCTATTACGGTTGATCGGGTTCTGCACAACACCAACAGAACGCCTTTTGGTGTATCCCTTCATGCAGAACCTAAGTGTTGCTTATTGTTTACGAGGTAGTAGTTTTTTATTCGATTATCTAAATAGAAAGTGCTAATGGAAGTCTTCAGCCATGCTTTTCTTTTTCTTCAGAGTGGGGGTGGCTTTACTATAGGGTTGTGTGTTTTGTTGTTTATTTATTTGTTTGTGTTTTTTGGGGTGTGTGTGTGTTTAATACTAGTCACTACAAATGTGTGCGTATATACATATTTTATGATATTTTCCTCTTCTGTAGTGTAGTGTCTCCATTTGTAAGTAATAGCTGGTAGTTGTGATGCAGCACAATCAGGAGATTGAAACTAGCAACAAGGAATCAGAGAAAGGTAGAGTAACTAAAACAAGCTGCAATAGAAGGAGATGAAGATAAGGTCTCAAACAGCTGTCTCTTCTCTTAGAAATTTTGAAACAATTCTAGGAAAAGTTGATTGGAAACCCGAACTTTGTTGCCCTGGACTTCTGCTTGATTTTGATGTTTGTAAAAAATATTCAATCTTGGTGGTACTAAGTTGCATATTAATGTGTATAATTTGGTGTTAAAAGAAATATATGTTTCTTTGTGAGTCCCAATTCCAATTTTGTTCAATAAAATTAATTTTCTGATGTAGATGTTAAGATGGTTCGGATATGTGAGAAAGAAGACCAATAGATGCACCTGTGGTAAGAGTGGATGGAATGGGAATAAAAAGAGGCAGAGAAAGACCAAAAGGACTTTGTGGGAAACCTATAATATGTGATATAATGGTCTTGCGAAAGATCTGGTTATAGATAGAGATGATTGGTGAGTTAGAAATCGTATAGATGACTTGACCTAGTGATCGTTTAAGGCTTGGTGGAAGGGTGGTGTATTGTGTTTTATTCTATTAAGCTTTTCCATTCATACTTATTTTCTAGTAGTAGAATATTGAAGATGATTTCCCTCTATTTTTGTATAATAAAAAATATAGTGGATCTATACTTCACAAATTAGATACTAGGTTATTACATTGATATATTATATATTTGTAGAAACGTATCATATGTTAAGGCAGCCTTATTGGATTCGGTTTTGAGAATTTCTTTTCTTTTTTCTTTATCCTGGTAAGTGAGAACTTCTCTTTTTGCATGTCTTTGTTATGTTGTATTCATGTTCCATGTTTGTATATGTTTTTTCTGTCACCTATCTGGTTTTTGAAAAAAATCAATTATACACACAGGAAGTCTCCAACAAGTGCCTGTACTTTTACAAGTTTATTTGATTTTTATTTTTCCTTATAAACATTATTTACCATAGCCATAAACTCAAGTGCTTATTTCCTATATTTATGAATTTCCAATTTTTGTTTTCCATGGACCCGGACATATTTTGGTTAGAGTTGACTTCAAGTGAAGTGATCCCCTAATATTAGCTTAATCTTTGTGCAAGATGTGATTTGGAATGGTATTAGAACTCTAGTTCCAACTTCTTGGTGGTCTTGATTTTTGTCTCATAATCATTGTCTATTTCCTGGTTAAGTTTATCATTGTGTGCCTATTCTTTTTGTGTTACTGTATAACAGTTCTTTCTAATTGCCCCTTCACATGTAAAATACACATTATTGTGCCCACTCGTTAAAGCCTTAGCCTTTTGTGGTACTTGGCAATCTAACAGTTTCTGTAAGAAGGTTTTCTTTGAGATTATGATGATGAAAAGTTTGTGTGCAATTGTTTTCTACCAATTACTTCTAGTTGGAGTTGCTATTCTTGAAATATGAAAAGGTATTGCCTCATGCTGGGAATCATAATTACACAGGTGGCTTACTGAAACCTTGATTGTGCCTACGCAGTGTGAATGATGAATTGTTGGGACTTCGTATATGTTTGGACTACAGAGAAGTTGCTAACACTGTAGAATTAGAGTATACGTGGATGCTTCCAAATTGTTGTCACCATCTTTATTGTGCAAGCTGAGTATTTTTTAACTGATGTTGCTGCTTACATCCTATAATGCATAAAGCATCTCTACTTTGTTATGACCATGCTATGGTATCATAGCTTCTTCAGTTCAGAGATACTTCAAACGTTAGGATAGGGGCTCTTCCTGCACTATTTTGTGCTTATGCCATTGCTAGTTTAGGACATCTATCACAGTATTATAGCTAAATTTGCATGGAATGCAGGTTTTGAAAGCTGGCAATACCGATTCATGCTTTTTATTAACTAAATCTTTTTAGTTCATCAATGGTTGCCCCTTCCACAAAGTTGCTAATGGTTTTTAGGGATCATGGGCTGTATTTCCCTCTCAGATGCAACTGGCTGAAATTGGGATATTTACATGCTTCTTCTACAACCTCAAAAGTTATGGAGCAACAAACTAATAAACTACACGAATATCAAAGTCAATTCTAGAACTGCCCAAGTGTCTATTTTGTATTGTTGTAAAATTTGTATGGTTGACCGAATCAATCTTGTACATACTGGAAAAAAGTACATGCTTCTTCAATGGACACTATCTTTTATGGGTTTGATGATATATTTAATCATTTAACTTCGAGTAGAATTTCTCATGTCATTTGATCGATTCAAAACACTGAATGCAGAGCTTAAACCTGGGGATCCTGTTTTAGATTGGCCTACAAGAAAACAAGTGGCTTTAGGCACAGCACGTGGGCTGGAGTACCTTCATGAACACTGTAATCCTAAAATTATTCATCGGGATGTTAAGGCTGCTAATGTTTTACTGGATGGAGATTTTGAAGCAGTTGTTGGTGACTTTGGCCTGGCAAAGTTAGTGGATGTGAGAAAGACAAATGTGACAACTCAAGTTCGTGGGACGATGGGTCACATAGCTCCTGAATACTTGTCGACTGGAAAGTCATCCGAGCGGACTGATGTTTTTGGTTATGGGATAATGCTGCTAGAGCTTGTGACAGGTCAGAGGGCGATTGACTTCTCACGACTGGAAGAAGAAGATGATGTGTTATTGTTTGACCATGTAAGATAATCATCATGTGTTACTTTCTATATACATGTGTGCCAATTATATGTGCCTGCTTTGGCCCTCTCATTCCAGTTTTTACTTTATCTTTGCTCAATTAGGCAGGTTACAGTAAATATATGTTACATCTATGGGTGTGCGTTGATGTTATTTCTTGAACAGTCATCTTGATATTGCTTTCTGAGAAAAATATACACGTGTTTAATGCATTATCACTTAAAAAGGAGATCTATTTTGATTTTACCTTTCCTGTTGTTCACAATGTTTATGTATTTTCTCTTAACAGTTGGATACTCTTAAGAAGTTTAAACTTGCTGATCCCTAAAAATACAGAACTGTTTCTATAATTCTTTTGGCAGTCATTTCAGTTAACAAGATAGAATTTTGTTTCTGATACCAGGGGAGCTGAACTTATGAAATATTGAATTTCCATGGGGGTTTTGGATACCATAATTCCTTGTTACCAGCCTATCTTTCCTTTTTGGTTACCTCGCCTCTTCGTTGTCTACTTGTTAATCAGCTTATGTTTGCTTGTAGGTCAAGAAACTTCAAAGGGAGAAAAGACTGGATGCTATCGTAGATTGCAACTTAAATAATAACTACAACATCCTGGAAATAGAGTTGATGATTCAGGTTGCGTTACTTTGCACCCAAGCATCACCAGAGGATCGTCCTGCAATGTCGGCGGTGGTTCAGATGCTAGAAGGAGAGGGGCTTGCTGAGAGGTGGAGAGAGTGGGAGCATATAGAAGTTACCCGTAGGGAAGAGTACGAGAGACGACAAAGACGATTTCACTGGGGAGAGGATTCGGTTTATAATCAGGATGCCATTGAGTTGTCTGGAGGAAGATGATAACACAGAAAAATCTATACCACCAAGGTGTACAATCTCTCAATCGCCCTTCTTCCTTCACATAACAGGCATTCCTCCTGTTCATATATATGTTGTGGCTTCTAGTCCTTTTCCTCTTTAGTTTTTTCGCCTTCTGCTACATTTATGTTTTTTGCACATCATCTATATAAGACAGTCCTGAAAACCTAAAGATTCCTCTGCAAGGTTCATCCACAGAGAGTGAGTCAGGGTTTAAGACCAGGCCAAAAGGCGTAGTCTTAAGTCGAAAGACATAGTCAATAGACAACAGGTGAATATTCTTGTACTACCCCTTATTGGTCGCGAGGGTCGGAGGAGGCCATCTCCCTTGCACTTTGTGAAGCCTGTCTCGGTGTTTATGCAACGGCTTACAAGGGGCTGCCGGCATCATGTTGAGTACTTCTTGTTTCATCTGAGAAACATCTGGCATGTGATTCCTAATTTTGTGGGAAAATGTAATCTATTGTGTAGTAATAATGGTCTAATTTCATTCTGGTATTTGATTCTTGAATCACATAAAATGCAATGTGTGTATGCTGTTGTCAAGAGTTGATCTTGTTTCACTTCGTACTGATGTGCTTCACTGAGATTTGTTCAGTAAATGCACCAACATTATGTAGTAGCTGACAATTGAACTTGAGGACCTTATTTTGTACCTTGGATTGTTAGGCCAAAATTTATCATCTTTGGGACAAAACTGCCCCAAGACCCCAATCTTGATTAACAAGTGAAAGTCAGATGTATATGTGATGATGTTGGGATCGATCACCCAAGTTTGCTTTGACGGGAGTATCTGTAATAAGAGGTGGGGTTGGATTCTTTGGATTAGCTTATGATACTCAAGTCAATCAGTAACACTAGTAAGTGGTATGTAGTGGATAAGATGAGTTAAATGGATTCACTTTGGGGAAGGGGGGGAGGATCTTTATATTGGTAGGGGAAGGCAAAGCACTCGATATTTATCTTTGAGATTTTCAGGCTTAACAATTACAAGTTTGATGAATGACTTTTTGGGTTTGATTAGGATAAAAATAGATCTTCCAAATTTGTTTTGGATCCTTTGTGATTGAAATATGAATGTTACATTTGTTAACTTATACACTGAATTTGGGTTGAATAGTGTGTATGTATCAGTTTTGTTACTTAAAAATAGAAATACAATATGGACTGTACAATATTCAATTACCTTTTCAATGGTCCCTCGTCAATGTCAATATAGATTGTACAATATTCAATTAAAAAAAAAGTGGACATTCACATATTTGAAGTATATGATATATTTCTTTGTTTTATAAAAGGTGTGAAGAATAACAAGAAAAATATATAATATGCTTTTTGTATTGCAAGTCGCTCTTTGCATGTCTGAGGTAGCTATACTTTTGGATAGCATAAAACTTCTAATTAGATTCAACTATGAGAGATTTTTAAAAATATTAAAAAAAATTACATTATTTAACACAATATTATACTTTTTAAATAATTTAACAAATTATTACAAATTATCTCTATCATTTTTTCACTCTAGATAGAGGGTTCAAATGTGAAATTCATGTGAGTAAAACTCCCAATTATTAGTAGTTAGTTTTTAGAGTTCGATATTTGATTTAATTTTATTTATTTAGGTAGTGTGTTGTCTCTAAATAGTTTTCGTAATTTCAAAAATTTGGACTATCTTGAATTTGCTACTCTACGAGGGAGTGAAAAGTGTAAAAGTGCCTATTAAAAAATGGAAGTTGAACTAACTACTATGGTGGGTAGCAAGTTAAAGATATTTAATTTTTTTTTTTTAAATACGAAGGCTATTTAAAATCAAACAAAATTTAGCTAAATATTGATTATTTGAATCTCGTTACTAGCTGTTGTAGCCCTTTTCTCAGAAGAAGTTATCGCAAAAAGGACAACACTCCCAAAAGAAACAGTCTTCCTAGAAGGGTTCTCCCTGATTGATCTTCTCAATGACCCATGCAACGCTTTTCATGGGACCCACTTCCTAGAGCCATATCTTGCAAGTCAACACTATTTTTGGGAAAATCTCAACTCTCCCAAACAACGAATCGATCTTGCCCTAGACAAGTATTGTTTTCTCTCAATGTTGGTTCCTTCAGCGCAATCTCATTATTTGTCAAGGCTTGTCAACTTCTAGCTGAGATTTTCTTAAAATAAATAAATTTTAATTATTATATTTATGCAACAACACTAACAATACGTTTGATTACAAGCATGAAATTTGGGTGGAAATAAAATATTTTTTAGACAATTCAATTGTCTAGAATTAAATTATAGAGAAAATGTTAATTAAAAGTGTTTGATTTCCTTAATTTTTTTGCTTAAAAATTGTTATATTTTTTTAACTTTTGATGTTTGATTGCAATTATTTTTCATAAAAATAATCACATACATATGTAGATAATCAATAATCAAATACACAAATTAATAATTAACTACATAAAACAATCAAATATACACATATTCAAAAAAATAAATCAAATATACATACACAAAATAATCAAAATAACCTACTTGCCCAGAAACTTCAACCACAGTCGTCGTTGCTTGCCCACTGCCACCGTTGCCCGCTGCAACCATCGATGGTAGAAGAGGAAGGCCAACATGGTGGGCAATGGTGGCTAGCATATTTCCATGGAAATCAAATCTACCCCGGCTGAGAAAATAAATTCCAGCAAAAATGGCAAAATGGGGTCACATGACCAAAAGATATAAATCATTTTTCATGAAAAATTTGGATAATCAAACAAATCAAAATCTGAAATTTGAGTTAAAAATTGTCATTTTTCATAAAAAAGTGTGACCAATCAAACAGGGCCTAACTAGCTCTCTCACATGAATTTATTTTACGTACATGAATGATTTATAATATTTCATTAACTAATTTAAAATTTTATAATATTTTAAAGAGTTTCTCATTCATACACTCATCCCACCACCTAAAGTGAGAGAAATTTTCCAAGAATTCAAGGTTGGCCAATTGATAACATCTTGCACGATTAAGAGGTCACGGATTAATACTGGTGGTGTAACCTTTAAAGTGGGAGGAATTTTCCAAGAATTTAAGGTTGGCCAATTGATAATATCTTGTACGGAAAGAGCTCACGGATTAATGTAATGGAGTCCATCATCCACCCCTTCCATCCCTTTATATTTATAAATATGTCCGTTGAGTTTGATCTTAAAAATGTTTTGATATTTTAAATTTTTTTAAAAACAATTTTTATTTGGCATAAGAGCGCTCAATCAATAACCTATTACGTACTCTTTTAAGAGTAATTATTTTTAGGCTAATCTATTTATTGTTTCTGCACTCTTACCTTCTTTTATCACTAATCGGTCATCTAAAGGTCTTAAGTAGTGACTCATGCTATTTTTCTCTTGACAATAAAACTTAACCCCTATTGTCAAGTTTGATATTTGTAGTAATATTTATAATTATATCATATTAATGTTAATATATAAGATATTAAATCGGTTACTTTACTCTATTATCACTGCAATCATTAAATTTTAATTTTTTTGTTATAATTTACTCTTATCTTTTAATTTTTATTAATAAAAAAGACGCGATATACAATAATATAAATTTAAAAATTACTTAAAATATTAAAATTAACATAAATCTCACAAATGAATGACTTTGAGAGTTGTATTGAGGTAGACATAATTTGAAGAGAATTCGTAAAAAAAAAAAAAAACTGAATTATAACAAAAATCGAAATTCAATGACTTTGATGAGAAAAATTAAAATACTATAACTAATTCATTAAAAAAATACAAAATTAAAGCATTAACAGTGTGATTTCCCATGTAACGGACTAATTTTTACTATTGGCAGCAGCAGCAGCAGAGAGAACTGCTTTCAGGATCAGCAGCAGACTAGCTATGGCGCCGCTCAGCATCGCCATCCCCATTGATCTCATCAAGCTGCCCATCTTCTTCTTCTTCTTCATCTCTCTCCCAATGCCATCAACCAGAGAAGAAGCTTCTTCATCATCCCCATTTCTTGGGCGGTTCCAATAATCTTCCATCGCTGAGATATCTGTCAACTGGCTCGATCGATTGGTTCTGCAACACTTTCACAGAACGAGTCGCTGAACCACCTTCTTCTTCTTCTTCTTCTTCTTCTTCTTCTTCTTCTTCGTCGTCGTCGGCGGCTAACAAATGGGGTGGAACCTCCATGTCTAGCCGTTCCCACTCTTCAATCCGCAGGCCATAGCCGAGATAATGAACGCCTGACATTGCCAGAGCTTCAAGTGAAGCTGACATTGTAGCTTTGGCCAAGGCAGATGATTCATAAGACTATGGTTTCTGATGAAAGAATTCTGCTAGCGTGTGGGTGCATAGATAAGATGGTCCATATATATATATATATATATATATATGGAAAAATCAAACCTTCCTGTTCTGGTAATTCATCACGAGTGGCCAAACTGAATGCTTTCACACTGGGAAGAAATTCTCGAGACATATTTATAAATCTACTCTTAATATATCCTTCTCAAAAAGAATATACCATATGGTGTGTGTTACGTGTCTTACTTTACTAGTCAAAATGTGTTACAAAGTCTTGTTAGTTAGGATGTGACGTGTGATCTATCGATTTCTTTGTTGGAAAGGTGCACGCTTTGAAAGACCTATATATTTGGAGTTTGGAAATCTCTATTGGGGGTTGTGGTTGAGAATTCGACTTAATTGTTGTTATATTTGTCCGGGGCAAGCAACCAAATGTTTACTCAATACAGATAAAATGAGAGAGGGTGGGTACGTCCAAACACATGCGAGAACAAATTTGAGATCAAGTAAACACATCTTACCATAAAAACTCTCTACTATTTACGTTCGTTGCCTCTCAACAGAGCCGGTCCAAGGTTTAATGGGGCCTTAGGTCATAATAAATTTTGTGGCCCTCCACATTTATTGTGCGGGACTGTAGCACCACTCTACTTGCACGTCTTGATGAAGGTGGCTGCTGACCCGTATTTTTTGGAGCCCCAACCAACACTTGCTATATTTTTTGGCGGCCCCAAAAAATTGGGGGCCCTAGGCTTAGGCTTCAGTGGCCTATGCCTTGGGCCGACCTTGCCTCTCGAGTACTAATTGATGTGTCATAGACAAAAACTTATTAAAAGATCAAAAAATTCAAAAATTTAAAATAATTTTTTAAAATAAAAATGTATAATTTTTTCCTAATCAAATGAGTGAAGGGTCCTGAACAAAGTACAAATAAGATAATTTCAATGTCTAAAAATTCCTTCAAGAGTTCTATGAAAAGGATAAACATTGTGCATGAAGATTCTAATTTTAACAAATCCCAAAATAGCAAGATAAATGTTATCTATAAAAATTCTAATTTCAATGGATCTTAGAATATTAAAATAAATATTATCTAAAAGAATTCTAATTATAGAGAATTTAGAAAAACTCCATGTTAGGTAGGTCTTTAATATTGGTTGTAATACGATATTTAAGTATTCAATGTCTAATTTTAGTATCGAAATATTTGTGCAAAAATTTTTCTACGCGATTTGATCATTCTCTTTCTTGTAGGGTCTCAACAATTTGTAGTGACATTCCCAATCAATAAATTTATTGATAATTGTGTTTGAAGGGCAATACTAATTTAATTATTAAAAACTATGGAAAGACAAAACCTTGCGTTAGCCCTAGTTTGGAGGTTGACAACATCAGTCAAAGAAAGTGAAAAGAACACAATGTGAAAGCATTATACACAATAATAACATTTCTCGTGATCTTGCATTAAAGATGCCATGCAAAGCAGCTAATCAATTGGTAAACCATATAGACTCTTGAACCAAGACGAGACCGCAGAAGATCATTCATTGCTTCGGTTGACAAAGAAGAACTTTCAAATATGATGTCATCAATTACTACTATATTTGAGAAATTATATAAACACAGATAATTATCACAAATTAATGTAATATATACAAAATTTATAATAATTATTGTTATTACTCGAACATAATAATGAATTTATTGATCGTTGCCAAACTATTTGGATTCCGCCAAAAAGAAAATAATTAGAGGGCATAGGGAACTCTCTACACAAATACTCTGATGGTTAAATCAGACACTGAAAGCTTGAAAATCGTATTGAAACCAATATTAAAGACGTAGCTTTTTTAGAAATGGGAGTTTATTTATTTATAGAGGAATATGGAGGTTTCTTAAATTTTTTATAATTAGGATTTTTTCAGATAATATTTATCCTGATATTTAATTTGAGATCTATTAATATTAAGATTTTTATGAATAACATTTTTCTTGACGTTTTAAAATCTATTATAATTAGAATATTTATGAATAATGTTTATTCTTTTTCTTAGAACTCTCGAAGGAATTTTCAAATATCAGAGTTATTTGCTTTGCGCTTTGTTCGGGACTCCCCCTTCGATTAGGGAAAAATTACACTTTTTTATCTCAAAAAATTATTTTGGGTTTTTAGTCTTTTTTGGTTTTTAATGACCTTTTACCTATAATGCATCAATTATAATTAAAAATAATAATATTTTATAATAATTTATAACATTGAGAAAATCTATTGTTTTGGATCGAATTATTATGAATTTTTTTATCGTAGATTTGTTATCAATTTTGAGTAAAATTATTATAAAATCTATATGTATCACATCAATCAATATGAGAGAGTTATTTGTGTGTATATATTTTTCATTATGTATGGTGCGATTAATTATTAATGTTCAATAAATTACAATTATTTTTGTATTTAAATTGTTTATTTCCTAATAAATTGACTATTGTATTTTCATTTTTGCCAGCACGATTACTAAATTATTAGCCTATTGCACCGGGGCTTTGAGCGGATCTACCCGTTATGGCTCGCAAGCCTCAGGGCGGGAAGCCCATCCAGCTAGCTCAGCACAGCCTTTTGTACACGGGCCGGGTCGGGCCCGGCTGGGCCAGATTAGTAAAACAAAGCCCAAAGGCAGGCAGGCCCATCCTTCTGTCTTTGGGCCTAGCCATTGTCTTTTGTTTGGTCTAATGGTCATTGTAATGGTTTGTTCTTTAGCTTCACTGTATTCTCAGTGTATTGCCCATTTATGAACTATTGATTTCTATAATGATTATTATCTATAAATAAACAAAAAATAGAGATTCCTTACTTTTAATTTAAAATAGCTTAAAATGTCGCTTTAACTATTTTAGGGCTTGTTTACTCTTGAAAAATTAGAATAATTTTTTGAAAAATATCTCTACAAAAATAGAAAATTAAAAATTATAATCGAAACGATTTTTTTTCCCTAAATTGGAGAATGTGAAACAAATTTTTTTGTTTTCTAAAATTGTTCTAAATTTTAAAAAATATTTTAAAGATATTCTCTAAAGAAAACACGTTTTTTTTAATTTGAGTTTTCTTCAAATTTGGTTAATAATTTTTTTCTCTTTTGTTTCTCTTTTTATTAGTATTTCATTTGCACCTAACCACCCACTCACCACACCATCCTCTCATTTTCCCTGTCACCCTCCACCATTGCGATAGCAAACACAAACGATTTCTTTTTTTTGCCATCCCTTTCTCTACCATTACAGCAGTGAACACTTCTTATCACCTTTATCTCTCGGCTAGCACCACCACACCTCCCTACCATTTTGATGGCAACTCACTTTAATTGGAGACGGTGTATTGTTTAATTTTTTTTGTGACCGAATATCACACTATAATTAAATTAACCATATCACGTCCTTATTTATTATTTCCTTATCCTATTTCTCGTTATTTTTTTGGGCACTCTCTCCCCATGACTTTGTCGGGTCAGGTCGGGTCGGGCCAAATAGGCTCTAAAGGGTATAACTTTAAATTCAATGACAAAATAAACAAAGGAAAAATTAAAGTTTTTCCAAACATCTTAATATAAATCAAATTCTCAAATCTACCCAAACCCAAATTGTAAGCACCCCCGCCTGGATATCCCAGCCACCCGGACTACCCGAACGGGAGGGCCTACGGGAGGAGAAAAGAATGAGACACCAGACAAAGACCACCCCGGCATGCATACACAAAAAAATAAGAACAGCAGAAGCAAAGCTCAAGACATGCATGCACTATGGGTACCCCGCTAACACAGCGGTCACAAGATAAATAAATAAACACAAACTCCTGTGCCGACATACACAAGACTCGAGAAAACACCTGGCACAGTACGAAATAATAGAGTAAATTCTACTTAGACATCAGAGTGGATATGGATTGACGAGACTGCCTGTACACCGTACCGACTCGGTCGCTAGACGCTGACTCCCTTGCTCGAACCCACGCTGGCACTACCTGGAATGATGGAAAGCAAAGTGAGTCGAGAGACTCAGCAAGCATAAGGAAGAAAAGGCTGAAGGCTACACAAAACCAGAAATCTCACCCCAGAATAAACCCCCAGGTACACACAAGCCATGAGACGCTACAACACAACAGCTCAATAGCATAACAAAATAAAAGCACATACCGGTCCTTGGGGCCCACATAAGACACTTGGCACCCAAATCCTATACCAACCTGCCGCTGCCCTGAAAGGCAACAAATGTCTCCACAAACCTGCGCGCGCTGTCCCAGGCCGGTACTCCCGTCACCTGTATCCGTCGGTACTCCCGTCCGAGAACTAAATACTACTAGTATCCATGCAATGCACATAGAAATGCAATGGCGTAGTGAGCATCAACGTGATACAAGGCGCCCATACATCCAGGCATCAGGCCATGCTCCGCCCACATAGTAAACCACACGCCGTGCATATGCCGCGCTGGATGCAACCTAACCAAGCTAGAATGTCCGTGTCCAAGCATACTCAATAAATGAATAACCCAACATGCATCCCGTACCCATGTGCATATCAAATCATGAACAGTAATACAAGGTATCTAATCATGCAGTAATTCACATACTGGCAGAGATAGTCAGCAGTGCCCGGCACCGGTCAACGGCCAGTGACTAGGGGTGTCCACCCGACGGTCCACATCAGGGCCGTACCATAGTCTACCCCAACGTCACCAACAACCGACCCCTGCCCCACTGCTCAATAGCTCTAACCGAACCATAAATAAATCTGAGAAAAACCGTAAATAAAACCCGCACGACTAGGAACCTAGTTCCCCAACTGGGTTCAGCATCATTCCGAAATGAATGGGGGCGGTACAAACCCCCTTAGGCTCACAACGAATAAAATTATAGAAGTATCAGATTTAATTTAAATTAAAACAAATGAATAATAGTTCAACCAATAAGGCAATGTGCCAAATTAAAGCAAGGAAGGTGATAAAATACAAGAAATCACGGGGTCTTTCACGGGAATTAAAGAACACGAGAAGAGGGTTAGGAGCTTGCCTTTACACGACCGTTTCTTCTTTTCCTTGCACTCCCGCTGCGAAGTAAAACGTTTAAGAGCGATTAATAAACCCGTAGCTCGCATTAATTAAATCTAACCGTCTAAAATCCCACGTAGGCACACCGTAAATAAAATCCCATTAAATCTCATATTTATTTTAAATTAAATCATTCCTATTACTATTATTACTTATTTAGATACTTATAATCTTTAAGCCACATTTACATAAATATATACATATATATATATAAATATATTTAAGCACTTCCAAGAGCACATGGACGTGCTGCTGCCTCCAATTTATCTTTCAACATTATATGTACATATATATAAATATATCACTTCAATTTCTCCCCTCATGAACACACCTAATGAGCACACCCATTAATTATCTTAAGCTTCCCCAGTGAACATACACACGCACACAGCAACTCACGGCAAAAGGCCACTTAATCTTCCTCACACACATATTCAACACTCACTGTGCACCTGAACATATATATATATATATATATGTGTGTGTAAACTTACGCGCGGAGATATGCACACCCAGAAAACACGCCCAAAAGCCAATTTCTGCATCATAACCCTCAATCACACACACAGTGAACCACCCTCCAATCCAAGGTATACCCAAAACACAATTAAATGGATTAAAACTCAGTGTAAAACAGCCCCTGCGTGCTATAGTTTATATAAATACCTATGTTACATATATATATATATATATATACAGCGTGCTATACTCTGCACTCACACTGTTCATATCCAAGTCATTATTGAGAACAACTAAAAATGAAGAAGAAATCAAAGAGGGAGAGGAGAGGAGCTTGCCTGACTAATTAAACAACGATTAAATGGAGTTTAATCTTCTCTTTTCTCCCAAATTCCCTTCCATTTTCTTCCTCAACGCTGCTTCTTCTTCTTAAATTTTTTTCTCTTCTGATGCACGACCTCCACTGCCCAAACACACACTGAAATTAGCAATTTAAAAGGCAAAAAGAGAGCGGCCCAGCAAGCGCCGCGTGGCAGCCAAATGCTGCCCACCGCCTCACATGAAACGGCGCCGTTTTGGCACTTGAGGCTGATTAAAAAATCAGCTATTTTCCCAAACCGCGCACAGCTCCCCCCCAAGGCTCGAACCCACATCCGCCTCGCTGGTCCTTCGCGTGCGCGGCCAGCTGGGCTGGCTTCCACCTTCAACCATTACGCGACCTTAATTAAATTTAAGGTGAATTACGGTCACTTCTACTATTCACAATTAAACACTCCTAATTTTCTTTAATTGCGCATACACCCATGCCTCCATTTTCTTCTTATTTCACTTACACCCTAAAACTTTTAAAAATTCGCCAAATTAATTTATTTCTCAATTTTCGGGATATTACAATTCTCCCCTCCTTATTAGAATTTTGTCCTCGAAATTCGCGCTCAGTCCATGCCCTCAAGATACGCTCACATCTCTTATGATATTACCCAACATCACCTCCAAGACATTCCATATCATCATTTTCCAGTTCCCACAAGTCTAAGTTTATCACGCAACCGGTTTGACTTAATATACCAGCATATCTTCTCAATCCATCACCTCAATTGGAACACGATATGACCACTAATACCTTAATCGACTTAAGGAACATCATCAACTCAACCGTTCCCCAAAACTATCTCGACCACGTATTAATCTTAATAATAAACTGATTCACAGCACAAAGCTTAAATGCAACTAACTTCAAATGCAATCGGTAATGATAGGAGTGGGGTCACCCTCGAGAAGCTAATATTCGATAACGTGACCTAAACCTGCCACGTATTTACGACGCACTGGAACACGGAAACGATACAACATCCTCACTCACGAATTCAGCAACAATATCATTTAGTCTGACTTTTGCCAACTGATTCTTAACCAGGTACACAACATTTTCTCGGCAGTACTTTCTCCCACAATTTGCTGCGAATGCTCAGGATCCCATTAATAAATATGGGTAGTCAATCAGGATTTTCAAGGAATAAACATTCTTCATTCAATACATCCCGAGATCTAAAATGTCACCAGATGATCTCCCCTCCTTAAAGAATCGATAGGCCCAATTGTGGATCCCTCCTACGGCTCATTCGATAACTACCAACGCTCCACCTTGGCCTCCAAACCTCTGTTCATCAAGCTATGGCGGTTGTTTACAGTTACTCGCTTTGTGACCTCTTTCTGGTCAAACCGAAAGCAAACGATCATCGAACCTACATCCGTTCTCCCTGTCTGCAAACAATTCATCTCATATGGCCCAACTGGCCACACAAATAGCAGACAGATCGATGAAACTGGGACGACCCACGGTGATCCTTTCCCTCACGGTCTGCACCTCAGGAGTCCAATCCCAACCCCGCCGATAGCTAAACTCGTACAACATTAACAAGACCAAAGGTAATTTCTAACCAAAGATACTCAGGATGCTCAACCCATACGGTCCGTAAGTGCCTCCAGTATATTAGCTACCTCAAACATTAACAAATGGACCCTTTTACCCAAAACTAAGTAACAAAGTAATGATGATTTTCCCATTTTATTCACGACTATCCTTGTTCACCTTCAAAACACAAATGCACCCTAAGGAACACCCTTGGTCAAGCTATATCGTTAACGAACCCAAACAACATTCCATTGCTAGTCTCGGTCTCTAGTTTAGAAGATAACCCTTCCCAAACATGCACTTGCGTATGCCCTCATGTTCCGACATACTTTTGCTCAACTAAACCTGATACCTCTAAGTCTCCATTATCAACACAGTCATCATCATCGCAGTTAGGCCTTCCAGGCACGAAACTTCCAATTTATTTGCTTATCATACCTAAGAACAAAACTCCAATGTCCACACATTTACACGACCCATAAACATACCAATGAGTCATTTTTCCTTATTTCACCGACTTTTCCTATCGTCAATTCTTTCCTACCTTGTGGCAACTCATAAAACTTTAAGCACTCTACTACATCCTATCTCATTTACGCAAGTCCTCAAGTACGCAACGAACATATCTAATTTGTAATTTCCTTCCCATTGCTACACATGGCAAATACCGAGCTCCCAGCAAAGAGACCGACAGATAGGAAGAGAACTGGTGTCCGTTGGCCACCGGCCAACAGCTCCCTCACCTACAGTCGACTACTTGCTGTGCCTCGCTACTACCTCACCCATTTTCTTACAATTGCTCTTCAGTACACATGCATACACACCTTCCAATAAAAGTGACTTGGCAAGTCACGATAACATCATACATCACGTCCCCTCACACGTGGTCCTGCACCTTAACCTAAAACCAACCTATACACATAGGATTCCTTATTTAGACTCATATCCGGCCATTAAAGACAAGCTAGACATCTCTCTAACTCTACCCAACAACCTTGGTGTACAGGAACTCGTCCCACAAAATTGACTCAATGACGCTCTGATACCAACATTGTAAGCACCCCCGCCCGGATATCCCAGCCACCCGGACTACCCGAACGGGAGCGCCTACGGGAGGAGAAAAGAATGAGACACCAGACAAAGACCACCCCGGCATGCATACACAAAAAAATAAGAACAGCAGAAGCAAAGCTCAAGACATGCATGCACTATGGGTACCCCGCTAACACAGCGGTCACAAGATAAATAAATAAACACAAACTCCTGTGCCGACATACACAAGACTCGAGAAAACACCTGGCACAGTACGAAATAATAGAGTAAATTCTACTTAGACATCAGAGTGGATATGGATTGACGAGACTGCCTGTACACCGTACCGACTCGGTCGCTAGACGCTGACTCCCTTGCTCGAACCCACGCTGGCACTACCTGGAATGATGGAAAGCAAAGTGAGTCGAGAGACTCAGCAAGCATAAGGAAGAAAAGGCTGAAGGCTACACAAAACCAGAAATCTCACCCCAGAATAAACCCCCAGGTACACACAAGCCATGAGACGCTACAACACAACAGCTCAATAGCATAACAAAATAAAAGCACATACCGGTCCTTGGGGCCCACATAAGACACTTGGCACCCAAGTCCTATACCAACCTGCCGCTGCCCTGAAAGGCAACAAATGTCTCCACAAACCTGCGCGCGCTGTCCCAGGCCGGTACTCCCGTCACCTGTATCCGTCGGTACTCCCGTCCGAGAACTAAATACTACTAGTATCCATGCAATGCACATAGAAATGCAATGGCGTAGTGAGCATCAACGTGATACAAGGCGCCCATACATCCAGGCATCAGGCCATGCTCCGCCCACATAGTAAACCACACGCCGTGCATATGCCGCGCTGGATGCAACCTAACCAAGCTAGAATGTCCGTGTCCAAGCATACTCAATAAATGAATAACCCAACATGCATCCCGTACCCATGTGCATATCAAATCATGAACAGTAATACAAGGTATCTAATCATGCAGTAATTCACATACTGGCAGAGATAGTCAGCAGTGCCCGGCACCGGTCAACGGCCAGTGACTAGGGGTGTCCACCCGACGGTCCACATCAGGGCCGTACCATAGTCTACCCCAACGTCACCAACAACCGACCCCTGCCCCACTGCTCAATAGCTCTAACCGAACCATAAATAAATCTGAGAAAAACCGTAAATAAAACCCGCACGACTAGGAACCTAGTTCCCCAACTGGGTTCAGCATCATTCCGAAATGAATGGGGGCGGTACAAACCCCCTTAGGCTCACAACGAATAAAATTATAGAAGTATCAGATTTAATTTAAATTAAAACAAATGAATAATAGTTCAACCAATAAGGCAATGTGCCAAATTAAAGCAAGGAAGGTGATAAAATACAAGAAATCACGGGGTCTTTCACGGGAATTAAAGAACACGAGAAGAGGGTTAGGAGCTTGCCTTTACACGACCGTTTCTTCTTTTCCTTGCACTCCCGCTGCGAAGTAAAACGTTTAAGAGCGATTAATAAACCCGTAGCTCGCATTAATTAAATCTAACCGTCTAAAATCCCACGTAGGCACACCGTAAATAAAATCCCATTAAATCTCATATTTATTTTAAATTAAATCATTCCTATTACTATTATTACTTATTTAGATACTTATAATCTTTAAGCCACATTTACATAAATATATACATATATATATATAAATATATTTAAGCACTTCCAAGAGCACATGGACGTGCTGCTGCCTCCAATTTATCTTTCAACATTATATGTACATATATATAAATATATCACTTCAATTTCTCCCCTCATGAACACACCTAATGAGCACACCCATTAATTATCTTAAGCTTCCCCAGTGAACATACACATGCACACAGCAACTCACGGCAAAAGGCCACTTAATCTTCCTCACACACATATTCAACACTCACTGTGCACCTGAACATATATATATATATATATATATGTGTGTGTAAACTTACGCGCGGAGATATGCACACCCAGAAAACACGCCCAAAAGCCAATTTCTGCATCATAACCCTCAATCACACACACAGTGAACCACCCTCCAATCCAAGGTATACCCAAAACACAATTAAATGGATTAAAACTCAGTGTAAAACAGCCCCTGCGTGCTATAGTTTATATAAATACCTATGTTACATATATATATATATATATATATACAGCGTGCTATACTCTGCACTCACACTGTTCATATCCAAGTCATTATTGAGAACAACTAAAAATGAAGAAGAAATCAAAGAGGGAGAGGAGAGGAGCTTGCCTGACTAATTAAACAACGATTAAATGGAGTTTAATCTTCTCTTTTCTCCCAAATTCCCTTCCATTTTCTTCCTCAACGCTGCTTCTTCTTCTTAAATTTTTTTCTCTTCTGATGCACGACCTCCACTGCCCAAACACACACTGAAATTAGCAATTTAAAAGGCAAAAAGAGAGCGGCCCAGCAAGCGCCGCGTGGCAGCCAAATGCTGCCCACCGCCTCACATGAAACGGCGCCGTTTTGGCACTTGAGGCTGATTAAAAAATCAGCTATTTTCCCAAACCGCGCACAGCTCCCCCCCAAGGCTCGAACCCACATCCGCCTGGCTGGTCCTTCGCGTGTGCGGCCAGCTGGGCTGGCTTCCACCTTCAACCATTACGCGACCTTAATTAAATTTAAGGTGAATTACGGTCACTTCTACTATTCACAATTAAACACTCCTAATTTTCTTTAATTGCGCATACACCCATGCCTCCATTTTCTTCTTATTTCACTTACACCCTAAAACTTTTAAAAATTCGCCAAATTAATTTATTTCTCAATTTTCGGGATATTACACAAATTCTCGTGCATTTTGGGGGCCCAGTGTCTTAAGTAGAAGCAAAATTTTAGTGCTCTTTGTAATGATTGACAGGACAATGATTGGTGGGGGTGCTGGGTGGTGCTGGAGGCCGGTTTGAAGAGAGCATATTTGTTTTGTTTTTGTAAATTGACCAGCCGTCCGCATTCATGAACACAATTAGGAGTCAGTGTTCGGTTCATTTTGTTATCAAATTGATTGTATTATTTAAATTAAATATATTTAATATTTTTTAAAAATTAAACAAAATCAATAAAATAGTTACTTAAATTGAAAAAGTAAAAAATAATAAAAAAATTAAAAATAATAAGGTACAACCAAATAGAGATAATTTTATTCAAATAAGAATAAGTATTATTATTCAAATAAAAAATATTACTTAATTAAGAATAATTTTTAATTAAGTAAAAATAATATTAATCGATTAAAAAGTTTATGTCTCAAAGATTGAGAAAGACTAAGAAACTATTATGATTTCTTGGAGATGAAAATGGTCTCCGGAGATAGAAAATCAGGAGACTTATATTACGGGACTATTACTATTCTCTCGAAAATAGGAATCTAAAATTTCTTGTAATTGAGGGATTTTGATTAAAGTGCAAATAAGATAATTTTGATATTTGAAAATCTATTTAAAAATTATATGAAAAGGGTAAATATTATTTATAAGAATCCGATGGATATTATTCATATGAATCTTAATTTTAGTAGATCTCAGAATATGAGTGATATTTTTCATAAATCTCTATTTTTCTTTATAAATAAATGAGTCATCATTTAAAAAAAATATATTTCTAATACTGAATTCAATATTATACTTAAGTTTTTAGTGAAGTTTAGTATTTAATTTAAATACTGAAGTGTTTGTGAGAAAATTGTTTTCTAGCATCTAATTATTTTTTTTTATAAAATTTAAATAATTTGACGATGATATTCTAAAAATGAAATCATTATTAATCTTGAGACAACACTTGCTATATCAAACAATAATTGAAATATCTTACTGAATTACCTATAACAATAATAAAGAAAAGTTATACTAGAGGGCCAGACAATCTCACAGAGAGCCTTACATAATAGGGTTGGAAAGACAAAAATACCCTTCACTGCATAGCCAAACCCTCGTCTCTTTCCTCTCTCCTTTCTATCTCTCATGGTTGCGCGTAAAGCCCTCGCTCCTTTCTCTTTGTCTTTTTCGGGCAACTGTCGACCGCCGTGCCTCGCCTAGCTCGTCGCCTTGCCGACCGTTGCTGTTGCAGCAACGGTCGGCGAGGTGTGGTGACGAGAGAGGCAAGGCGCGGCGGTTATTGGTCACTCGGAGAAGACAGAGAGAAGGGAGGCAAGAGCTCTGCAAAATAGTTATGGGAGATATGAGAGAGGTGAAGATGGGTGAGAGTATTTGGATCTTTTTGATCCCTTTTGATAAGTTCGTCGGTACGCCGTCGGCTTTGTAGCATTTTTCAATAAAGAAATAGGTCATGGAGGAGTGGGTCAAAATGTAAATGATGACAATGGGAAAAAAAAGGGAAAAAATAAAAAGAAAGTTGCTTCTTCAGAAGGTTCTGATGGACTGACCAGACGCAATGCACCGCATTTTTCTCAAATGCCGACCATACCAGGGATAAAATGGTAATTTAGTTCGACAAATAATTTTAATATTTTATGTAATATTTAATATTAATAATTATATATTATATAATTAATTTAAGGTCAACTCTTAACACCCACCATTAGACAGATATTGCTTTATTTTAGGTGGCCACCTTCTTTGCTCCTTCGAGGTTCTATAATAACATGACTCCTTTATTTTAATTTAAAAATAAAAATAAAAATTAAATACCTCATAATTTTTATATAAAAAAAATCATCCATGCACTATTTCTCGAGTTTCAAAACGATTAAATAATGATATTATTACGAAAATTTAATAGAATATGTTTTTAGATCTTAACAATATTCTAATATAATTGACTCTATTATGTGATGTCTACTAAGTTATCAATTACAACGGTCTAATCTAATTTAGAAAAAATTCAAAACCAAAGAGTTTGCATTGACAGTTAAGTATGGGTAACATTTTCTTTATCTTTATTTTTATTATATTTTATCTTATCGTATCATTTTCTGCTTAGTTAGGTCAAGAAAGAGCTTTTGAATCTTCAACCGAATCCAACAAAACATAGTATTGTTACTTGGTACATCAGTGCCGGCCCAATAGTGAAGCCAGATATGCGGGGCATAAGACCCTTAAAATTGAAAGGTCCTTAACTTAAAAATTTGTAATATATATTTTTTTATTTTTTTAATAATAAATATTTTACTAAAAATTTAAATACAAAACATAGTAAACATTTTTATCTTCCCCTTTTTATTTTTCAATTTTTTATCGTGTTGTTGTTTCCAATTTCTAATTCTCATAATCCCATAAAATCCACTTTCTCTTTCTAATTTTTTTTTCTTCTTCTCCCTCTCCTCTTTCTTGGGCACACGTGGGCTTCGACAGTCACTACACATAACACATTCACTGCTTGTTTCAATTTCAAGCTTTACTTTAGCATCTGTCATCTGTTATTTGTATTATTATATTGTGATTGTTGGACCGACTCTCAAATATAAGAAAAATTAATACTCTTAAAAAGGTCTTGATAAATTTTTTCGTCTACGATTCTCAAGTTTATTAGGCCAACTCTATGGTACATATCTTACTTATTACTAGATGACTAACTAATTCATTAAAAAAAAAAGCCCTTCAACTACATCTTCTTTCCATAATCCATTACTTACATATGAAAGTACTCAATTTTAAACCTTCGTGATTATTTCTTTCTTATTTATGAGATAATAAGAGTAAAAATCTTTAAATTTTACCTTTGAAATAAAAAAATACAATTTCATAAAACAAACGATTGTGAATCTACTTTATCTATCCGAAATTATAAATAATGTAATTATGAATTTCATGGACAGTTGGGTCAAGTGGTATTAGGAGTGAAGATAAGTTTGAGTTAAAGTAAGTAAGATGTAAACCCTAAACGCGTCAAATGAGACCATTTATGGGGATTGTGACTATTTTTATTTGATAATTGAGTCATGTTACATGTACATTATTTTTGTACATCTTGGGCTACACAAGGTGTATCAATGACAAAAATACCCTGCGCCTCTCCATGTCCCTCACGCGTCTCAGAGGAATATTTTTGTCATTGATACACCTTTGTGTAGCTCAAGGTGTACATAAAGGTATACCAATAATACTTTCCTTTAATAAATTATCAAAAACGTTACATTTCTAAGGGAGGGACTGGTTTTTATCACATAAATTATCAAGGAAAATGCTATTAGTACATCCAGTTATTAAATCCAGTTATTAAAAATGGTTAATTGTTGGACTCCGGACTGATTCGCACGCCTCGTTCGCGCTGTACACGTGCCATCCAGCCACGTCATTGGGGCGATGAGGCCCACGTCATCACATCATTGTCTTAATCGAACGGCCAGGATCGAAGGAATCTCATCCGTCTTCCAGCAAAGCAACACGCCCGTATGTATGTTTGTATTTATATATAAGCCCCTCTCTACAAATCAGCTTAAGCTTCGGAATCTCCTGCCAAAGATGTCAAACTCCTCCCACTTCTATGCCGACGGGCAACCTCTGGAGGCTTCCGGCGACCCTCTGATCAATCTCTCGGCCGTCCGCGACAGGATGGATTCACTGCAGCGATTCCTTGCCGGGACGGTCAACGCCAACACCCTCATCGAACGGCACCAGATGGCGATGGTCTCCGCCGAGATCTCCTCGGCCATCCGCCAGGTCATCGTCAACGGAGCCGCCCTCCTCTCCTCCACCCATCCAATAGATTACCCCACTCCAGCACATCCGAAGGGCCCAGAAAATCCGGGCGGCGATGTTTCGGAGACGGGTGAGGATTGGGAGATCGTGGAGCTCGACGCCGTGGAGTTGCTTGCCGAGCACGTTCACATCTGCGACGTCTGCGGGAAGGGGTTCAAGCGGGACGCCAATCTGAGAATGCACATGCGGGCGCACGGCGACCAGTTCAAGACGCCGGAGGCGCTGGTGAAGCCGGAGAGGTGTCCTCCTAGCGAGAGGAAGAAGAGGTTTTCGTGCCCCTTCGTTGGGTGTAACCGGAACAAGCAGCACAAGAAATTCCGGGCACTGAAGTCGGTGATCTGCGTGAAGAACCACTTCAAGAGAAGCCACTGCCCCAAGATGTACACTTGCCAGCGCTGCAACAAGAAGACGTTCTCCGTGGTGGCGGATTTGAAGTCCCATCTCAAGCACTGTGGCGAGTCCAAGTGGAAGTGCTCGTGCGGGACGAGCTTCTCCCGCAAGGACAAGCTGTTCAGCCACGTCGCCCTCTTCGAGGGCCACATGCCGGCGGTGGACAAGGAAGAAGATAAATCCCACACGCCGCCTCCGCCGGCGGCTGAGGATGGGTTTTCCGACGAACTGTTTGATGGGTTAGGAGCAATGGAGGACTATGACGTGCAGGACTTGATGGAGATGTGGGGGTCCCCTAAGCGCTTAGATTTTACTTACTCGGACGACCTTTTTCTTTAGCATCAGCCCCCACAGTTATAGCTTCCTCCTGATTAATAGTTGGGATTATGAAAAATTTTAAATATCTTTAATAATTCTTTGTTCTCGTGCATTTTTAAAGAACATTTAGTAATAATAAATTACAATCTCTCATTCTTGAGAGACTCTGTTTATTTGTTTGGATCTGGCAATAATAAACAGAGATATTGTGACCCAAAGATTGGCTCTTTGGGATGATCTTTTTTAAGGCCCTTGCCCTTATCTAATGGGCACAAAGGGACGAATTTGGATGTGGATTGATGAGCTTGCACGGCTGCTGGGTCACACCTTTCCCACAAGTGTGCATTTGTTTAATCATCAGCCCCTAATATTCAAACCTTCTCTAGAAGCCGAAAAGACTCGATGTGTTCTTGTCATCTTTGAGTTTATCTTTGTTATTAATGTATAAAAAGAGATTAAAGAAAGGATTATTTTATCAAATTTAATGATTTTATGCTTCTTCACCTCAAAAAGTAAAGATATTGAGAGGTGAGTATTGGGTCAATTTAGTTATCAAACCGATCGAAATACTGAAACTGAATAGATCAAAATTGTGTAGAAAACTAATAGGAATTGACTGAACAAATCAAAAACTTGAACAAATTAAAAAAATAAAAAAAAATCCAAAACACCAAAAAAAATCTTAAAAAACTGAACAAATTGAAAATTCCAAAAAAAAAAGTCAACCAGTTTGATTACTTTATTTTTTTTTCAAAACAAAAATAATTGAAAATTTTAAATTTAATACTCGAATGAACTAACCCTTAACTAAAATTAAACTGAATCGACAATTTCAATCAGTTTAGCTCAGTTATTTCGATTAAATCGAACTTTTGTACACCCCTAATAATATTTAGGTTGACAACTTAAAAAATAACTAATCTACTCATATAAATCTTAACAATAATATGATTTTTGAAACCAATGTTCCTAAAAAATTAAACACAAATATTCCAAATACCACCATTGGCAAGTGTATCATATATTCCTGAGGTGAGACTCATCCCTCATAATAAGAATAAAATGGTGAATTTAAATTTTTTTCACACCTTTACTCGACGTTCAGAATTAGTCAACTGTGATTTTTAGACCCGCAATGAAATATTGAGCACAAATGCAAAGAGGAGGAAACAAGATTAGAACGGATACTGGGAGTTTAACGTGGTTCGATTAAAACGATATCTATTCCACGAGTGTCCTTTAGTTATTCTGATAGAGTAACAGTATGTTATTGTTGTTGTTCTCTTTTTTTTTTACAATGGTATTTTTTACCTCTCTTTATAGTGAAGAGTGTTTACAATTGTATAAAATACAAAAGTGAGTAGATGACATCATGGAGACAAAATGTCCTTATCAATTCCATAAAATCGAGAGTGGACTCCGTATTACCAGGGATCCGGTTTGCCTCACATAAGGTGAGTGGATCCCTTCCTCTGATTGTTCCGCATTCTTGTTGTCATGCGAGCTGAATAATTTAACCGACGAGCTATACGGTTAGGCCAGCGAGATAGAAGCATCGTCGCTAGGAGCTCGTTGGGTATATTGCTGAAAGCTTGCTGAGAGCTCGCTTGATTTCACGATCTGAGTTCGGATTTCAGCGATGTATGACCTTGTTCTGATGAGCTCGACTTGGGCTTACTGGGCTTGAGGCGATTTGGGTCGTCCTGCTGGATCGAGTCTAACCCATAAGGAATAGTCCAAGAAATACCCATAACACCTTCTAATGTAGATATTTTTAATCATTTTTATGTACTAAAAGATAAAGTGACGTTGATAAGTAGAAATTATACAAGTTGTAAGTAAAACTTGTAACCACAAAAATATAATCTTCTATATATGCTACCTTTTGAAGTGATACTTTTAGGTGATAAGGTTATAGATTTGATTGTTAATTACTAGTGGATAGTTATGTGGTGTGACTTTAGGTTGTTAAATTTAACTGAGAGGATTAATATTCAAAAGTATACCCAAATATTGAATTAAATTTAAGTGTAATATCAATTATTGTCTTAATAAATAATACGTTTAATTTAATCAAAATTATTGTCCTAATAAAAATTAAATTTAATTATTGTCTTGATTGAAATTAATTTTTTAAAAAACTTAAATCTAAACAAACGATCGAAAAGGAATTTTTTTTGAATAAACTAAAATTCAATAATTTGATTATATTCAAATTATGCTCACCCTTAGCAACCAACTAAAAAACATCGGAGAGATTGATAGAATAATCTTTTATGACAACATCATTAGTATTTTATCTCTTAAAGTTAACTTTAAAAATTCTTAATGATAAGACTAATTTATAAAAGTCTAAATTCTAGTCGATCTCGAAAAAAATAGTAAGGATGCTTATCATAAATCTCCAAACTCCTTCACATTTGAAAAATATATGGTACTAATAATGATTCGAGAGTTTAGTAAATTCTTCAACATTCTCGATAATTTGGTTTAAGCATAAGACGGTTTGTGCATAAAATACCTTACGCCCCTAATCGTTTTTTTTCTTATAGGATCTTGACGACTTGAAATGATTTCTTGAGATTTAAATATTATTATTATATTTAAACAACAACGAATACAAACAATGAAAGATTGAAAGAAAAAAATTAAAAAAGAACTTACATAAGCAAAACTCAAACCTGAAATATAAAAAGTAAAGACTTTTTACTTTGTCACCCTACAAAACTTAAAGATTTGGATTGAATCAAGTTATTCTTGAATTGAGTTAGGACCCGTAAACTTTTTAACTTAAAGATCAAAGACTGAATTGGTTATCTAGCGAATCAAATCGAGTGAGATCTAAATCAGTCTAATAAATTAAGTAAATTTTAAATATATATATTTAGTTTTCGATCAATTAATTTTTGAACAGAACACCAGGCTATTGTTTTTAATTTGATATAATTTAATTTTTGGGTCTATGTCCAACAAAGCAAAGGGCCGTCTAATCTAAAGTATTCATCAAAGGCTGCTTTCACGGGACAAAATAAATTTAATCTCTACTGGACAGCTTGCTCCCACACACACACGCCTTAAAATTTGAATTATGAGTATACTTTGACGCCTAAGCTATAATGCTTAGAGAAGGTGTTTTCGCTGAATGATCTCAGAATATGATACTAATAAAGATCTCTTCTTAATATTTGTATATTTTGTTTGTTTTTATTGTTAAACAGATTATATATTCCTTTGTTTTTTTTTTTTTTTAGCTGTTTTGATCTTTTTGAATTTTTTGTTGTCAGACTAAAAATATGCTCTAACTTAGAATTGTAGATCACTGTAGTTAATTTTATAAAATTCTTATTTAAAAAAAAAGAAAAGAAATCATCCACCAAATGTTTGAAATCCAGTGCATGTAAGGTCAATTTACCCTTAAAAAATTGCAAAAGGTTGCTTGCGCCTTTAGCAACCGATAAAATAAAAAAAAATCGTCTCCTGACCCTTGACCTTGAGAAGCCCCGGCAGGTCAGCCGCCTTCTTTGAAAAGCTGAAGCTAACAAGAAATCAGTAACATTAACATTCATGAGCACAAGAGGGCCCCTTGAAGGAAATCATTTTATGGGAGTGATGCCTACCTAGTCCAATGCCCAAAGTTTTACTGCTACCCTCCTGCTAGACATTTAGTCTAGCAATGCCCACACAATTATGCAGTCACAAATCATCACACTCAATTGGATATATCGACTGGAGAAATAAGCATTAAACTCAAAGTTGTTTACAGCCACTAACTAAATCGCAGATGACCCAGTTCAGGCCATCATCTCATATTCTTTGCTAAATGTTGAACTTGAAATGGAAAAACCATTTATATCTCAGTTCCAAGGAAAACTACTTGGGATCTTTGAGAGAAGTTGGATGGATGAGTTTGCTCTACACTTGCCTAACCAAAAGGGCAGGTAATCTATAATTGGAAGAGTTAAAAAAAGGGCACAAGAAAAGGTAAAGGAGTCTCCAAGGGGGAAGAATGCAACCCCTTCGAAGGGCATTACCTTCTGCAAGACCAGGTCCCTGTTGAACTACTGGAATTATGGTGACTCCACTTTGAGAACTATTTTCATTGATTCATACACCAAGTAGCTTATGGCAGCTGATGGTAAAACCTGTAAGAGAAAAATAGATCACCAAATGTCAGGATTTAAACCGTATCTTGTGATCAGCGTCATGCATTCAACAAATTTATGGTGGATGGTGCGAAATTGTTTCATCAGCAAACTCGTCTAACGGCCACCAGTGGTCCAATACCCCCGAAACAGTACAAAACAAGTTACAAGATTGTTTTGCTTATTTGATTGTTCTAAGTTGGCAAAATAGCAAGTTCGGCGGTTTCAGGCAAAGCTATTTCAATTCATCATCTCATTTTGTTGGTTTATTAACTTGGCGTGTTCTTATTGATACTATTAGCCCTCAAAAATCATAGTACATACTGGCCATTACTTCCATGCTCAGATGGCTAGTTACATAGACTCATGTACAGGTAGGTGTTGGTGAAGGAATGTGTGCAAATGCTGCGTTTACTGCTTGATTTTATATCTTGTGAAACATTTTTATTTATTAAGGTAGAATGGTCTTTATGTACCAGCATAGAGTTTTTAATTCATAGTTTCGAGAGGGGAAAAAAAAAACTTTTTTATTTACTGTAGTTATCTATGACAGACACGTCCTTCATATCCTATCCTAAGTATTGAGTAAAGAAGCACAGACATTTTGTTTTTTTTCCCAGATAAGTAACACATACTTAGAACAACAAACTACCTCAGTCAAATGCATGTTTATTCCTACAAAACAGTTTGATTTTGCTTATGTAATTATTTTCTCATATCATCCATATGGATTCAGCGAGAGTATGAACCTAAAACCCCTCCTTGTAATAAGTCAAGTTCATTGTAAATAAAGAACCACGTCATTACCTGTAATAAGCTGGGAATTAGTCCTGCATAGAGAGCAGGAATACCACCTTGCTCCACTAGCTTGACACATGTCGCCATTGCACTCATTTTCGTTTCCCGGACTTGCATTTGAAGCTGTCTCCTGACAACTTCAAATGGGTAAGTAGCCGCCTCTGAACAAGCACCAGCAATAGCCCCATACACCAACGTTCTAATAGGACCCAACTCCAGTTGATCCAATGCATTGGCTTCGTCTCCTTGTTCTTTCATATGTTGAATTCTCTTCCTCCCCTCGGGTGAATGAAGATAAGCTGACTTCAATATATCATAAACACCATAGAAAACTGCACCTGAAGGTGCCATGCTTATAATTGATGGCACTAAACCCTTGTAAAGAGAGAAAAATCCTTCAGTATGGATCATGTGGCGAAAAGCACCAATTACACCACCCAAAGCTTCTCCCCCAGGTGCTACCATCTTAGTCCTGATCTGAGACATTAAACATGTGGTGTGAATCAGAAAACCAATGCATGAAAAAAAAAAAAAAAAAAAAATTCCAAACATGTAATGTGGGGAATTACTAACAATGTGAACCACTTGAAGTTTCCTATAACTTGGCTTTAAATTAGAACAGCTTAGTTATTGATGATATCAAATATCTACTTAAAGTCCATTTAGTTAAAAAATTGGAATAAAACCAGTGAAATGGCTAATGTACAATATTATGGCATAAGAGGGTGCACCAGTGAGGCAAACTCCCTACATCTAACTGAATGTGATTGGGCCTCAGTAAGCAGGCTTACGATCACCCACAACTTTTTTTATGCATAAACCAGTCATGTCACCACTTCTGAGAATTGTATAATGAAAATGGGTAACCTAATTAAAATTCCAATAAGAACATAAATGACCGTAAAGATAAAACCAAGGACTCCATACAAATACAAAATAGACATGTATAATTCCAAAACATTTATCCCATGACCATCAAATACTGCCAATTAGATAACTATTAATCATTGGTGAAACATAATACAAATTAGTTTAACTCAGCAACAAATTAATCATAAATAAACCTATCAGTGATTAAGGCCAAAACAGAGCTCTCAGTTACTATTAGATCAGCTACCTATTCTTACACGTTCCCAAACCTTATATCCAAGCTAACAAACAAATAGCATGAACCATGCATGCATCCAAATAGCTTCTTTTCTTGATGATACATTAACCAAACAATTGGTTTTCAGAATGACTATCAGAGACACAAGGAACAGACCAGACCCCAGAAGAAAGAAGTTGTCCAGAGAACAAGTGTTAGAGAAAATAATTCAAACAAGAAAACAAGGCTTTCACTGGCATATGAGTTACGTTTTATTTATTTATTCTGTTTGATTGTTTGAAAGAGGTTCTTTTAGATCATTAGTTACTCTGGATCATGAAGACTCCATGACAGACAGGCAACGGGGGTACACCCTCTGCTTGCACCAGACACGTAGGCCAAGCAGAGGAAGATGTGTCTCTCCTTACTGGTTCTAACCTGCTACTTATATTACAGAACATGGTTGCTGATGAGGACTATGAACTGCAAAATGAGAAAATGAATATAAGATCCTCCCTAGGAAAAAGAAAACACACAGTAACAAATCAAGCAATCAAAAGATTAACACATACAGTGTCCATAGGTATGCAAAGCACAGTAGCAGTAATTCCGGCTGCAGCACCAGCAAGGAATCTTTCAAAATTGGTTGTTTCTTCGTTCCCAGAAATCCTGAGAAGTTGATTCTTATACACATCATAGGCATAGAAGTTGATAGCCTTGAAAGGAGCCGTCCGGAGAATATTGACAAAATTTCCTTTCCAAAAGCCTTTCAGACCTTGAGAAGCTGCAATTGCCTTGATGAGCTCAAAAAGATTTTTCTGTTCACCACGAACTATATATTCCAGCTTTAGTCTCTCAAGAGGAGCGACAAATGTTCTGATACAAAACAATTCATTCACATGAGGATGATATCATGGTATAAAAGAAGATGCTTTCTACCATATACTAATCAGACATGACTGCAGAAATTCAAGATCCATGTTTTGTTGATATATTGATCATCTCAAGATATAGCTGTAGCAAGAACGTACAAATTGCAAAGCATGTGAATGATCAACAAGCGACCTTGACAATACATCTCCGGGAACCTGAGTGCTAGAGCATAAAAGCTAGGCCCATTTCAATTTTCAGATCAAGTCAATTATTATTTCACAGAACATGAATTCTTTCTTTAATCACATCGTCAGTAAGCCAACTCCTATATGGCAAATGGAAAATGTCATATGAATGAATAAGAAATAAAATGGAAATATTAGAGCACATACTCATCTCTTACAGACAACATAACTTTTATGAAACAGTTTTTCCATATAGAAGTTCTATGGTGTTTTTTTTCTTTTGAAAAAAATGTGTAAAATCAAAATTCATGGACCTCCTCGAGAATATTACCTAGGACAAGCAGCAAGAAAACAGGTATGATAAGCATTTTTGTGATTCTTGACATTATCATATCATATCATATTTTCTTCCACACCTGCAGATATGAGTTCCTGACATGACTAGAACATGAAGGTGCAGGGGCAGCATTGATGCTTAAACATTTTGAGACTAAAAATTGTCCCTTTCAACTCTGCAACAAAATTTTAAGTTTCTTATGATTCCTGGAATCACATTTGGTAGGTAATCCACTAATTCTCTTCTATAGGTGCTAGATTAGAAAACAAAAAATGCATTGCATTCATCTACAAGAATTTAGAATTTCCTAATTCCGTAAAAGGAATATTGCAGTGAAAACTATCATCTGGGGAGGCCAGGGGGCAGGCAACTGGTAAAACTAGTCTTTCTGTATATTTAAAAACCATAAAGAAGAAACAAAAATAAGACATTGTATACTTTCAAGATGCACATGTTATCCAAATTGTATGTGGACCGTGCGCTTCAATATGTAGACCCCAAAGGTGCATAGTTGACAAGCCAAACATCAAGATAGCCAAGTCGACGACGACATGAACCAATCTCACTACTGTCCAGAATAAAATTCAAACATGCACGAGAGGAAAGAAGGAAGGTCACATCTTATACTCATATGCATATATCTGTATGCTATGTGTTATAACCGAACCTCGAAACCATAGCTGCGACAGCTCCAGCCCAGAGGTGCTTCGTAGTATTCAATGCACCTCCTCCTCCTCCTCGCAACCAACCCTCCTCTTCTCTTTTCTCTTCTTCAAACGCCACTACCTCCTCCTCCGAACTCTTCTCTCCATTTTGCCCCAAAATTTCACTCGACTCCTGGCCAAACCCTTCCCGGCTTCCCTTGATCGACAAGCTCACCGACAAAAACGCGCCGGCGCGTCCCTTCCGCCGCTGCCGGCGACACGACAAGGAATTCGACCAGCTCTTCGTCGACACAAATGACACGAACGACGCAGGAACGGCGGGCTCGAGGAACAACCCGCCGTTTGAGAAGCAAACCGAATCGGAACCGTTGTAGAACCGGAAATCACGCGGTTGCGATGCGATCAAGTCCTCGAACCAGAGCTCTAATCCGCGCATCGCCGGCCGTCGAACAGGAAACCGAAGTACTCCAATGTACTCGAATCGATCGCTACAGATTGACGGAATGCATGAGGATTAAAAGGAGAGGAGGCGGAGAAGGAGAAGGAGAAGAGGCGGCTTCGATGGGAAGAGAGCGAAGCGAGAGAATCGAATGAAATGAGAATCGATTCCCAGAAAGCGACAATCACCGCGAAGCATTTCCCCGTGCTTCGCTTCCATCGCCGCCGATCTCAACTAAGCGACTTCGTCTCCGTACGATAAATTAGAAAACCATGGCGGTTATTTATTTTTTTTCGCCTTTGCTTTGTCCACACCGTTTTTACTTTTTCAGGTTTTCTTTTTTCTATTTAAACTTTATGTAACAATTGGTAATTGTAATTTAATTTTTATATTTTTAAGTAAAATTTAAATAAAGAGTAAATTTAATATAGTGATAAGTTTAAATATGTTATAAATTAAACCAAATATATAGAGAGAGTATTTTGAAAACTTATGGTATTGATAATACTTTGTAATACCCAAATATAATTTTTTAAACCAACTTAGATTGTAGTCGAATAATTAAAACGGTATCATTTTAATTTATATCTTCTTCTCTACTAGACTACTCTATTTTCCTCTTTCTCTTTTCTTCATCTCTTCTTCTTCTTCTTCTCTTTCCTTTTTTATATATATATAAATTTTCTCTCCTCTTCCCTTTTAAATATATGACGGTGAGGGTAACTGAGGCTGATCAACAATGGGAAGGGAAGGACTGATGGCGAGGTGATTCGTAGATTGCTCGTGGTCGCCTTCCTATCAATCGTTGTCAAATTTGTAAAAAAAAAGTAAAGAAGGAAAGAGAAAAAGGAAAGGAAAAAAAAGAAGAAAAAAAAAAGGGAAAGAGAAGAGACGTAGCTAGAACAATTTATAGAGAAGTAGAGAAGAAGAAGGTATGGATCAAGACGACAACATTTTGATCTGTTTAGACTGTAAATCAAATCGCAATCTAAATTGATTTTAGAAATTTTGATACCAGAGTACTCTATTTGTTTATGTAATACCATAAACTATAGAGGTGAGGAATGTATGTTTAAATCAAAAGAAGATTTATTGGGTAGTGTTTAAGCATTATAGTTTAGTTTAAGATTTTAATTTATTTAAAATTTTATTAAAAATTAAAAAAAATAATTATTACTATCAAACATCACCAAATAAATTTTTATTCTTTTTGCATGTCAGTAGCATTTTGATGTTATTAAATTATGTTAATAAAGTAAATTTCCAAAATACATTTTATTGCTTTTGTTTAAAAAAATAAAAAAAAAACCTAAATCGCAATCATCAATTACTACCTAATAAATCTTTAGTAAAAATATTTTATTTTTTTTATTTACGCATATATAACACAGATCACACTTATAATTATTATATAAGCAAACACTCACTGTTAGTATTGTGAAGACACATTAATAAGTTTAAAATATCATTTATGTATCTTAATTAAAAATTAAAAATAAAACGTTGCTTAATGAAATTCTATTTAATTTTTTTTATACGTGTATAGCACGTACTCGAATAGTTATTATTAAGAAAGAAATAAAACTCATGAAACTTAATGAAATTATAAAAAATATTCTTGCTGCATCTTGCCCAAGAATATTGCTTTGATTCTATTTTTGCCCAATTGATAGAGAAGATTTGGCAACTAGACAAGGAATATAGAACAAGCCCCAATTGATCCTTAAAGTTCTCTCTATAAATTTGAAGCCACTTGGTGTGTCCTAAATGTGGCACTCTAAAGGGGGTCACCCTTGAATAAGGATAGAATGTTTCAAGGTCAGAATATAGAATAAGCCCCAATTGATCCTTAAAAGTTCTCTTTATGAATTTGAAGGCATTTGGTGTGTCCTAAATGTGGCACTCTAGAGGGGCCATAGAATGTTTAAGGTCAAGAGTTATATAATGCGACTTTCATAGTGACCAATTATTATTTTTAAAGTATTATTATTTGTGTTGATTAGAATTATAATAGATTTAACGACAAATAATCTTTAAGAATTATCAAAATCACGAAAATCTACGTACAATAATTTATGGGTATAACTTTTTTAAAGTAATTAGATATATTTTGAGAGAAGGATATGGAGAGAATAGATGAAAAGGCAAATCCATTTGTTTAAAAATCACATCTCTTTCATTTAAATCAAAGAGCACAATATTATGTAACATTTGTCCTTTTTATAAACAATCGCCTCGCTCATTGACTTAAACCAAAAGACATATCTCTTTGTAAATAGTTATAACTTTTCGAAATAGTTATATTGATTTTCAAAAAGTTATATCTCTTGATAACACACATGAGTGGATCAGGAATTTATATTAGGGGAGGTTGAAATTTTAAAAAGTTAATATAATAAAAATTTTATGAAACCAAAAAATCAGTATAACAAATTTTCACTAAACTCGTGATCGAAAAGGTTTTGAAATAAAAAATTCAATTTCTAAAGTTCAAACTTCTAATCTAGGGCAAATTTATGTCGTGATTGAATTCGATTCACTTTCCTATTGCTTGGTTTCTCTCCCAGTGCTGAATTGAATGTAGAAACTATTATTTGACTTTGTTTGAAATTAATGATAAGATTTAGGTGACTTTGGTCTTACCCTTATAATTTTTTATTTATAAATAGGTTATGATCAGGAGTAGAGAGCTACACATCATAGATTTTGAAATGAGTTATAATTTTTTTTTTACATGTAAAAATTAAATTTGGTAATAGATAGCTTGCTAATAGATCCGGCCCTATTAACACAACTAATTATATATATAGTAACATTTTTTTCTTCACTTATTTCATAGTGTAAAATATTCCATCATATTTTATATGAAATTTGAGTTATTATCTCCATAAACTTGAAGTTATTCGGTATGTCCAAATTCTACGGGGGCAAAGCTTGAATAAGAATCACACGTTTTGAGTTCAAAAGTTTTAAAATCTTAAACTCTAAATTCTAAATATATTTTACGTGTAAAATTTTTTTGATGTTAATTTATTTTATTAAAAAAATAACATTTGGCATGAAAGATGAACACAAAGGCTAGTAGGCATCAACTCATGGGTGCATGTCTACTCATAAGTCATCACCAACCCGACAAAGTAGTGGGTATGCATCAAGAAAATGAATGAAATTAATTCATTTTGAATCTCTTTTATCATAGGGGTAGTTAATGGCATGTGATGAATTTTTTCACCTAACTCATTATAGCTTTTGTAAACAAAATTGATATTTGTACAAAATTTATGAATTGGCAATAGGATGAGATGAAATTGCAAATATAGTCTTTGATTAGAGAAGAGTCAGTGGGTTTGCCATATTAATACGTAATTTTTGTTAAAAAGTAAAGGGTATTTTTGTAATTTTAAAAAAGAAAATAGTTAAATAATTAACATAATTGACGTAAAAAATAAGTATATAAGAAAGGCTGAAGGATCACGAAAGGGATCCGATACTTCTATGTTCAATGGGCATATGTTCTCTTCTCTTTATTCCCCAACTGTTCAATTTTATTAAAAATATAATTGATTTAAACATTGAAGAGTGATTTCGGAGTGCTTTAGATAATTTACCTTGTCTTATGATCAGATTATTTCTAGCAATAAAAATTCAAGATTTCAGAGAATTGAAGTGGAAAAACCAAAACCGACAACAATTCAAATTCAACAAATACTATTAGTACAAAATCTTCAATTATTTCAATCTTATACACTCGTCAATAAACTAGCTCAATTTTGTTTTATTAAATAAATTTATATAAGTCGAAATTCAAAAGGTATTGATATAGGTCTACAAATGGGGTAAATTAGACTGATAATTCTTGAATCTTGTATTTTGGAATAAATTAATCATTTTATTTTAATTTTTGTCAATACAACTACTAAATTTTAATTTTAATTTTTTTTATAAAATTCTATTAACAAAAATTGATAAAATATACATTAATGTAAACCCAAAAATCATTTGGTGTTAAAATTAACATAACCCCACAGTCAAATGGTTTTAAGGTTTATATCGATGTATACGGTACTAGATGTTGTTAACAGAATTTGATGAAAAAATAAAAGAGCGACTGACTTAGAATGAAAATCAAAATTTAGTAATTATGGTGATAAAAATTAAGGTACTATGAAATACAAAATTTAAAGACTAACGATATAATTTACTCAATAAAAATTGTATTAGAATTAGAATCAGGCTGGACCTAGACCATTGAGGACTTTTTATTTATGGTTGGGCCTGGGCTGGGCTTTTTGATGTGGGCTTTTTCATTTGGTTAGGACCTTTGGGTTTTGCATCAGTTTTTTTTTTTTTTTTTTCATTTTTGGAAGATTTTTAATAAAACTAAAAGAGTAAAAGTTATTTTCTTTTATTTTTCTTTAAGAAAATAAATAAATCACTTTTCTATTTCTACTTGTGGTAACCAAATGGTGTTGTAGTATTGATTTGTTCAAGAAGTCTTGTTTTTAGAATTAATGGTTCGGGAAGGATTCGTTGTCTATTCATTGTTTGAATTATTTAATAATTGGAGGTTGATATATAAATGTCAATTTTTACGCAAAATAGTGGTTTGAATTATGAGTATATTTTTATATTCTAAACTATCATTTTGGTAAGTAATTAGGAGTTGGCATTACAAATATTAACATTTGAACTCAAAACCAAAATAATGTTTTGAGAAATGAATGAATGGACAATTTCAGGCAAGGCAACGAAGCTTATTGAAGTTTTTCTTGACATTTATATATATATATATATATATATATTCTCTTTGTTAGAAGAAATGTAAATATAAGATGGTAGTTTAGACTCATTTTTTTGCATGTTTTCAATTTTAGTTGTGTTGCTCGGGATATGTACTAGCATAATAAAATTGTAGACGTTTTGAGATTTTTTTCAATGAAATTATTAGTTATGAAAATGTCTTGTTATACCATTTAGGAGTGGCTAAAGTTCATTAAACTTTTTCAAAATTTATAACTTGAAACATTTAATCTTTTTATAGTTTTATTTTTTTACTGAAACCCCTATTTGACATCATTTTTTGATCAAAAACAATAGATTTACATGTGTTATACGCTATTCCAATATCACCCCTTTATGGGTCAGGCTCAGTCCAATGAGTCGGCCCAATCACCCAGATCTCGGAAGATCCCAGCGACCTTATCAAATGAAATCCATATACTACCGAAACCCGTAAAGCGAGCACCTTACAAGCTCCTAATAAAACCCCTGGTGAGCTCTCAACGATCGACTAACGGGCTCGCTATAAAACCCTCAGTTCGCTGTACCACCCAGGTCACTGGCCTAAAACCATCAGTTCGCATAAGTGATAAAGTTGCTGAGAAGTCAGAGGTAGAGACTATTTACTTTACCTGCAACAGCCCATGCCCCTCGTAATGAGGATCCCACTCTCGATTTTGTGTAGACGATAAGGGTTGTTTATCTCTCATTATACACTCATTGTATTTCTTTATATTATCTAAATTATAAAAGCCCCTCAATATAAATAAGAATGATAGATATCATGAGGGGCAGGGACAGAAGGAATAATTAGATACCGTCATTCTGAAGGAATAATCAGAGGGCGGTCGTAGAGTAGGCATCATTTTGGTGGAACCACATAAAAATCCTGGTGTCGATTCACTTCGGGGATCTTTATTTTTCTTCCTCTCGACACTTTGGACTTATTCACCGCGGGCCAAAAAACGAATCAAGGTCGGCTGAAACTGAACGTCGACAACATGTAAAAAAATTACTATAATGCCTAAATTAATGTTAAACAAATAAACCCAATTGATGATTTGAGAAGTTAAAGTAAAGAAAAAAAATGAAAAATATAACCACTAACCCATAAAAGAAACAAGAAAATTTTAACTTTTGAAATTAGAAGTACAAATATAATGTTTGAAAATTTGATTAAAAACTGTATTTATGGAGAAAAAAAAGAAAATTTAAAGAATTGTGTTTAAAAATTTAGTCACAATTCATATTTACTAATAAAAAAGAAAATTAATCAAAAATTTTATTCTTCGAAAATTACTTTGCTTCCACAATTCAAAAATAATTTAGAAACTATTTTTTTTTTTTTTGTGATTCAAAAATGAATTGTTTTTTGTGTTGATTATGGACTAATTAGCTTTTTTGCTTATTTGAAAATGAACGAAAATTTTGTTGAGGTTTATAGACTAATTAAGGTTAGTGATTTAGTCGTCTTCCACCATTATCAATTAAATTTAAGAAATGAAGAGACTTATGTTATTGCTAAAACTTAATAAGGATATTATTGAATTATTTAGATGACATTTAAATATAGTGGGAGCTAGTTTACCTAAATCGATCTCGATTGAACACCTAACTTTATAGGTGGGTAAAGGGTTGTCATTGTTCATTATTGACATAAGTATCCTTCATTTTTAGTCTTATCCTTTATATCTAACAAAAGAAAAAAAAAAAAAAAAACCAATAACTTTTAAGGGTTGTTTGGTAAAGTTTTTAGTTTTATGTCTTTAATTTTATTTTTTTAATTTCCATTTTTAGTTAAAAAAATAGAGAAACACATTGGAGAGAGGAAAGAAATGAAGAAGTGAAATTTGCAAAAATACTTGTTGGTCCCTTGGAGTATGGTCACTCAAGAGGGGTGAATTGAGTGATTAATTTTTTTTTTAATTTTAATAAATATTCTTGATTAATGATTTTATTAAAAAATATATATTTGATAAATATAATAAATTATATTTGAAATTAATAATAAATGTAAATTACAAGATATAACAAAAATAACTACAATAAGGCATAACACAATTTATAATGATTTGGTCTTTCTACACACACTTAATTCACTCTCCCAATGTCTAAACCACCATTGGGGTTCCACTAAATCAAAATCACTAAGGTTTCCACGCTAACTCATCTTAAAAACTAGATATACACCTAAATTATAATGGATTATAGGTAATCATTACACCAAGGTTTTCTCCATAACTTATCTTAAAAACTAGATTCACCTAAATTTTAACGGATCTAGAAAACTTATACAATCCACAATATAGTAATTTAAATGTTACAAATAATTTGTCCATATTTAGACATAAATAAGCAATTAAGAACAAATTATACAAGGCAAAAATATTTAAATAAAGAAATAAATAAATTTGTAATCTCAAATAGATAAATTCGGATTTATTGTAGAAGACTTGAAGAACTTTTCTTCTCTTGTCTTGTGACTCTTTGGTGGATGTGCAATAATATTTTGAAAGTCTCAAATTGCTTGTATGCTTTGCTTGAGAGCGTTTGAGAGCTTTCGAGTACTTTGAATATGCAATAGAAGTATTTGGATGCACAAAAAAATAAGTTTGAGGGGTATTTATAAGTATTTTAGCCACTAAATAAAGGATTAATATAAAGTTTGAAATTCAAAAAATGTTTAGACTTTCTCAAACAATAAGAAAACATGTCTCACATTTAATTCAAAATAAATTTACTTTTTGCATGAGTAAGAGAAAATATTTATATTATAAAAATATTTTTATTAATAATCAAAACTTAATTAATATGAGTAAGTTGGCTCAACAATACCAATATGGTGTTGTTATTTATTAATTTTTTTTAAAATTTTTATTTTTTTGAAAAATAAAGATAAGTGATTAAATATTTTCATTTTTATTTGTAAAATTTTTAGATTAAGACTAAAAACCATTTATACCAATAATAATAGAAAAGGCAAAAAGTTTTATACCAATAAAAAAAAAGTTATGACGCCTCTCTCAGGTTGTCTTAAATAGTCTGTAACTTTTTAGGGTTCTCTACCTTTAGAGTCCTTGTGTTCTTTATTAGTGCCGTTAGTTTTTCCTGTGTGCTGTGTTCTTGCTCGAGACATGCACTAGGATATTTGTGTACAATTTATCTTTTATATTTTATGAATTTTTTACTTACAAAAAAAAAAGTTTCTAAAATAAATAAAAAATACTATTTAAATACTCAAATTAAACACTCTGCATCAATGTCTAACACTTTGTATTATATCAATATAAATATATAAAATATCAATCTAAGTGTCAAAACATAATTATTTAAATTACATTTTCCAATAAAAAAGTACAAGACAAACAATGCATATATTCAAACTTATGTCTTGTACCACATATATGCACCTCAAAATTAGTTACACAAAACGCATAATATTTTGGGTGCAAAAGGTGGAATTTCTTATTTTAAGAGCTCTCACACACTACCTCATGCACGTGGGAGGGGTTAATCACGGTACAGGACAACATACCCAAATAGGAGGCACAGTGCATGGTATCCACAAGGAGCCACCCCCACAGGAAGATGAAACTCTCATACTGCACCTGTCATGACTCGAACCTGCATCATTAGATGCAATCTATTATATGAGAATCAATCGTACTACGTCTGTGGGGGCCAACAAAAAAAAAAAAAAAAACGCGTAATACTTAATATTATGTTTGGTGGTACAAAGTCACTTCTTGCATTAATTTGTGTTTTTATGTTTTTTTTTTTTTACTTTGAGTAAAAAAAATATATATATGTTTTCTTTGTATACTTTATTTTTTAAGATTCATATGCATAAATTATATCACGAATCAAATTAATTTGGATTTCCCGCCCTACCCCAATTAGGGCGAGGTTGGTACCTGTGACCGTGGTCAAAGTCTAGTTTGATTCTTTTTTAATTAAAAATAGTCAAAGTTAATACGAGATGGTATTTAACATTACCGTCTTAACGTTGCTCCGTTGTTTTATATATATGCAATATGTTATGTTAATATATAAATAAATTATTGATTTTATTAATTAAGCAAATAAGTCATTTTAATTTTAAATACAATTGCAAATGAATTGTATGGTTTTTATATTTTAATAAATGTCTAAATTTAAAAAATAATTGCATAAGCATATTTTTAGTAACTTTTTTGAATTTAGTTACTTAAAGTCAGAGGTTGGGTTGAGAAACCATGCCTTGCTCAAGAATGAGATGAAGTATTAAGAGTGGAGGTCGGGAATGGAACATACACCACCTATTACCAATCCTAATCACGAAGATAGAATTAAGCAATTCATTTATAAATAAGTAAATATTTTTTAAAATTAATGAGGGGTCCAAAATTATTAAAATTGATATTTTAAGTGGGATCATGAAGGGTTTATAAAATCGGATCATAAAATCGTAAAATTTTATGAAAAATTAAAAATATCATTTAATTTATGTAAATATATATTTATAATGACATATTCCTTATTATAAATGAAATAGATGTACTTATTTCAAAATTACTTCATCTATCAATTTTAAAAATACTAAATAATACAAAATTTCTAAATATTAAATTCATCACTCATCCATCCATAATCAAAATTTCAAATAAGAAACATTACCATCATCCTTAACAAACATTGTTAAAAATAACTAAAAATACTAAATATTGTTAAATTTTTATATTATGTCATTACACTAATTAAGTTATCAATACCAAAGAGGTATATTTGTTTCTTACTAATCATCAATCTTAATATAAAATTAGACCCACCTATGATCTGATTGTGACATATTTAAGATTAATTATTTGAATTTGTACTTATTTATACGTGTAAACAATAACATCATAAATGAGAATGTACACACACAAGCATAGTTGCACAACATACTCACTCAGCACATCAATTAGACGTAACACAGAGCTCAACACAACGCACATACGACATTTGATTACCGGACTTAGCAAAACATAATGACTCTCACTCACATATCTGGGTTGGGTTTGATTCTTCGAACTTTCAAGGTGAACAAACAAAGAAGAAATGCCAAAACAAGATCGACAACGATTATGGTTTGCAAAAAGACACAACAAGTGAATGCAGCAAGCACACAGACACAACGCCGTTTAGGGTTTGTAGAAGAACCAAAATAGGAGATTGTCAATGATTGTATATATATATATATATATATGTGTTGGTTAGGGACGAAATATTTTTGTTTCTAACCTCAAAATTGTGGGTAAGACTAAACTTGGTAAACTCATAAAATCATAAACTTGGATCAGTAAACTCATAGACTCGGGTTCGATTCTATCAAGCCTGATCCTACAAGCGGGTTGATTCGTTTTATGCCTCTTGACTTATAAACTCGTAAAATCGTATGAGTTGACTTGTGATTTTAACAATAATAGATTTATGGATCCACCTCTAATCCCTTTTTCCAAGAAAGAGTAAATCATTGTGTGACACGTGTCTCACTTATCAAAGAATGCCAGATGTCATGCTTATTCCTTTACGGCCCAAAAAAAATCATTTGCACCCGAGATATCCTATCTTACAACTTGGGAATCTTAGGAGCCAAGAATCTCGAACAACAATCTTGAAGGATGATTATGCCAAGGATCTCGCTTACCTATTAGAGGTTTTAACTAGTATAAATAGTAAAATCTTAACAAAGAGCACACGATACACATTATCTGATTTACATAAATACTCTAGTGTTCATATTGACTTTACTACAGATATTATTTTTAATAATAGTAGTAAATTAGAATAAAAAAAATCCAGGTTCTTCTTGTAAAAGAATTTATAAAATTGAGAATTAGTTTTGGAAAAATGTATATATATATATATATTGTGGGTAGCTTTCCACTCTAAATTATTTGTATTTTTCTAGAAAATCAAAAGACATGTTTTTCAAGGAGAAATTATTTAGTACCTCGAAGCCACCAATAAAATAAGATAAGACCGTGATATCTAAAATAAATAACAAGATGCCATCTAATACAGATTTGTCAAAAAATATATTTCGTAATGAATAACCCTACCTATGATAATTTATTATAAAAGTAAATGTATAATAAATTTTAATTAGATAATTTAATTGTACCATTTGAAGGTTTGAAGGACTAATGTTGAGAAATAGGCCAAAGTGACCATTTAGGATTTAATGACAGTGATGGGGGGTTTTGTAAGATGCTGTCACTTTGCATGCTTTAGGCTGAGATGACTGCTTTATTTCACTTTCCAACGGTCTATTTCCCAAATAGGAACAACTATTATGCATGAACGTGAACGTACCCCAATAATGTAAGCTACACAATCCAAATATTTGTTTAAACACAAACACACACACACACACTCCACGTGGTCACATTAATTTGTTTAGAAAAAAAAAGTCTCCCTTGGAGAGGGGAATGGTGAATGAACTTTTTATTTATAAATCACAATTGTGATTGCTTCGATAACAATGCATGTTTTAAGTGAAAACGTTATAATTGAGTCGTTAACAATTAGAGAGTGTAGGAAAATTTCTGTATAAATATTTTGAAATTTAAGTCGGATATTAAATATTTTAAGATCGTATTGAAATTAGTATGAGAGATATGTATTTTTTAAAATGAAAGCCTATTTATTTATAGAAGAATATAAAATTTTTTGAAATATATTAAGAGCATAAGATTCTTACAAATAATATTTATCCTAATATTCTAAGTCTTATTAGAATTATAATTCTTTATGAATAATATTTATTTCTTTTATAGAATTTCTTGAGAAATTTTTATATATTGAAGTTATCTTATTTATGTTTTGTACAAGACCCTCCTTCTCCCGATTGAGGGGAAATCTACCTAGTAGTTTACTATTTTTAGGGGACAAAAATAGTCCCTTGGTATAGGTCAATAAATCTCTCGACCTTTTATTGTTAGGCAATCTTTAAGCGATTATAGATTTTCTCATCTCTTATAATCGGGATACCTTTATGATTAATTTTTGAGAAACTAGTGTTTAAGTTATGATTTTCTATATTTTGATCTTCAGGAGATTATTTTGGTCTCAGTATTTTATTTAATTGTGATTTTTTTTAATTTCAATTAATTATTTTAAATTTTTACATTTTTTTTAACAACTTTTACTTGGATCACTTTTAAATCACAATTCGTCTTTACTTCATTCCACGTGAAATATCTCTCTGCAACGCTGACGTATAATGAGGTCAAAAATGTAATTATGTTTTACAAAAGATATTCTTCACATTGTCTCAGAGGTGCGTACAATTTGCCCAAAGTATATTTTCTTTTACAAGATAAGAGTAGTTAGTTATTAGTACGACACGTATAGTTAATTATTAGCATTTGAAAATAATTTTAAAATTCAAAATTATCTTTACTATTTTATTATTAGACTATAATACCCTTCCGACATATTTTCTGACAAACACTCTGAAAAATGAGTGCGATTTTGTTCACCTCTTTGACGGGACGACCATCACCCTCACAATTTGTGTGAGGGTGAAAAATAACAGAACGACATGAGGTGAACAAAATTGTCGTTCTATTATTTTTTACCCTCACAAAAATTATGAAGGTGATGGTCACCCAGTTAAAGGAGGTGAACAAAATTACACTCCTAAAAAATTATATGCACTAGAAGTACGGTCCGTGCTATTCATATATAAATAAAAAAATAAAATATTTTAAAATTTTAATTTATTAACATAATTAAAAAAGATTTTGATCAAATAAGGATAATTTTTTTTTTATTTACACGAGATTTTCAAGTTTCATCCACTAATACTTAAGGACGAGTGACGTTTTCTCTGATACACTCTTAGATAAATTCGAATATGGATACAGTTTATATATATGTAAAGTTAGATATTCCATACAATTCATGTAAAATTTATCTTTTATCTTTATTGTTGTTTTTTAATTAAATATTATTTTTTTTAGTAATAATTCAAACCTTGATAATTTATATATAAAAAAATATAATTTTGTTTAAATATTTGAATAGTTGACTGCCCGTGACTCCTGTCTATTACATGGCACAAACTTTTGAATTCACGTGCATTAGCAGCTGTGTGACAACCGGACCAACTTCGTGAATATTCAAAAATGCCCCTCCTCCTTTTATCAAAATGCCTTTTTCTTTTTTATTTTTTTTTTGTTAAAACTTGGCCCTCCATCTTTTTTATAATTTCAAAATTCTCCCCTTTTCAAAATCCCCTCAACTTTTCCAATTCAATTATTCTATTGGGGCTCGTTTGGTTTGTTGGAATTAAGTTATTAATTTTTTTTTTATAACGTGAGAAATTAAGAAGGTCTCTCAATCATAATTAGTCCGACCTTTTTAAGTAAACACAATCATTACATATTTTTACATGAAAACATAATTGAACTCACGATTATGCAATATACCGAAGCTCCCGAATATGTATATTAGGCCATCTGCATTACCTCAAGGAGTTTATTAATTTTATTCTCATGTTTTATATGATCAACATTAGAATGATTATTTTATTTTATTTTATTATTGCGTTTGATATACCAGAATTTGGATGGAAGTAAATAAAAAAACAATTTTATGACAAAAATACACTTGGTCTTAAAAGTAATAAAATATTAATTTTATTTTTTGAGTGTTGATAAAATAAAATTTTAATAAATTTTTTTTATTTTTATCCAAGGAGTATTTTTGTAACTTTCATAAAATACATAGAGTAAAAAAGTGACTGAAACTATTTTTAACAAAATGGAATCAGATCCTGTCCATATTTGGAGGGCATCCTCATCATTTTCAATCATATTTATTTTTTGTAACATATGGTGTGTGGACTTTCAACCCAACTAAGTTCATGCAAATAAATTTGTCACTAAATAAAAATTTATTTTATTTTTTTATTATTAAAATTTAGCTACAAAAACACCTCTCAACCTCTAATTTTAGTAATGGATTATTATTCCGTCGCTAATCTGTTGCTAATTTTACGAAATTCTTTTTTCGTAATTCATCATGATTCAGTCGTTGTTCTATAGCAAAATAACGAAATAAATTTTAGTCACTAAAAATTTGTCGCTAAAATCCGAATTTCTTGTAGTGAGTTAAAGTATCAGAATTGAGTGTTTAAATAGAATTTTCGATCAATATTAATTTCCAACTACAATAGAAATGTTTTGTATTGTAGAACAAGAAATTTCATGTAATAAATACATCGTTCTTGATTCTCAGTGCATCTTATATGACTTTCTAACTTTTATAACTATCATAAAAACATAATATAATTTTACAAAATTATTGATATTTATTTCAAGAGTAACCAAGTGATAAGAAATTCTTAATCTTCTCACACACCAACTCAAAGGTAACACAGGGCCTTCGTTGCGGAGATCCTAGTGTCATTGGGTGCTAAAAGAATATTTCCCGATATGGTTCGAAAATCATGTGTCAAGTACCATTTGGAGCCATATATAGAGGACATATCATAGAGAAGATTTCAACAAAAATTATGCTCGGATTATTTTGAATCAAATTATATAAACATTAACTTTCCCAACTAGAGTAAAAAAGAGGGAGATATGTCTATTTACTATTTTATTCTTTTTTATCTTTTTTAAAATATCAAGTTTTAACTTGACTTTCGGAGCATACATTGGAAAACAAAGGCGTTGTGCTTGCAAAAATCTAGTATGTTGTGTTTTGGATCCCGATTACTAAGCAACATTATTAAGTAAAAACCTTGAAATTTAGGGGGGGCGGAAAGAGAAAGAAACAAAGATTTAAAAAATTAAAGTGAAAATGACATACGATCTTATAAACGTAAAGAATGTATTATTATAATCAAATCGAAACCTTTTCAAGACATAATTTACATTAAAGTGTCTTGAAAATGTTGTTTTAACTAATTACTTTTTTTCGCGAAAGTGTTATTTTAATTAAGGACTTTATCATGACATTTATCTGACTCATTTATATTATTATTTATTAAGACAAAATTAGAGGGTATATTATGTTACTAACTAAAATATGATTTGTGTTAAGAGACAATAGGCACTTCTGTAAGAGAGCAATTAGAAAATTAACATTATCAACTCTAAAAGGAAATATATATAAATAATAACTATTTTTTTAAACAATTTTACTATTACACTAAAACTCATTTTATTTAAAATTTTGACTAAAAAAATAAAATTTAAACAATTATTGTTAAACGACAGTCAATAAATTTTCACTTAATATTTTTTATTTTTTTACACGCACCTAACAAAACCACTTCTCTAATTTCCATTAATGAATTATTCTTAAGATTGTTGTTTTAATTGAATCATTTATATTAATGGTAGTTTAGTGGATGGATCCATTGAACAAAATCTCAATTAGGGGTGATAATCTCAAAATTGAAATTGTTTTCGATTTTGGTTATTGTAAGAGTCGGGGCTAATTTAATTATTATATTTTTAACAGTACTAAGTCACTATAGTTTTAAATTTAGGACAACATTAGTTATTATGGTAAATATATTCTTAATATTGTCCAATAATATTTTAATTTTATTAAAATACTCAACTCTATTCCCAACTAAAATAATTCCACACATTCATAAACACCTAAATCAAACCCCGAATTCATGTCGAAGAATCCCCGTAAATACAATTTGTTTCTTTTTAAAGTTTAATAACCAATTTTACCCTAAATTTTAAAATAAAATAATTTATTTTATTATTTTAAAATATAATGATCAATTTAATTTAAAATTAAAAAAATAACTTATTTGATACTACAACTTAAAAATTTTGAAAATTTTTTAAACTTGAACTCAAAGATTATAATTATATGTATAATTATTTAAAAATTAATTATGTACGGTAACTTTTAATATTTAATTTTGATATATGAATAATTATTTAAAAATTAATAATATTTTATAAATTATTAATTATTTTTAAAAATATTCAACACATTTTAAAAATTAAAAGTGTTTGTTTTTTAAAAATTAAAAAGACCTTTTACACATAAAAAATGTATAATTTTTAAATTAAGTTTTCAAAGTAGTTCATAATTTATAAAAAAATATTTTTAATTATCAACAATTTTTAGAGAGCTATTATTAATTTTTTAAAATTTTAATTTTGTTTGTATTAATATTAAAATTAAGTGTAAAAAAGAACTAACTTATATTTTTCTCTTTCTATTTTCATTCTTTTTTGTGTGGCTATTTAAATTTTTTATTATTTTAATTACATCTTTAGATTTATATTTTTAAATTAATTTAACTTTTATATTTTGACATTTTTTTATATGATAATTTAAATTTTTTTTATTTCGATTATACTCTCGAACAAATATTTTTAAATCAATTTAATTCTAATATTTTGATGTGTAAAAAAAGTAAAGTAAAATAAGTCAATTTGATTAATTTTTTTATGAGTTAAATTATTTAAAAATACATATATAAAGTGTAATTAAAATAATAAAAAATTAAATTTTTATATAAAAAATTTAAAGTATAAAATTAAATTTATTTAAAAATATAAGTATATGGATGGAAGGTAAATAGAGAGGTGCATGCATCATTACTCATAATTATAAATACGAGGGTACTTTCGTCAAAACGAAGGGAACTTTTGTCGTCATCATCAGTGTCGTGACTGATGCTTTACTGGCAAATCGTGCCAATAAGGCATAAATTTACTCCGACCGGCTCCATCCGTTGTTGCATTTCTCTCTCTCTCTCTCTCTCTGTATGTATGTATATGAATCGATGTAGAGCCGACCCGAGAATGCATAAGTCGGTCCAGTGCGCATTCTCTCTGTGGAGCTAGCCCTAGCTCCACCTTGTTGTCTCACTTCGAATGGCGGTGAATTCGTGCGAGGAGGTGAGATTTTCTCGCTTTCTGTCCGTACCGTTTCTCTCTCTCAATTATGGAGGCTCTTTCTAGCTTTGAATTCGTCGACGATTGACTGACTCCTCTCGAGTTTTGCTGTTGGATTCGGTGAATCTGTTTGCATTGAAAAGGCGCTTGTGCCTGCTTGTTGGTTTTAAATGCTCTTTTGTGTCTAGAATTCTGTGTTTCACTTCTGGAAGCGAAATGATTTCGTTGAATTGAACGAGGATCGTGAACTCAAGTTGTGTGTGGTTTTGGGTGAAGTAATGCAGTCAGTTGAAGTTTGGTTGGTTCAAATGTTGAGTCTAATGCATCTTCTTCATGTAGCAAGTCAACGATTACACATATCTACTTTTAGCTCAGTAGTTGTACTCTCTTTCACTCTCACGATATGCCTAATACCTTGATTTACATGTCTGGTACGCTGCAGTTCATAAGATTTGATGATTCGAAAAATGAATTATTTTCTCACTTCTGGGGGGCTAGTTTTCTAGTGATTACGTGCTTTTTTTTTGGTTGTTTTTTCAATTTTTTTCCTTACTCTGAATTAGCATTTTTCTTTTCCATTTTCCGCAAGGCCAGGATGCGTATTACATTTTAGTGGTACCCGATGAAGGTACCGCAGATCCAAACTGTGAATCGCAGTTAAGGCACGCAGAAGTCCCCAACCCACTCGATTGTCAGATGTGCTTGAAGGCCGAATTAAATTCCCAAAACTGCATCAATGTAGATAGGGATATCGACGTAGGAAATTCATTGATGCCTAAAACCAATGATGGAGATGCAAACTTAATGACCGAGGGTCCTTTGACCGTAAGTTCTGTTTAAGCCTACATATGTACAAGAATATAAGTATATAATATTTGATATAATTTCCTTATTTGGGATTCAGAAAAGAGAACAATTTGGCTTGATATAATTTTCTTATTTGAATTGCAGTTTGATGTTTTTCTTTCAGTTTTTTCATCGATGGAAAAATGATGATTAAATAGCATTTGCAGAAAGCCTTCCAGAGACAGATCAGCTTACAGATAGGGGAGAAATTCATGCAGCTTTTAATGAATGACAGCTCGGTCTTGCCCAAGTTCACTTGTAAAGGTATAAACATCTTATCTTTTTTGCCCTTTTTGAATTATTATTGAGCACGAATTGGAACTTATTAATTTTCTACATGTTAAAATGACTAGTTCCTCCCTAATTTGTGTTGTGTTTATGCAGTGGCTTGACTTTTCTCCGTCTGTATATTGAGCTAACCAGGAACCTGTAGAAGAGCACTTTATTTGCCCAAATGGATCCCCTTTAGTTGTCTCAACATTTAGACATGTCCTAGCAAAGATGAATAAATACAAAAAAGGAAAAAAGGGATTTTACAATTTTATTTAGGAATATTTTAGTTTTCCAGTTTGATAAGATTATGTGAGTGTATAAATAACCCACAAATCAATTGTAAGTAATAAGATGATCTTAGGATTTTGACTATTAGATGCTTGATCATCTCTGCTTCTTTGCCTTCTTCCCCTTTCCTCATGTTATCTCTCTCCTACCTCTACTTCTCCATCAATTCAGAAGATATGTCTTTCTTTCCTGGTTCTACATCAATTTCTAATCGGAAGATATAGCTCTCCTTCCCTCTGTGCTGTTCGTCTGTTAAAAAATATTATTGGAGTAACCAGCATCTAGATGAGCCTTGAACCAAGAACTTCGGAAAACCAATTAGACTACCATGCTCCATTGCAACCTCTCTTCCTGATTATTCATGTGAACTTGGTCTAGAAAAGTTATTTCTCCAGCATACGTTTATTAAATTTCCTTTCTGTTTTGTTCAAGAAAGCTTGAATTTTATAAATAGTTATGTGAAATAAAGAAGAAAAAAACAAACAGTTCATCTTACACAACTTTTAGGTTTTTTCTCTTGACAATCAATTTAATTCTTTGTCTTATCAGGAGCTGTGTTATTCTATTGTTTGTTTACGGTCTTGCTTATGTGTCTTCTTAGATACTAATCTTGGGTGCTATAACCATCTATGATCTATATTCTTCGCAACTGTATTATACGTGATAAAACAAGATTCTTTTGATGCTTTAGATAATTCTGCTGCTGATAGGGTTCATGAAGCTCCTAACAACAGAACGAGGAAATACAAGCGCTCCGCTTCATTCAATTCAAGAAAAGTTGCTCTCCTTTTCTCTGTCCTGTAAGCTCAGGACCTATCATCTCATACATTTACATTCCTAAAGTTAAATTTTTTAAGGTACTACATTCTGCAATCCCAACGCATGGTTTGTTTAAGGTCTTAGATCCAAAACTTGGGGGCATTAATGTTTAGCTTTGATGGTCTAAAAGGTTGTACATGAACATTCTGTCATAAAATATTTATGCATACTGTGGTGCTATCTTTTTTTGTGTGTGTGTTTGGGGGTGGGGGGGAATGTGTTCGTTCTTCCTGATCAAAGAAATCATCTCTAATCACTACTGCATGCCCATACTTAATTTTCAGAAATTTTGAGATCCTCTTGGGAGGAAAAATTTGGAGTTGTAATGCCAAAATGGATGACTTCAATTTCCGCTACAGATTCTAGTCATTGTTTTGACTGTAACTACATCTCTTCTATTCGTTTGTTCCTTGTTTTTCAGTTGAATTGTGTATTTCTATTTTCAGGTCAATTATGGGAACGGTGGTGCTGATTTACTTGACATTGAGAGTGAGACAGATCGGTGTTCACGACTGATAAGTTCTGCAAGTACCACCCTTTGTTGCTTGATCTTCCTTTCGTTAAAGTTCTCTCCAAGTTTTCCAGTTTTCTGTTTTCTTCTGTTTTTTTTTATATACAGTTTCGTTTTTCTTTTTACTTTCAGATTTTTAGTTCCAAGTTCATTTTTTTTTTCCCATTGTACATAAGCTGACTTTACATTCATATCAATAGTTCTTGTCATCCAGTATATTCCTATTCCTTCTTATTACAAATCATGATGGTTTAAATAAATTGCTTCAATTTTATGTTGATATTTTTCTGAATAAACAACATACATCTCAGGCTCAATCGAAACTCTCAACATCTGTAGTAAACAACACCCCCCCCCCCCCCGGAAAAAATAACTGTGAAAGGGGCAGATTCTGACATTCGTTGAAAATCTCCATCTAGTCAAGTTCCATTACCCCATGTCTCGGGAGCCCACCATATTAGCAACTAAGGCCTGGTTTATTTCCACCATCCCATTTAGCAACTAAGGCCTGATTAACTTGGTGGCATAAAAAATCGTAGCTTTCTGATTATATCCATTTGGAAACTGGAGACAACTTTAAAATCCGGTTTGCTAGGTTGGGATCTGTGGATTCGACTGGGAAATGGATGTGGAAAGGGAAATCGAATTACTCCTGTGTGTCTGTTTCGAACATCATTTGACCATCCCTTGTTTACTGCCAAAACCTGCTTCAGTTTTGTTTTCCCTTTCTGTTCACTTTTGACAAATCAAAGATCTAAAAATAGGCCTCTACCCTACTATCCTTTTAATCACAATCATCATGGGAGTAGTTAGAATAGGGTTGAACATGTATACCTTCAGAATTCATTCCATATGGCATACTGTTGACACCTGTATGCTTATACCTTTCTGCCCTTAATATGGAAGAATTTATGTTCTGATCCAGCTAGTTGTGCCGCCTTTACCCGGGTGTAATTTAGGAGACAACATGATCACCAGATAATCCACTCCGAATCTCATCGTTGGCAAAGAATTTGAGTAAAATAGCACAAACATGTGGAGATGAACTCTTAAGAAACTCCTTAAAAATAATCTCCTATGGAGAAAAAATTCCTGACTCACTCAGATCAATATCAAATACACGATGATTTAAGAAAAAAGATACAAATAGCTTAAAGGAATTAGTAATGGTAATTTCCGTCAGAAAACACCTCTAGGAGTCAGCTTGTAGCATCTTGGGGCAGACTCCTCTGCACCTTCCTCCGTCGAAAGTTGAAAGGATGTCGATATCTAAGCTCAAAATCGTGGTTCTGTTTCGGCTTCAACATTAGGCTATTTGTGCTTTCATTATCTTATACTTACCCTCTCACCTAAATACATTCTTCAGCATGCACAACCTCCTCCTTGCTGCTCCGAGTTGGAAGCATTCACAGTGGGCTTCAAATTCACATCAACCATATCGTCCTGCTTCGTGGATGTGAGGGTTTCCATTCCTGGCAAGGCCGCAGCTATCTTCCGGAACAGAGGCTGCCATATAGATTTTGAAGGATTAGATTGGCTTTACGTTGAAATATAAATTGCTGAACCATTGCCTCTTTATAAGTAAAGTGCAATGCAGTGACGAAGCTCTCAACCTTGATATTGAATCCTGCTTTTGCACTGGTTTCTATGAACATTACTCCAAACTCGCGAGCCTTGCTATCTCCTTCTTCGATCGACACTTGCCTGTTCAAACACCAGAAGATGACCATCAGAGGAAATTCAAGTGGTCACCAAAAGATGAACTCTGGTTCTTTTATTCATTCATGAATATGCATTGTTCACCTCTTATCAACAAGATCGGTTTTATTGCCGACAAGAACAACAATAACATCACTGCCTCGTTCTGTACGCACTTCCTCAATCCACTTGGAAGTGTTCAGGAAAGACTGTCGATCTGCAAGGTGACAATTTAGCACATGATGATAGAAGCAAAATATAACTAAACACATTGCAAGAAGATTAGTTCACAAGCCATAATAATACTTGAAAAGGCATTCCGCTATATGAATTATGAAATAACTAAAAATGAAAGTGCATGGATATGAAGATGTTTTACTCACTAGCAACGTCATAGGCGATCACTGCAACGGAAGAATCCCTAATGTAGCTTGGAATAAGACTCCTAAATCTCTCCTGTCCAGCAGTGTCCCTGTGAGTTGGGATATTAAATTTTAGAGAAGACAATAAATAGGTCTAAAAGAAGTATCTCACCACCAAATTAACCTTGGTGGTGCCTGTTGAATTTTTATAGAGACAAAGCATAAAAAAGTTCTGAAGAAGGGACAATGAGAACGGGAAATTGAAAAAGTTATCACTACTTCATTCAATACATCTTTCTTAAATACAAAAAAGTTTTAACAAAAAATTACATGACTCCTAATTACTAGACATGATTTTCCTATTAACAAGCCAAGAAACAAACACCACTGACCCATTACTAATTTCCTAAAGATTTGGTAGGACATGACACATTCAGTTTGCAACAGTGCCCATGTCTGCATAATGCAGCTGATGAGGCCTTTTTTGCAACAGTGCCCTTTAGACAAGAGGGAGGAATTGAGGTTTTATCTCTCATTCACATAAATTTTATTTAAATAGGAAGAAGATATTCGACATCTACTGAACAGCATTAAAAGTAGGGGGAGGGGGGAACAGCTATTGTGTCTCTGCTTGGGCTCCCTCGTCACAGAAAGAAAGGCGTCCTGTCTTACCAAAGCTGCAACCGCACCGTACGATCTTCGAGATACATTGTTTTTGAAAGAAAATCGATGCCAATAGTAGCCTGCAATCCAGTTAGCCAAAAAGTCAATCAGTATCTTTCAATCCAAATAGACAGCCACTCTCTCCATCCCTGCTAATACTTTTGAATTTTGTGAGTCTGACTGACTGTACATTTCTCCGTGAAACCATAACTAAGAACTCAACTAAAGGAAACAAAACAAGAAAAAGAAACACGTATCCAATGTTCATAGTTGTAATATGTATTATATCCCGCGCATTTCTAGCATGGTACGGTTAGAAAGGGATGCTTAGAGATTCATGATAAAGTATTATTTGGAAGATTTTGTCACAATTTCTATTATAATTTACAATCACGAGGATTAAATCACGGTGTTCTGACACAGAACTGTTTGTAACAGAGCAAAATCCTTCACGGTGATCTGGTTTGTACATGAAGGTAGGTACATGTCAGTGTCTCAACCCTTTAAACACCAATTATCTACAACACATATTACGTGCAAACGTTAACGTGTACCAGATCAATTGCATCTTCAAAAACACAACACATGCAAACGAAAGCCTGCACCTCTCTGCGTATCAACGAAGGCATCGATCCACGTGAATTTTATTCATAACGACGCCGGGATTAGTAATTACTGGATCGAGATAAACGAAAATCAAACCGAACTATTTGAATATCCAATCAAGGCGATCAATGACGCAGCAAATCGCAAGAGAGAATCAAGTTTAGTTCAATTTGCATTGATCCAAACACGGATAAATGCAGAAAATGTGAAGGTTTGAATTGCAACTGCCCGAAAGAAAGAAGGAATTAGCATCGAAAATACCTGATAGGTGGTGTCGAATTTGTCGTACATGAAGCGAGTGATGATGCTGGTCTTGCCGACGGATTGATCTCCGAGGAAAACCAGCTTGTATTTCGCCAGGGGTGACACCACCGCCATATTGATTCACTCGTAAATTAATAATCTCTCTCTAGAATAATGGATCTGAATGAATGTAATACGAAATCTTTCACAGAGAGAGAGAGAGAGATGAAGAAATGGAGGCGGCTCGATCGCTTTGATCTGAAACAATTCGCTTTGGGAGAAGAAACAAACCGCCAAAGCACGACGAAGACGGCATAGTCAACATCTTCTCAATGTAAAAATATAAATATAAATAAGTTTCCTGCTTATGCCCACTAAGTATAGGCTTAATACATATTTTAGTTCTTGAACTAATCAAAAAAATAACTTTAAGGATATCAACTAAATTGTGTTCACTATTTATTTTCAGACAAAATAATTTTAGACACTTTTAGTCCATGACTTAACCGATGTTAATTGAGACATTATCGTTAGACTGTCACGTCACTCCTCAGGATTGTCGCGTTACCATGGCTTAATACATTTTTTAGTCCTTGAACTAATAAAAAAAATGGTTTTAAGGATATCAACTAAATTGTGTTTACTATTCATCCGTGCACAAAATAATTTTATACACTTTTAATATCTGGCTTCACCGACGTTAACTTTGCCTTGTCACGTTGCCACGTCACTCATAATATCCACGTATATTGTTCTTATTTTTATAAAAAAAAAAAAAAAAAAAACGTCTCAACAGTTGGGCCATGGCCATGGGGAGGCTGGGTTCCTCGACCCAACTGTGGCTGGGACCAGGAACCTAGTGGTCGGGCGGCTAGCTGTCGGCTATTGGGGGTCGGGGAACCTCAGAACCTTGGTCCCCGACCTCCAACCATTCCGAAGCGACCGACAATGGCTGAATCAACAACGGGTGTAGAGGCAAGAACGGTCCAGAATGATGAGAGAGAGAGAAGGGGGAAAAAGGGCTCCCCATGGCCGCTGGAAGCCATGGCTGGGTGTGTGTAGACTTTTTTTTTATAAAATTATGGACAGCATATGTGGATATTATGAGTGATGTGGCAACGTGACGAGGCAAAGTTAACGTCTCAGTTAACGTCGGTTAAGACAGAGACTAAAAGCGTATAAAATTATTTTGTTCAGGGATGAATAGTAATCACAATTTAGTTGATCTTCTTAAAGCTATTTTTTTTATTAGTTTAGAGACTAAAAAATGTATTAAGCCGTGGTGACGTGATAATGTCGAGGAGTGACGTGGTAGCGTGACGAGACAAAGTTAACGTCTCAGTTAATGTTAGTTAAGGCAAGGACTAAAAGTGTATAAAATTATTTTGTTAAGTGATAATAGTGAACGCAATTTAGTTGATATCATTAAAGTTATTTTTTTTATTAGTCCAAAGACTAAAATATGTATTAAACCATAATTGTAGGTACATTTGATCATTTATACATATTTATCGACTTGATAAAAAAATATAAATATAAATAAGTTTTAATGTCTATTTTATTTAAAATGAAAATAAGTTTCAAATATTTATATTTAAAAAATATTTTAAATATAAGATGTATTTTAAATATTTATTAAATAAATATATAAAGGATGTATTGTCATTCTCTAATGGCCTTTTTAACATGAAAAAACTAAACATTTTCACTTTTTTATGATTTTATTTAAAATTTTTAATTTTGACAATAAAGACTCAATTTGAGAAATTAGGTGCAATTTTATCCTGCGATTAAAATTGATTGGAGAGACGTGTGGCTTTGCTTAGGTGGCACGCCATCGGACAATTTGAGTGGGTCCCACATTGATGGTTGTTAAAAAAAATAAAAAAAATCAAATAAAGGAAAATCTATAGTAGCCCAATCGTCTCTCTTTACTCGTACTCTACTTCTCCTCTGCCGACCTCCCCCATTTTCCTACATCCTTCATTGTCAGCGACCACATGAAACCGATAATGATGGCTTGATGATATCGATGGCCAAGTCAAAGAAACATCAAACCAAATCGACATCTTTCATGGTGAACCAAAGAGGCCAACCAATTGAGAAGACGAAGGGTTGCGGATCTAGGAGAAGATCAGAAGCCATGGCGACGACAAACACCATCGGCGACGAGAAGACAACCACGACAAGCCAGGGCCCAAGGCGAGATGCAGATTGTCGGCCATGGTAGACATCATCCATGACCACAACCGTGGTGAATCGTCGAGGCGAAGGCAGTCATGGCAACCCATCACCATGGTCATAGCCATGGCGCATTCACGACGGCGAGCCACAACCCATGAGGAGTCGGCCATCGTTGTCGATGGTCACTGTGTGTTTGGATCAATCGATCGTCGACCATGGTGAAGAATATTGATGTAAAAATGACCATGGGGAAGACGAAAGGTCGCAACCATGATGAAAGATGTAGGAGAAAGGGGCGACTCATGGTGGAGAAAGAAGATGGTAGTTCGGCAGAGGTAAGACAAACCGATGAAAGAAGAGAAGATGGGTCTTGACCCAATTAATTTGACTTTTATTTTTTTTCAACAACAGTCAACTTTAGCTCGCTTAGATTGCTAGGTGGTGTGTCACTTGAGCAAAATCACATGCCTCTTTAATTAATTTTGATTGGGGGATAAAATTGCACCTAATTTTTTAAATTGGGTTCTTATTACTAAAATTAAACATTTTGAATAAAATTACAAAAACACAAAAAAAATCCATCTTTTCAATGCTAAAAGGCCTTCTTTAATTTAACATCTATTTCAAGGCGACATGGAACATGAGATGCCTTCCAACCAGCCTCTTTTCATCCCATATTTTATTAAAATTTCAGCTAACTTTATTTACGTCGACGTTCAGATTTAGCCAACCGTGATTCGTAGGCTCGCAGTGAATAAGTAAGCCCAAATGTAAGGAGGAGGAACGGAATAAAACGTACGCATGAGGTTTTTATATGGTTCGACTAGAATGATGCCTATTCCATAACTGTCATCTGGATATTCTAGCAGAGTAACAATATGTAATTATTGTTGTCCTCTTTTACAATGGTGTTTCGACCCCTATTTATAGTGAGGGGTGTTTACAATTGTATAAAACACAAAAGTGTAGAGATGATATCATGGGGGACAAGATGTCCTTATCATCTCCTTAAAATTGGGAGTGAGACTCCATATTACTAGGGATCCGATTTGCATTAGATAAAATAGGTGGATTCTTACCTCCGATTATTCAACAGTAATATTGTTGTGAGAACTAAATAGTTTGACCAGCGAGCTGATTGGTTAGGCCAACGAGCTTGAAGCGTTGTTGGCAGCTCGTTAGGTGTATCGCTGAGAGCTCGTTGGGAGTTTGCTAGGAGTTCGCTTGGTTCCGCGATTTGAGCTCGGATTTCAGTGATGTATGAACTTGCCCTGACGAGCTCAGCTAGGACTATTAGGCTTTAGGTGATTGGGCTGGCCTATTGGACTGAATCTAGCCCATAAAGAGTGGTGCGAGAAATACCCGTAACAATTTATCTCTTATAAAGCTTATAAATCTACCAACATTTTAGTTAAATCAAAATAATTGAATTGAGTAAGTTAAAATTGTCGATTTGATTCTATTTAAGTTATAGGTTATTTCAGTAGTTATAGGTTAGTTCAGTTCGATTTTTAAATTTGACAATTTCAGTTATTTTAATTCAATTTAATCTCTATATTGAAAAAACTAAAATAATTGAACTATCTAAAATGTTGTTTTTGGGCATTTTAGCATGTGCGTGTTGCACGCTCTCATTGAGATGTACAATTGACTAAAAAATGTATAGTTTAAGGATGTAATCAAAATAAAAAATTTAAGTTGTCAAATAAAAAATAATGTAAAAATACAAAGGTGTAAATATATACTAGTGTTAAACCATGCAATGCACAAAATGTGTAATTAAAATAGATTTATAAATTTAAAAGTAAGAAATTAAACTCGTTATTTTAAATAACTGCAAAATCGATAATTACATTTTTTTTCTTTTAATATTTAGTCTTTTATCAAAATTTAAATTTTATTAATTATCCGTTATTCAATATGCTAATAGAGAACACCTTTAATTCAATGTACCGCCATAATTTAATGTGCTAAAAAATAATTAACATTTATAAGAGAAAAAAAAATATGTTCATTCATGAAAATCATCTCAATGGCAATACTATAAATTTCTAACTTATTTTCAAAGCATGGAATCTCCCAAAGCCTCACGATTCAAACATTTAATGTCCATATTTTGAAAAGTTACTTTAAAAAGATTTTGATTAAATTGCACAACATTAAATAAAATAAAAAATATTCACATGAACTTTCTATTTATTTATACACAAAAACTATTACATTGAACAACAAATCATTAAATATTTACATTAAATTAAATGTAGTGATTAATTGATTATTAATGTAAAATCATTTATTATATTATATATTTATTTATAAATTATAAATATAAATTAAAACAGTATGAGTTTTTCAATGCTAATTAAAATTCTCTTAAAAAATTCATGCAAAATTTAAAGGCGACTTTTGGCGAGAAACTGTGCGCGGGAACTTTGCTACTTTAATATATATTAAGATAGTAAGATAAGATGTAAAGAAAAGAAAAGATTTTATATAAATAGATGATTTTTTTATGACTTAATTACTAGTTTAAGTTGTTCATTCATATTTCTTAAAAATAATATTTATTTTTGATTGATTGAGGGATTAATTGATGAGAAAATATGATAAAAAATATTTATTTTTAATTAATTAACAATATTAAAAAATTCATACACATTTTAGAGATAACTTTTTGAGGAAAAATCATACACAAAATTTTTATTATTTTAATATATATTAAGATTTGGCCGTTCCTTAACATGGGGCCTATATCATACATACATATAAAGTAAGTTGTTACTTTTGCCTCCGTGTGTGTGAAAATGGAATACTACTAACTAACCCACCATATTGTTTGCATTTTGAAGTTAAAAAACCAGAGGGGATCAGCTGCTGGTCATGGCTGGCTGATCAGTCAGTTTAGAACAGAACAGGTGTAATCCATGGCCCACGTTCTGTTCTCTATCTGGCTGGGCTTTCCACCTGATCTTTGCTTGGTGTCTAGATTTTAAGAAGCCAAAGTTATCCACCCACCAACCCTCTTTCCAGCCACAACTCACCTCTCACCCATTTACTCAAGCCATGCCCCCACTCCCTCCCATCTTGTCTCACCCTAAAGGGTACCCTCCACCACCCTACCACAATGACTCTGCACCAAAGTGATCACTCCCAATTGCTAGACCATGCACCCTGGAAGTGATTATGATGGTGAGACACCCTATGTTTTGTGAGGATTAAGACAGAATTTTCGGAGCTCGAACTTCTGACATTTAGATTGGAGCTTGAACTCATGACATTTAGATCATAAAGAAAATAGAGCGTCTTGACAACATTTGTGGCCCTAGGCAAGCTTTAATTTAGTGACCTTTTAATAATATAAATAAATATTAAAAATTATTTAATTTTTATTTTATTTATTTTTTGAGATGCAAAATTACTAATTAAATTTTTTTATTCAAATTAAAAAAATATTTTTTAATTGATAATATAAACAAAAAAAAAAAGATATGAAAACGTAAAAATTGAATAAGCAAAAAAATGTGAGGAATTTATAGACAGGTCTTGCAAATTAAAAATTTATTAATTTATTTTTACTTTTTTTAATGACCAGATCCATGCAGATTCTCCAGACAAAATTTTCGTCATTCAAAAAATTATTTTATCAAATTATTCTTATCCTTTTTTTTTTTATTACGTTACTATTTTAAATCTCATTATTTATTGCCTAACATTGAAAAAATCATCCGTAAACTTAAAAAGTTGGAGGCCTCCTCATTTAAATGATATCTCACTATACATTATCTAATATTAAAAAATAATCTATAGATTTGAAGAGTTGGGAGCCTTCGCCTTTAAATAAAATAATAAAATAAAAAGAATATAAAATCAAAGAAAATTATCGTAAAATAAAATTAATAATTTTTGTATTTTAAAATATTTAAAAATTAATTAATTATCAATTTTAGGCCCCACTTTCTTGGAGGCCCTAGGCATAGGCCTTAGTGGCCTATGCCCTTGAGCCGGGCCTGAAAGGAATAAGCTTACCGTTGCTTACCTTCGTTTAAGCCACACAATGGCCTCCTGGTCATGATGGAGTTTACGTGGATCGAAAGGGGCTGGTCATGGACAAATTCTGTTCCCATCTCCGGAGTATTCCACCTGATTTTTCTCTCTGCCAACACCCAAGCCGGGCACCACCCTCTTACCAGCCACAACTCGCCTCTCCGGCATTTACTCAAACCATGCCCCACTGGCTTCATGGTCTCTTATCAGATGGTGCTGCTGCCTGCTGCAATATCTACACAGCAAGTGACCACTATCGACTCACCTCCCTATGGCTCAACCACAGATCCCTCCAAGTGATTCTAATAGTGCCCACAAAGTTCATAGCCAGAGCATTGTACTTCCTGCCGGCATCATCTCAATAGCAGATGGCTTTGAGAAGAATGAGCATTCATGGTAAACACTCTGATCCTTGCTTCGTCCTGCAGCATATAAAGTAATCAAAATTAAAGAGAGAGCAAAAGCTTTAACTCATGCCTTTCTTTCTCTAATTTGTCTTCTTCTTAATTTGTGATCGTATGCTTGTGCAGGTTTGCCACCTCTCAAATACCAACAGATCTATCAATCCAAGTTCAAGATATCACCTTCAATGTTCACAAGGTAACAACAGAGACATGAAATGAACAACTGTTTCAAGTATTTGCTTTCCGAATCCAGAAGGAGAAGGAACCCTAAAGCTTAAAACCCACAAATAAGTTAGAATGATATATTGATCTGCTTTGTTAACCGACAGTCAGTTTTGATTTAATCTGTCTTTCAGAATGAAACTAAGATGTCAAGAACAATTACCATCTCTAGCTAGCTATCTTCTATGGACTCTCAAGAGATGAGAGCTCTGGTAGACTTGTGGGTTAGAATAGTTCTTTTTGCATTTCCTCTTTTTCTATGCTGATTTATTGTTCAACTGAAGATTTATCTGAGAAGATTCATTAGACTTTTTGAGTGGATGAATTCATCAATACCATGTCCTGTTGAGGAATTGAGTTACTCATTGTTGTCTTTATCTCTAACTATTCCGGAAACAGTATCCATTGGTATCAAGATGTGGCTACCTAGCTGAAGTCGAACTACAGCCTTCAAACTCAAATTTAGGATACGATCTGAAGCTTGAGAATTTCCCAGGTGGATCAGAAACATTTGAGATTATTCTCAAATTCTGTTATGGTCTCCCTGTAAGCCTAAATCCTGACAACGTTGCTGCACTGAGATGTGCATCAGAGTTTCTACAGATGACTGAAGTACTCGAAGATGGAAACCTTATCTCTAAGACAGAATCATTCCTCTCATTTATAATCCTTTCTTCATGGAGAGACTTGATTACCGTTCTCAAATCTTGTGAGACTCTATCTCCATGGGCAGAGAATCTCCAAATTGTTCGAAGATGCTGTGACTCAATTGCTTGGAAAGCTTCCCAAGAAAACCTAAGTAGTGGAGAAGCGATTAACGATGAGGGCTGGTGGTTTGAAGATGCGGTAACACTCCACATTGATCATTTTTCACGGATTATAAGAGCTTTAAAGGCCAAAGGAATGAAACCCGAAACTATTGGTTCATGTATCATTTGCTACGCGAAAAAATGGTTGCCAGGCATGGATGTACAATTGGAAGGGCTAAGAAGATTCAATTATAGCAAAAAAGAACTGCATTTAAATATAGTAAGCAGCAGGAGACAGGAAGGGAATGTCGGAAATAATGGGCAAAGAATGATCGTAGAGACCTTAGTGAGCCTACTGCCTCCTGAGAGAGAAGCTGTCCCATGCAAGTTCTTATTGGGGTTGCTAAAGATAGCCTTGGTACATTCTGCATCACAAGCTTTGATTTCAGAAATCGAGAAAAGGATCGGGATGGTGTTGGAAAAAGCAGATGTAGATGATCTTCTGGTTCCTAATTGTATAATTGCAGATCAAGGAAAGACAATGAAGTGAGTATTCCTTCTTAACCATCATAGCATGAACAATCTAGTATCCTATGTAATCTTTACTATGAAAGGTAGAACAGATTTCATTGACACTTATTGGGTTAACATTCCTCTCAATATACATTAATTGCTAGCTCAGCCCCCCGGATGAATCCACAATGCACAACATAGATGTGGTGCTAAGGATTGTAGAATATTTCCTGATGCATGAACAGCGGCAAGAGAACCAGGAACAGAAGTCCGGAAAGTTGATTAGCAAACTGTTGGACAGTTATCTAGCTGAGATCGCAGGAGACCCAAATCTCTCCATCACCAAATTTCAAGTTCTGACTGAAGTATTGCCTGACAATGCTCGAATGTGCCATGATGGTATCTATAGAGCCATCGATACCTACCTCAAGGTTTGCATCACATTCCATCACCATTTTTCTTTCTTTCTTCTAAGAAATATTTTGAAACCTAATTTCCAGAGCTTTCCTATAGTCTCATCCTTCTTTATCAGAGCACGAGCGCAGAAGACTATGCAAAATAATGGACTGCCGGAAGCTGTCACTTGATGCATGCATGCATGCTGCGCAGAATGATCGGTTGCCTTTGAGAACCATAATACAGGTAAAATTCATAAATGATTGTGGTCATAGGCTTCTTGCATTCCAGTATCAATGTGTTACACAAAAGCTCCAATTAAGCTCTGAACAGCGTAAACTTCATTAAACTCTTCAAAAATAAGTTCACTAGATAGAAGCCACAAGCTTATTGTCATATATCTTCTCCCCCCCGCCCCCCCAAAAAAGGAAGTCACTAGCAAGCCCTTTTGTCCTCCTTGTTTTGGGCCGAAGCTGTTCTGACTGCCATATATTTGTGAACTGAATACCTTCCCCTGTCATCTCTGGTCTATCTCTTTCATCTTTTAATCTACTTAACTATGGAAAGCTTTAAGTCTATAGGGAGTGTTTGTGGTGATAACCCCTGCAGTTTCGTCCAGTGTCAGTCACCCAACTAAGTGATAATACTCAACCTAGCCACTATAGCAACACCCCCTACTCTAGCTGAGAAACACCCTCTGTCCAATTCTCCTCTTCAGAATTCCTATAAAACCTGGTTTACGGTCCTATTTTGGATTACCTCAACCGATCTTATGAGAACCAAGCTCACGAGTCCATGCTTCAGATTATGAAGCTGAAATTAAAGAACTTTGCTTGATTAGAAATCAAGTATCATGGAATGGCATATTACCAGGGAAGGATCATTCTATGAAGTCTTAAACTTGTGAGCATAAATTTCAGTATATTGTTAAGAATGCCTTGAAGAGAGAGATGTATAGAATCATATAACCGCCAATCCATTTACTCGTATTCCACATTTGTCATATTAAAAAGCTAACCTAGAGAGCTCCACAGGTGTTGTTCTCGGAGCAAGTAAAGATGAGGGCAGCAGTGCAAGGAAAGGAGCAACCAACAATCTGCGGCAATTCAGATCAGGAAGAAAGCTTGTCCACAAAGGAGATCAGGATCCTCAAAGCAGAGCTTGAGAAGGTGAAAGAGGAAATGCAAGAGCTGAAGAGAGACTACACTGAGTTGCAAAGAGAATATATAAGGCTAAACAAGCAGCCAAGCAATCCATCAGGCTGGCCCTTTGGCTGGAGGAAGATCCGATCCTCTGGTTTTTTCGGTAGAAAAGTGGACGGGACTGATGCTAGAGAGGGACAGCACAAATCCAACTCCATGGACCACAGAGTGAACCTCCGTGAAAGGATGTCTGTGTCTTAACAACTCTGAAAGCAAGCAATCCAAGCTAGAGCATAGGATCTTTGTCCCCATATTAGTTGGTTTTAGGCATAAGATATGAGGCAAAATAGATACTGGTTATCTCAGTCTATTATTATCAATTAAAAGGTCATAACCAGTTCACATGAGTCCTCCTGTAATGAAAATCAAATTCATAGAAAAAATCCAATAATTGATTCTGTCTATTAGTGAAAGCAAGATGTGCATCCAGTGCACAGAGCTCCTGCTTATAGTAGGGTCCTGAGAAGCTTTATATACGCAACCTTACCATTGCTTTCTAGGAGAGGCTGGCTCTTGTGAGGTGTCTAAAATACCAAGATGCAATCTGGCATTCTACAAGGTGGGGTCACCTTAGATGGGTAATCCAATGAACTCCTGTACAATGAAGACCCAATCTTTGGTTAGTACTATCATTTTGCCTGAATTCTCTCTTATCCTAATCATTTTTGCGTCCTGTGGTGTCCTAGAAACCCTTTACATTTAGGCAAGTGTCACGACCCCTAGGCTTCCCAAGAATATAATAGTGCTTACGAATTATATATATATTTTTTAGTTATATTTTGCTGTTGTACCTTTCAGTTGTATAGGATAAAATAGCCTATAAATAGGTTATTAGATTAATTAGGGAATGTCATAGTTGAATGATAATTAATTTTCAGATTTCTTTCTCAAGTTTGGTTTCTCTCTTGCTGCCTGATTCTATCTCTTGGTTTTGTTCTGTCTGCATTAACTCACAATTACATTGAATATGTCTCTGTTCTTCTGATTCTCTCTCCATTTTTGTTCTAAATCTTTTGATTCTTTCTAGATTTCTTATTCAAACCCTAGAATCCTGATAGCAAGATCCTTTAAACTTTGAATTATGTTAGGAACTTAAGATTGGATCACAAACATCACACACAACTCTAGTCATTCACGATCAAAGGGAAAAAATGGTAGATTTGAAAACTACGCCAGAGTGAAATAACTGCATGTTGTTGAGACACTTTTAGAGGACGTTTGGCTAACCCTTTTTGCTAGCTTATAAGCTCTCTAATAGTTTATATGTTTTTTTATCTGTTTGACTAACTTGAAAAAGCTTTCTAGAAGTTGGTACTCCTAAATTTTGTTTAGATAGTTTATAAATTGTCTTAGAAAAGTTACTATAATAGTTGACTAAGTAAAAGATTAAAATAACTTCTTTATGATATGTCACAATTGATTTAATATAACATTAGTAACTCACAATTATTCAAATCAGCTAAAACTCCATAGATGTTAACAAATTTTGATGAAGAATAATGATTAGTATTTTTTTAATTAAAAAATTTAAATATTTGAGGCAAATTAATCTTCCAGCCCCCTTGAAAAGTTGATTTTCGTAATTAAATGTATGAATAATTAAGAGTAACTTAAAAACAAATATCATTTATTTAGTCTGTTAAGAGTACAATATATTTTAGAATCTGGATATATCTATAAATAGGGATTTCTCTCATTATTTTGAAATAATTTTGAAAAATATTTCAGTTTAATATCTTTTGATATTAACTTCTATTCTCTCGGATTATTTATATGACTTTTTCATATTTTTGTCCAAAGAGATGAACTCTTCCCACGCATCCAACCTCTTACTAATTTTTCTCGGAACTGCTTCAAATTTGCTCCTCCTTTTACTGTGACATGGACCTTTGCCTATTCGTTTTTATCATTCTAAAAAGAATATGTTTGTTGGGATTTATTCTTTATAAAATAATAATATCTAAAAAAGAATTCTGAAAATACTAACAAAAGGACCGAAGCTAACAGTTTTGTGCTGGCTTAAAAAATTCAAAATAATTTGCAAATGAGTTCTTCTGCAAATGCTCAAATGATAAGACTGTTGGAGTGCAATTTATCTTTAAATAAATATAAATTATTCAAAAGTTTCAATGACAATTGGCAAGTACTTGCATTAATATTTACATCTTGTTTATTTATTTTGTATGGATTAAAACATTAATATTGAAAGCACTTTCAATAATTTTTAGTATTTAGGTGCATATAAAATCATAGTAATCAAATTTGTTGTAGAAAAATTTGTGGTTAAAGCCATAGCCATTGTCGAGAAATGAACCCCCTTACCCTAACCCTACTAACGTGCAAAGTGACAGCCTACAGTCCGCACTATAGTCAAGTCTAATTCTCGCAAACAGATTTCGTGTATAAAAAAAATTAATCCCCTAGCCTAAGGAAAGAAGGGAAATCTTCTTACCGCTGGGCTCGCACATAGGCGGCGTAATCAAATTCATTCTAGGAGTATAATTTTTTACAATTCAAAGCTCCAAACAGACATGAGATGAACAACATTTGGGATTTCTCTTAGTTCATCATACATGTACTGCAACAATGATGGGGCCATTGGACCAAAGCCCAAACAATAACACTACCAATTCAAGTGGTATTTTAGTTCTGCATAAGAAAGCACAGATGATGATGATGATGATGATGATGATGATGATGATGGTGATGATTGCCTTCTCAATTCCCTAAGCTAGTGGTCATTACACCTCTAGAAACAATTTCAGAAACTCTCTCTACAGAAAACCAGAGCAACTTGGAACTAAAAGAAACACTTCTATTATTGAGGCAAATGTAGGTCTACCCCTAATATTGCGACACTTTTTAAGGTCTAAGAGACCTTCTTCTTCGCTTGGTATGGGTACTTCTGGTATATTGAGATGCTAGTAATCACGAGAGGAAGTGCCAGAAGGCAGTATAACGAAGGCGGTTTACCATCAAAAATAAATTGCAGCAGGGCTGTGACAAGAAGCGCAGAAACAATGACGAAACCCTGCAACCATTTGGAAAAATGAAGAAATAAATGGTGAGTGGAGCCCCATGGCAAATCTTTTTATGTCCAAATTGCTACGAAAACAGCCAAACCATGTCTTTGGACAAACATGTTGCCCTTCAAATTGCCAGTTTCCACTCAGTACATGCGTGCTATTCAACAGCATGCTTGAATGGCTTTTAGTTTTTTCTGATAGATGGAAGACTTCAATCCATGAGATGCAACAAAACGAGCACCAGACTTACCTTTCGAACGCCACCAGCATGAGATGTAACCAGCCCAACAAGAATTCCACCAAGAGCATTGGATATAACAGGGATCTGAATAGGATAAAGCCAACAAGTTTGAATGAGTAAACTAGTGTTGTGTTCAAAACTGAGCAAAATAGGCTACAACTTAAAGAGTCCTAACCTCACTCCTGCTCCCCTTTTCAACACACACACATGCTAAGAAAAATTAAAAATGAAAAAATGCACCAGAGGTGGTGCGGGGAAGAAAATATGCATTGCTAACATATACAAGCAGCACGCATCAGGTATGCACTTAAATCAGATATAGAGTGACCAGAATCTGGAATTTGACAAGATGAAAACTCGACACAAGGTTGTATCTCAGACCAAGGTGCTGTTACTGTTTGATCAAAACATAGAAGCACCAGGTTATCAGAATAAAGTAACTGCTTACCTATGGGAGAATCTAATTACACTTCCAAGATCACATGATCGGATCAGTCAAATTTTCTGCTTCAGACTGAAATTCTAGGAACAAATCAGAGAGATAGTTCCAAGATCTCCATGTTAACACTCTACTTACTGTCTATCATAGTTCTTAGTCATGTAGATACAACTACCTAATGAACAATTTATAACCGTCAAAACCATCAATTATTGTTTAGATCATTACCAGAGTTAAAGGGGTCCAGCCATAGAAAAATCCATGCTGTCTGATGGCTTCTCCATCTGGAGACTTGTATGTGCTAGCCAGCAAGCAAAGGCTTCCTACTATAGACATTTCCACAGTCATCAAGTATGATGAGTGTTTCTTAACCTGTGCAAGGGAAGGAAAAACCCGAAGGCAATAAATTTTCAAGCAGCTGGTTTTACTCAGAATCCATGTCATGGACAACTTGTGCTAACCTGAGACGCCCATTGACAAAGAGATGAGGCCAGGCCAGACAGTATAGATGCCACCATGACAGGAACTATTCCGTAGAACAAAACTAGATCAGGATCACTATTACTTGAACCTTTGCTAGAGCCTTCACCAACACTAAGAAGAACAGCTGCCATTATCAACAAAAAGAGGGCCCCAATTTGTTGAATTGACTGCTTGTGCCTATAGATTAAACACAGAAAAAAAGGTAAAGATTTCATAAACCTCTGAAATCAATTTCTCAAAACAATTATCAATTAATACAAGGAATTTAACGTAAGTGATGGTTTGGGTAGAACAAGCACGAAGTCCTTTTCCTTTCCCATAACAAAACCTGATCTAGTAGGTCTTATTTAAGCACGAACCCATTACGCAGTCAGACATTTGGAAACAAACAGTTTCAACTGGGATCATACTTAAAAGATCAAAAAATGTGGACATCAAAAGGAACAGAACATTACTTCAAAAGGGAGAAAAATTTCACTGAAATAATGGAAACAAATAAACAAGAAAGGATTTCTCTAGACAGATGACAGCATAAATGAAATTCCAGTTGACCTAATAATTTATTTATTTATTTATTTTTGTGTGGCTCATAGACAAAATGCTGCTTTCTAATTGAATGCTAAAATGAATATTTCTCCCTACTCATATGCTATATGAATGGTACTAAAATGATAGGCTCAATCAAAATCCAGCTTTTGTTCTTAAAATTTGTGAAAAATGTTGACTAATCTATAGACGGACAAGTTACAGTAATTTATTCCTCCAAATCATAAACAAAGACAAGGATAATAGAAACGAGAGACTTATCATTTTCTCTTGTTTTAATCAGATACATAAATCAGTTAATAAAATAATTGAAAAACTTTTATCATATTGCTGAAGTTAAATAGGGGCCCCTTTACATTGTCAATGGATATACTATAAGTGCTCAACGAGGTACAAATCTTACAACAACTCATAGTCTGAACCCTAAGTGTATTTTGGTTTCCAAAATGATGGGTCATGTATGAATAGAACTATTATGAACAAGAAGAATTATTCACTAGGCAGCAAGTATTTCAGCCAGGAAACTGACCTACTTGCATCTAAGTTGCAGGTCTACAAGAACATACCCCAAAATTATATATGTAAAAAGAGCAGTGAAAAATAGTTTTGTCTGGTTCAGCATTGAGAATGTGAGAGAATCAAGGTTTCTATATGAAATCTGAAGTAGGCTATTTTGTAGTGCATAAATGGCTGCTGGCAATCCAGATGCAGTCAACGAACCAACTAAAGTCCACTCCTTGAATAGTCTTCGCAGACCACCTTCTCTTGCAGTGAGTATAATAGCAAAAACAACCTGTAAACAAACGTAAATCATATGCCCTTCAATCTATATTAGACCAACAACAAAGATGCAGGAGAAAAGAATGAAGAAGCAAACCTTTGCCATCTCACATGCCAGAACAGATGAGGTCACAATAACTTCCCGGCTGCATAATCATAATGATGACATATTAGAAACATAAAGAACAATAAATATAATTAAATGCAAGAAAGAAGCTCTTGTCCGAATTTCCCGCTGCACAAGGTGCTCAGTAACAAGAAAAACAGCATGTTTAGTCAAATAGATTGAACCATACAGGTCCACCAAATAGACACAAAGGGTAAAAAAAAAAACAGATAACAAGACTTGAATGATAGACCTGGAACAAAGCTTATATACCATGTAAAATCTTCAGTTTGACCTGAAAGGATAGCTTATAAAATGGTCCAAAAAGCTTGCACGCTATAAATGCTGAGAGACTTGACTAATTATTCCCCTATTTTGTTTTGATTTGTTATATTTGTTTCTTTTCCCTCCTTGGGGCTGGGGAAAATGGGAAGAAGTTTCTCAAACAGAAGGAAGTGAACAAGGTAATAGAAAGTCAATAATTCTGCTGATCATATAATTAATGAAGCAACTGTCATGACCCAAGGAGCATTAAAGGGGTAATATAATAATAGGCCTATTAGGAGATATTTTAGCAATTAGTTAGAAGCATGAGGGTGGTTATGAAATCTGATATGCCTATATAAAGGGCTATTGTAATCAGATGGGATGTGCTTGAATTGAAATTGAATGAATTCTGAATTCTCTCTACATCTTTCTCCATTCTCCTCCTTGTTTCTCTCTACTACTCTCCCTCATTTCTCTCAATTCCTCCCCAATTACTTCTTAAACCTGTTATGAACCCTAAGTTCATGACAAATGGTATCAGAGCGGTTAATCCTTGGTTATGGTTCTGATTCATTTGAAGATTGGTGGAATCAATTTCAATAATTAAAGCTCAGGCTCCGGTGATTCAATGGATTTGGCGAGTTCAAGCATTCCAGCAAGTTTGGGTGGGTCTCTCGGCTGAGGGTTAATTTTCAGCCATTGATGCTCGAAATTAGATTCCGATGCATGGAGGTGATTGACGGCCGCTATACTTGATTCTCGGAATTTGAAGACGATTACGGTTGGTAGTAGCAGGTGAGTTCAGGCGATAATCAGTGTTAAGCATCGGGAACTATTTGTGCAGAGGCGATCTGCAATTAAGAGATCGAGTAATGAGTTGTTTGCATTCTAGATCTGAATCTGAAGGGAACAAGGAGTGAGCAAAACCGAGAGGGGGCAAGCGGATCTTGGCTCGAACTTGTAGGTGGAGTCCATTGTGAGAGGTGGATTCCTCCAATTCCTTTGCTCGTTGATTTCTGAACCTTAGGAGGCAAAAATCGATCAATTGTTGGGCAATCCTTAGCGGCAACGAAATTAATTGAACTTTTAGGAGGCGATTCCAGAAATAGCAGAGAGTTGACGAAACTTGGATCCAACTTTGTTATTGATCTTTGACGGTGATTGACATTGGTGATTAGGTGAACCAATTCCGGTGGCCCAAGCAAGTACATGTTGGTTGTTAGGCGAAGCAAATCCCATAGCAGATTCAGAATTGAGGACAAGCAAGCCAGCCGGATCCAACTAAATTCTGATAAAATTTTGTAGTTGTGACGAGCACCAATCCACGATAGGTGTCAACACTGACCACGATGCAGTGGGTTGGACTCTGGAGTGTCTCGATACAGTGGGTGTTGAGATTTGGACTTGGGAGTGGGTGTAGCAGTTGAACTAGCAGTGAGTTTTGGTGATTATGGAATCAGAAACGATCACAAATTGGGCTGGGAGCCTTGGACGATGATTGGGCAGTAGCTGTTATTTGGCTGCAATTTTGATTTGAGTTGAAGACAAGGAAATCAGTTTCCGTAGTTAAGGTCCAAGGTGAGAAGGATTGAAGGCGACTTGGCTAGGAGGTATTTCTAGTGACTACGAACATAGGGAAGTGTGGGAATTAGGATGGAAGGAGCTACGATTTCTTGGCCTATTGCTTTTCTAGCCCATGAGATTTCGTCCAGGAGAAGTAGTGCATGAATGAGACCAATGGAGTCTCAATTGCAGCAGGAGGATGTTGCATTTTCAGTAGGGTGCCCTGCTCGTGAAGCCAAGGGAGGCAGTGCACCCATGAGGCAATTAGACCCTCAATGGCAGTAGGAGAAGGCTGCATATTCAGTTAGCAACAACAGGAGTCATGAACATTTCAACCAAAGGAATCAAGCAAGGGAAAGGCTGAATACTGAGTCTAGCTGAATTGACAAAAAACCCAACAGTGGGATACATGGAGAGTGCAAGGAATTCAGACGTATGTTACACAAAAAGTTGCAGGAGTTTGCAATGATACTTACTAAGAAGTATCATTACAGCTTTTCCATTGAATTCTTCAAGGGTTATCGCAAAAGTTTTAAGTTACAAAGAGGAATTTCTCAAAATGGACCAGCCAAAGGAGAAGTCAAGATGGCAGGAGGGGGATTTATTGCTTACCTCCAATGGGGAGTGGAAGAAGGATACTGGTTTCGACAGAATTGACAAGGACGGTGGTTGTCAGGACAATGCTGGCAGTAACAACAGAAAGTTCGAGGGCTTGGTTCAGGGTGTTTGGACAAAAGAAGAATTAAATGAGCACTCTGATTCTTTTGGAAAGGAGGTTGTTGATGAGGATGATCTAGATGATAATCTCGAAAGTCCAAAACAAGAGATGCTTGAGACATTCAATCAGTTGACAGGAATGACAAGAGACACCAAGGAATTTCTAGAATTGGAGAGGGATTCAGCTGTAGTGATTGAGGAGTTAGAAGAAGAAGTAATAACTCAGGAAGCACCTACTGAAAGGCTGGAAGAGGAAAGTGAGGAAGTATTTGATGGAGTGACAAAGGAAGTCAAGGCCAACACATTACCCCTGATGGTTAGTACATGGGCTGGAGGACTGGGGGGTATCTTGGATCAGAATTTGGCTATAAATCATGTGGGGGGTGAGGATCTTGA